>NC_060060.1:14605337-14917523 GCF_020283565.1 Trifolium pratense | reverse complement strand
TGACCAAAAATAAGTCTATTTAACTAGGTTAACTTAGCCGTCATGTTAAATATAAATATCACTCTCATCTTATATCACTATCATTATATTTTGATTTTGTTTAACGTTCATAACTTGTTTCTCTCCCTTAATTCAAAAGCTAGTAAGCAATTTTAAGCATTTTTGGCTTGAAGAGCTTCATCATGGTTGAGAAAAATATGTCATTGACTTTTTTTCTTCTCCTTTTTATCATGTCAAACATCCGTTCAATGGATGCATTACGGTTTCTAAATGATGATAATAAGGGTGGTGATGGCACTTTCTTTCCAACAGATTCGGGACCTAGCCCACCTGGTGCAGGACATCCTAATAAGGATGGTGATGACACTTTCTTTCCAACAGATTCGGGACCAAGCCCACCTGGTGTAGGACATCCTAATAAGGGTGGTGATGACACTTTCTTTCCAACAGATTCGGGACCTAGCCCACCTGGTGTAGGACATCCTAATAAGGGTGGTGATGGTACTTTCTTTCCAACAGATTCGGGACCTAGCCCACCTGGTGTAGGACATCCTAATAAGGGTGGTGATGGCACTTTCTTTCCAACAGATTCGGGACCTAGCCCACCTGGTGTAGGACATCCTAATAAGGGTGATGATGACACTTTCTTTCCAACAGATTCGGGACCAAGCCCACTTGGTGTAGGACATCCTAATAAGGGTGGTGATGGCACTTTCTTTCCAACAGATTCGAGACCTAGCCCACCTGGTGTAGGACATCCTAATAAGGGTGGTGATGGCACTTTCTTTCCAACAGATTCGGGACCAAGCCCACCTAGTGTAGGACATCCTAATAAGGGTGGTGATGGTACTTTCTTTCCAACAGATTCGGGACCTAGCCCACCTGGTGTAGGACATCCTAATAAGGGTGGTGATGGCACTTTCTTTCCAACAGATTCGGGACCAAGCCTGTAACGACCCAAAATTTAGTATTCGTTATTTAATTATTTTATTACGCGAGGGCGTGATTTATAATTAAATTATTAAGCGGCGAATAATCAGTTAGCGAGAACGTAAGTTAATGAGCGAGAAGTTATGTTGTTTGGGCCTTTGGGCGTGGGATAGGCATTGGGCCTAAGCCAAGTGGGCTTGGATCCATGAGAACAATGGGAGCTCTATAAGTAGCCAAGTCAAACCATGAATAGTCTCATAAGTTACAATTCTTGAGAAAGAGCAAGAGGAGGAGCTCATGAGGGAGAGGGAGAGCTCGTGGGAGAGAAAGAGAAGAGCAAGCTTGTGGATTCGTCGAGCTAAGGTACGAGAGTTAGATTACATATTCGTGAGTGATTCGAAAGAGGGGAGGATGTCGATTCCTCCATTCCCAAACTCTTTCCACTCTATTTTCTTGTAGGTTTTGTGGGTGATTTTCTTAATGGAAAATGGATTCTTTTGATCCTAACATGTGTAGTGAACTCATGGTAGATGAGGTAAACAACTTTGGGGAGTTGAAAGTGGGTATATGTAGATGTTTGATCAATGATTTGCATGTTTTGTTAAACTTGCTTAAAATGCAAGAAATTGGTATGAATTTGTAAGTGTGATGTATGTGGGTGTTTGTGAGTGTTAATTAATGTTCATAGATACCATATATGCTTGAATTAGCTGTTTATAAGAATTTATAACATGTCTAGATGGATTTTTGAGTGGATTCCATGTTAAACCGCCTTTGGAAAACTCAAGAACAGATATTTTTCTGGTGTAGTTCGCTAAGCGACCAGGAGTTCGCTGTAGCGAACATGTTCGCTGAAGCTTGCCAATGCTCGCCATGAGCAGGTGACTTCCTGGTGAGGTTCGCCATGTCTCGCTAAGCCCTCGCTTAGCGAAGGCCTCTGTGACAGCAATTTTTGTTGATGTTCGTAAGTGTAATTAGGCACTTGTAACATGGTTTAAGGGTATCCTTACATGTTTGTTGATACATGTTGATGTTGTTAATGCTTATTGTTAATCGTTATATGATTGATAAACGTGTATGCAATAAGTTGCAGTTTAAAGTAAGCAATGTGATGGTTTATCATTAATTTGCGATGATAAGAGAATGAGGTATGTTTTATGACATAAGTGTAAATGAAACCTTGTGTGTATAAAATGAGTATGCAGATAATTATCATGTGAATAATTATGATTGGAGTGATAGGATATTGTGTTATCCTAATGTGTTCGACGTTGGAATTGTGTTTCCGCATCAGTGAATGAATAGCTTCGAGCTAGATAGCGTCATGTATTTGATGTGTTTAAAAGTAATCATGCATTCATGAATAATTGTGTTATGGGAATCATGTGAATTCCAATAATTGATGAAAATGGTTTATGTTTATGAAAAGTGGCCGAAGATGGGATTATGTTATCCGAGATCTGGAGCCCATATCCAAACATGATATAAAACTGTGTGACTCCTCTTATGGGAGAGATGGTTGATGATAACCGAGATCCGACATGATTTAAAACTGTATTGATGATGATCCTGCATGATCTAAAACTGACACCATCCAGCAACGATGTAAAACTGAATGAGATGGTCTAAGTTGACCAGCATCCAACATGATGTAAAACTGATGTAGAGTCCGTGCATGACTATAATCTGAACAGTCCGTGCATGACTATAATCTGAACAGTCCGTCATGACTGAAATCTGAACAACGTGGAAATGGTACCACATGCATTAGTTGTGTCTAGGGGACATGATATGAGTAAATGGCATTAGATTGCATTAGGGTAAATGTACATATACTTGATAATTGTTGTGTGACATTATCTGTTTGGATTGTAATGTGTTTTCCGTATGTGTTAAGCTTTGGTATTTACTAATTGTTTAATACCGTGATTGTTGCCATGTCTTGGTATGTGAGTAGAGTCCGTCATGACTATAAAATGAACAAGTGTAGAGTCCGTCATGACTATAAAATGAACACTTTGGTAGTGTCCGAGAAGACGTGAAACTATATGATTGGTGTGTTTGTAAATGAATGATTAATTGGTAGTCGTATTTGACGATGTATGTGCGTGAGTTAGAAATGTATGATAGCGTGTGAAGTGTGTAGTATACTACTCACACTTATATTTATGTTTATGTTTTCTAACTCTCTGCTTTGTGTTAATTGCTGGACCTTTGGGGGTCCAGGTTGACAGGTTATGTGTTAGCCTCGTCCGAGTGCAATGGTGAAGCTCTGCTCTGATTGAGACACGGGAAAAAGGGGTTTTTATATGTATATGCATGTAGTCCTCTTAGTATACTCTGTTGGTCTTAAGCTTTCATTTGAAAAGTATCCGTTTTGTATAACTAATAACGCATCGTTCGATGCGAGGTTTTGTTTTTAGTTCATTCGAATATTTTACTAGATAAATGTATTAGTATTATCTTTGAATGAAGTTTGTGATATTCAAACCAGCGCTTTATAAATCAGATTTTCAATTTTTCCGCTGCGTATTTTCGAAAAAGATTTTATAAAGGCAGAGTTAATTAAATAACGGGTTTGGGTGTTACAAAGTGGTATCAGAGCAGTTGTCTTCGGACTGTGAGGTTATGTGTCAATCAGAGCCGTTCTGTGCAGTCAGATCGAGTGAGCGTGTGTGCCAGTTGTGTCTGTCTTTTCTTGTTTTGTGTACTTGATGCGATTGATACTTATCATTGTTATAAGTTATCAAGTTAAGTAGTGGTTGTGTATTTTTATGCTTAAAGTTTTAAAAATTTGTGTGGTTTGAGCTTTTGGTTTGTAGATGCTTATTGCTAATTGTTGATGATTCGACATGATGTAAAACTGTATTGTTGATGATCCAGCATGATGTAAAACTGCATGTGATGAAGATTTTGTTGAAAATATAAGATTATTATCTTTTGAGTAAGTGAAAATGAAATTTTCACTAGAGTGAGAGAGGAGTAGGATGTAACTAGATCCTAATGTGTGTTGTTATATGTTTGTTTATAACATGTGGTAGATTGATTACTAGTACTTAGTGTGGTTCTTTAATTGAACTATGTGAATGTATTCTCATGATGAGAACTTGTTTGAGAACATGCTATGTTTTATACATGTTTGAGTAGATGTTGTAAGTATGCGAGCAAATGAAATGTAATGCATGTACTTGACTCGATGCCTTGTGTACATGGATGTTTTGTTGTCTTACATATATTTTAGTTATAAATATATGTATTGACATGTTGTTGTGTTTACGTATACTAGTTGGTATGAAGGTTGTTACACTAGTATATGTGGGGAATAGAATACTTATGTATTTGCGTAGTGGCGTATATGTCAAGAGGACTGTACAGGATATTTGTGTAGATGTCTAGGTTTAATGCGTTACGTTTACCCTTGTATGCGACACACATGTGAATGTTGTCGGTACTAGATTCTTTTGGGAGAATATATTTAGAATCGATAGAATGACTAGGTGTTTACACCGGATATTCTAGTGGAAGTGTAAAGGTGGGTTTGAGATAAGTGGGGGAGAAGATTTTGTCTCTCCAAGATGTTTCGAACGCGAGAAGTAAGGACGAATAGAGATGTTCTTGAAGTGGATTGTTTAAGATTGAGTAGCATTGTTCGAAGTGGAGTTCTTATTTGGAGAATATTTTGGAGGAAGTATCAGATGATCATTTCGGAGTGAGTCGGAATGAAGTTGTTTAGCCGTAGGGAGAATGTGGCCATTGGGGAACGATGGAGCAGATTGAATGTTAAGTGAACACCGTTGCTGGGAAACGGAGAAGACGTGTGCGTCAAGGGTAAGAAAACCTAGTGATGATCATACGACGAGTATGCGAATGGTGAGTACCTTGAGGGTTAAGTTAAGTGGGACTGGTGGTGTTTCTAGCGGAACTCGTAGCAAGAATGTTCCATTGTTTGGTTGTCTTTCACTTGATGGTTCATCCTCAAAGAGGAGGAAGAGTGATAAAGATGGAAGCTTTGTTGATGAAAAGTTTTCAGAGGAATCTGATGAGAGTTGTGTTGGAATCAACAAGACGGAGATCATGGTTGTTTGGAAATCAACTTTTAATAGTAGCTGAGATTTAAATACAGAATTACTAGGTGATCAAGAAGAGCCTAGGAAGGATTTATAAAGGTTGAGTATGTTTGAACCGAGTAGTCATTTCTTGGAAGGATTTGAGAAACTAAGCGCGAAGTGTTACCTTTGGGTGTTTGGGGATAAGAAAGTTAGCCTTTGGAAACGTGTCGAGCACGAGTATTAGAGAGACGTAAGAAAGTGACTTATGTCAAGTAAGAATTTGCGGAAAGGACTATCTCACACATAAGTGATTGTTGTGTTTGGAAAATGTGTGTTGAGAATTTGGAAGTGATGCTTGAAGTAAGTATCAGAGATGTTTTGTAGCAATTGGAAAATTCTTTATGGAATGGAAAAAGTCGGTGGAGACTAAGTGATGTTGGGAACATCGTATATGTTTGAGTAGTATAGTAATACTATGTGGTAAGGAAATAAAATATTTTGGATATTTTCATCATGGACGATGAAATGATAGTGAGTCGACGAGTGACTTAAGGTAGTATTTTGGATAAGAATATTTCGACGGGAAATGATATCGGGAAGGTCATGTTAAGGAAGTCAGAAATTGGATAAGAGATTATTTGGAAAATAAAACAGTTATGTTGAATGTTCGACGCAATGATTTGGGGAATTGCAAGGAAAAAAGGAATTTGACGGTTGGATAGTATATTTTTGGCATGTGTTAAGAAATTTGAGAAGTTAGACAGCAGATGAGTGTAGAGGTTGTGCTACCGAATGAATAGTTGGAATGAGATTCGGCACAGTGAAACGATTTAAGAAAATGTTGAGAACCTATGGAACTTAAGGAGTTGCGGAATATGCAACAGAGGTGTCTTTTCGGAGTGCATTAGACGGAGTAGAATTTGTTTTTGGGGCGGTGCTGTGAGTACCGTAAGATGTTAAGAGAAAGTTTTAAGTAGTTTGATGAGAATGGTTTATGCCATCATCACGATTGTTGACTATCTATCGACAAATCAAGGGATTAGCTGTCCTTGATCTATTGTTGATGAGTAGACGAGATTGTGTCGATTGGGATTGACTGATTTTGTCAAACTTGGTTTGGTTTGGAGTTTGTATGTTTTGTTGGTACGAATCCGGAAGAAGTGTGAATTTGAATCGGAGTTTGTGTAAGAGACCGTATCGGTTAAGGTATTATGACTAGAAAACCCGTTGGTTAGAATGCAAGTTGGAAATTAGAAAGCCGGATGAGGGAGTTTATCCGGAGTTGTGTTTTAGTCGGGTAATTTTCGAGGGCGAAAATCTTTTAAGGGGGGTAGAGTTGTAACGACCCAAAATTTAGTATTCGTTATTTAATTATTTTATTACGCGAGGGCGTGATTTATAATTAAATTATTAAGCGGCGAATAATCAGTTAGCGAGAACGTAAGTTAATGAGCGAGAAGTTATGTTGTTTGGGCCTTTGGGCGTGGGATAGGCATTGGGCCTAAGCCAAGTGGGCTTGGATCCATGAGAACAATGGGAGCTCTATAAGTAGCCAAGTCAAACCATGAATAGTCTCATAAGTTACAATTCTTGAGAAAGAGCAAGAGGAGGAGCTCATGAGGGAGAGGGAGAGCTCGTGGGAGAGAAAGAGAAGAGCAAGCTTGTGGATTCGTCGAGCTAAGGTACGAGAGTTAGATTACATATTCGTGAGTGATTCGAAAGAGGGGAGGATGTCGATTCCTCCATTCCCAAACTCTTTCCACTCTATTTTCTTGTAGGTTTTGTGGGTGATTTTCTTAATGGAAAATGGATTCTTTTGATCCTAACATGTGTAGTGAACTCATGGTAGATGAGGTAAACAACTTTGGGGAGTTGAAAGTGGGTATATGTAGATGTTTGATCAATGATTTGCATGTTTTGTTAAACTTGCTTAAAATGCAAGAAATTGGTATGAATTTGTAAGTGTGATGTATGTGGGTGTTTGTGAGTGTTAATTAATGTTCATAGATACCATATATGCTTGAATTAGCTGTTTATAAGAATTTATAACATGTCTAGATGGATTTTTGAGTGGATTCCATGTTAAACCGCCTTTGGAAAACTCAAGAACAGATATTTTTCTGGTGTAGTTCGCTAAGCGACCAGGAGTTCGCTGTAGCGAACATGTTCGCTGAAGCTTGCCAATGCTCGCCATGAGCAGGTGACTTCCTGGTGAGGTTCGCCATGTCTCGCTAAGCCCTCGCTTAGCGAAGGCCTCTGTGACAGCAATTTTTGTTGATGTTCGTAAGTGTAATTAGGCACTTGTAACATGGTTTAAGGGTATCCTTACATGTTTGTTGATACATGTTGATGTTGTTAATGCTTATTGTTAATCGTTATATGATTGATAAACGTGTATGCAATAAGTTGCAGTTTAAAGTAAGCAATGTGATGGTTTATCATTAATTTACGATGATAAGAGAATGAGGTATGTTTTATGACATAAGTGTAAATGAAACCTTGTGTGTATAAAATGAGTATGCAGATAATTATCATGTGAATAATTATGATTGGAGTGATAGGATATTGTGTTATCCTAATGTGTTCGATGTTGGAATTGTGTTTCCGCATCAGTGAATGAATAGCTTCGAGCTAGATAGCGTCATGTATTTGATGTGTTTAAAAGTAATCATGCATTCATGAATAATTGTGTTATGGGAATCATGTGAATTCCAATAATTGATGAAAATGGTTTATGTTTATGAAAAGTGGCCGAAGATGGGTTTATGTTATCCGAGATCTGGAGCCCATATCCAAACATGATATAAAACTGTGTGACTCCTCTTATGGGAGAGATGGTTGATGATAACCGAGATCCGACATGATTTAAAACTGTATTGATGATGATCCTGCATGATCTAAAACTGACACCATCCAGCAACGATGTAAAACTGAATGAGATGGTCTAAGTTGACCAGCATCCAACATGATGTAAAACTGATGTAGAGTCCGTGCATGACTATAATCTGAACAGTCCGTGCATGACTATAATCTGAACAGTCCGTCATGACTGAAATCTGAACAACGTGGAAATGGTACCACATGCATTAGTTGTGTCTAGGGGACATGATATGAGTAAATGGCATTAGATTGCATTAGGGTAAATGTACATATACTTGATAATTGTTGTGTGACATTATCTGTTTGGATTGTAATGTGTTTTCCGTATGTGTTAAGCTTTGGTATTTACTAATTGTTTAATACCGTGATTGTTGCCATGTCTTGGTATGTGAGTAGAGTCCGTCATGACTATAAAATGAACAAGTGTAGAGTCCGTCATGACTATAAAATGAACACTTTGGTAGTGTCCGAGAAGACGTGAAACTATATGATTGGTGTGTTTGTAAATGAATGATTAATTGGTAGTCGTATTTGACGATGTATGTGCGTGAGTTAGAAATGTATGATAGCGTGTGAAGTGTGTAGTATACTACTCACACTTATATTTATGTTTATGTTTTCTAACTCTCTGCTTTGTGTTAATTGCTGGACCTTTGGGGGTCCAGGTTGACAGGTTATGTGTTAGCCTCGTCCGAGTGCAATGGTGAAGCTCTGCTCTGATTGAGACACGGGAAAAAGGGGTTTTTATATGTATATGCATGTAGTCCTCTTAGTATACTCTGTTGGTCTTAAGCTTTCATTTGAAAAGTATCCGTTTTGTATAACTAATAACGCATCGTTCGATGCGAGGTTTTGTTTTTAGTTCATTCGAATATTTTACTAGATAAATGTATTAGTATTATCTTTGAATGAAGTTTGTGATATTCAAACCAGCGCTTTATAAATCAGATTTTCAATTTTTCCGCTGCGTATTTTCGAAAAAGATTTTATAAAGGCAGAGTTAATTAAATAACGGGTTTGGGTGTTACAAAGCCTACCTGGTGTAGGACATCCTAATAAGGGTGGTGATGGCACTTTCTTTCCAACAGATTCGGGACCTAACCCACCTGGTGTAGGACATCCTAATAAGGGTGGTGATGACACTTTCTTTCCAACAGATTCGGGACCTAGCCCACCTGGTGTAGGACATCCTAATAAGGGTGGTGATGACACTTTCTTTCCAACAGATTCGGGACCTAGCCCACCTGGTGTAGGACATCCTAATAAGGGTGGTGATGACACTATCTTTCCAACAGATTCGGGACCTAGCCCACTTGGTGTAGGGCATCCTAATAAGGGTGGTGATGACACTTTCTTTCCAACAGATTCGGGACCTAGCCCACCTGGTGTAGGACATCCCAGGACTACATATTTTTATATGAATTAAGATTCAAAGTTTGATTCGTCATGAAATGGTTATAATCATTGTACCAATAATAAAACAATAAAACAACTAGTCAAATTAAGATAATTGTTCACTTTATTATTGTCTTGTGTAATTTTGTTTACATCTGGATTCCTACAATTATAAGGTTATACATAAATCGTCATTAAGGTTGGTGCTTCTTCCTTATTGTTTATGGGGTGAGTCTCGACATATCTAAAATTTTGTTTTACAGAAAAAAAAAACAAGAAGATAAATTTAATATAACATGACTACTTTAACCATATCAAGATAACTTTCGGTAACAATTTTATTTAACACTAGTAAAAAAAACTGAAATCAAATATCACAAATTTAGAGAGAAAAACATTGATATGTGACTCTATTTTTGTCACAAAATTTTCATAAGATAAAATTTAAGAATTAGGTAATTTTGTTGAAAAAGGGGTCTTTAAATGTATTCTAGGATGCAAAGTCCTTTTTTTCATGATTGTTTCCATCAATGGGGGCGCAGACGCTGGGTTTGAGTTAAAAATATTGTCACTCGCTACTTAAAGTGTGAAAAGTGCTCGCATCCTAAAAAATGAGAGGGTTAATTTAGTAATTTTAGGGGGCTTGTATGGATTTCTAGGGTGAGCGAATAGTTAATCTCTTATTTTGTAGTTTCCGGTTGTAGGGGCTTTATCTTAAAGAACGTCGTTGATCTGTTATAAACTCTTTATAACAATTGTTTACATACGTTACCAAAATAAAAAATGTGGACAGACGGGGACAAGATATTTTGACCGCATTTTCTATTATTATGACGTGTATATATCTCAGTTAATAATGAAGATAGTCAATCTGATCAGATGTCTACATTTTCACTTAATAATTTTTGCATTTAATTCAACGCCCTATGTGACTTAATTTGTTATTTTCTAAAAGCCAACTATTCATAAAAAAATAGATGTATAAAAATTTTAGAATATCTTCAACATAAGTTAGCATAATAGGAAATGCGGATCACATAGACGAGCATGCAACCTTCTCATCTAGCCACTAGTAATAATAATTAAAAAAAGTTGTAAATAAACTTTATTATTTGATTTAATTAAATTTAAAAAAACAATTTTACCATGCTATGTGGTATGAAATGATTGAGCCGGGTGAGGTGGCAATTTGTTGAGTTTCACTTTTTTTAATAGACTCACTAATGTTGAGGACCAAAACTAATATTTTTCAAAGTGCAAGGAGTAAAACCCAACAAAAAAAATTTGATTTGAATTTAAAGATGTGTCTAACTCAACCTTATAAAATCATAATGCAAGATGAAGATTGTCTTTTACTTATAAACACTTGTCCAAACCAAGTCACATTCGATGTGGGGCTTCTAAACACATGTCATTACGTCCAACACTATTGTTATTGGGCTAGATGGGTGGATATAAATAGTGGATGACCCGATGGCGAAAACCTGATAACGAGTGGCACAAGGAATCGTGGAGAGGCTCTGATACCGACTTATAATTGAGACTTGGGCCGAAATCAACAATCTAAAACTGACCTGTAAGATGAAGATTGCCTCTTACATGTGAACACTTGTTCAGACCTCACATCATGTGGAATGACTAAAATACACAACTTATAATTATAAATATTAATTTCAATAATTAATATTTTTAATTTGAAATTCTGGCACACTAGTATTAAGATGTTGTACTCAACGCTTCACCACTATAGTTCACTTTTAATGCGTGAATCAATGATCCAACATCCAACAGCGCATACACAAGGAATAATAAACTAAACAAAACTGAAAGTAAATTAACACAGTAATTTGTTAACCCAGTTCAGCATAAGCCTACTCTGGGGGATACCAATCCAGGAGAGAATCCACTATGATAGTATTAGTTTGAAGCCCTCAATAAACCTCCCGTTTATGACTTCTCACCTAATCACCACCCGTGCTATATCCTACCTAAGACACACCTAGGTATGAGAACCTCCACTCACCTCCTCTTGACCACAGCCACTGTGATCGTACAATACAAGATTTAATATGTGAAGACACACTTCATAAAACACTCACACCACTTCCGTGCTTAAAAGCTTTGGAATGGTATACACACACTATCTCCTTGCTTAGAAGCTCCAGAGATATTACAATGCACAAACACACAGTTCCTAGTCTAGTGGGAAATCAACACAAGACTTAGAACACAATAAACACAATACTAAAACCTAAACTCACGCTTTGTAAGACTCAATTCTGGTTTCAGTGATTTGAACAATGGAGTCAACCTTCTTTAAATAACCTTCACGAGCTCAGGCTAAGTCTTCAATTTAGGCTTCAATAGCTCAGCATGATTAATGGTTCCTTTCAGGAAATAATCTTTAATTCAAATGTTTTGTTTCCTTAACTTGAAGATCTGATTAACAAGCAACACTTGATCACGAGATCCATTAATAATTATGCGTGACAACGCTCCTTATCACAAACGACCATTTATTGTGGATTCCATAAATAGAACTTAGGCGCGAGATCTCAACATACACAGGCCCGGCCTACTGGATGTGGTATCCAATGTTGAAGCATTGCACCGAACATCTTGCTTATACTGGATGGTGGAAGCATGTAGTTCCACATCAGGAAAGATCATATGTTTTAGCAAAATGAGGCCAACCATACAACGCCAACAATCTCCCCCTTTGGCAATTTTTGGCTAAAACATCCTAAGATTATTTCAACCGTTCTAGAGAGATACACAAGCTACCTTTTCTTCGAAGTAAATTAGAATAGTTTAACATGCTTGTTTTAATAACCCCTCATATAAAAATAGCATTTTTAATATGTATCAATTTAGAACTTCAGAGGCATGCAACAGCGGAATAGTGAACACAACTCGCCTCACAGGAATTTGCCAGTAGAGAGTATACGATTCTCATAAAAGAAACACTGGGGAAAAATAAATTCCCTCAAAGCTGAGAAAAATAAATTCTCAGGAACAGATGATGCTTCAACATGCAGTAGCACATTGTGTGCTAAATATTGCTCCCCCTCAAAGGTAGAGTCGAGTACAAAGTTCATCTTACTCCCCCTTAATTCATGCATAGATTATTCAGATGGTCCAGCATCTGGTGGCACATCAAGGGCTCAGCATCGATTATGGCATACATACAATAACTACTCCCCCTTTTTAGCCACAAAATAGACAAAATGGGAACTGCATAAAAATGTCCAAACGCAGTGCAGATAGTAGCAGAACATAAAGTGCAGACAAAATATTACAAACCATGCACACTAGGTGCTAAATTCAGGGCTCAGCCCACAGACATGCAAAACAAAGAAACAAAATCCAAATAAGAAACCATCAGAATTACACAGAAGCACTTGGGGAGGAATCACTTTCTTCTCCTTCAGTATCTGAGTCAGCTTCTTCTCCACCACTAGAATCATCATCATCTGCATCAGCTGCTTGAGCTGCAGCCTCTTCAACCCTGAGAGCATGTATCATCCTTTCAAACTGTAACTTCTTTTCATCTAGCTCTTTACAGTTTGCTTCCAGCATAGCAATCATCTCCTTCCTTGTCATAGGAATGTCAGCAGCAGCATTTGATGGTCCAGCAATATCTGGAGCATGCTGTTTACTGAACAGCTTCTGATGAATGGCCAGAGGAGTTGCCCTTTTCTTAGCAGACTCATCCTCATGCCTTATATTCGGATGTTGGGACAAGATGATGTCACAGATTAGGGTTGGAAATGCAATGGGTTGCTTGGTGACAGAGGTCTTGGCATGCTGCACAACTTGATTGAAAATATATAGACCAGCATTAAACTTAGTACCAGTACCAATCATATAAATGAGCTTACCCAGATTTGTTGCAATGTCGGATGCATGTGTGGTAGGGACCCAGTTGACAGAAGCAATGCGATTCAAGATGGCATACTTTTGGGTTAGCTTGACAGCTGGTACCTTCTTCTTCTTGGGCCAGGTTTTCACTTTATCAGCTGTGATGGTTCTGCAGACCACATTATCAGACACATCTATATCAGGGTGTGGCTCATCAGAGTTACCCAGGAACCTGTTTATCACACTTGGGGAGAAAGTAACACATTTTCCTCGAACAAAGACTTTCTGAAACTCCTTATCCAAGGGATTGTCACAACCTATAGGAATGTTGACAACAAACTCCCTAACCAGCTTTTCATAGCAGGAGCCTAAGCCCCACACAGTTTTGATCAATCCAGCATCATTGATCAAACTTACAATTTCTTCACATTCCAGAATATCTTTGCCCAGTTCCCTTTCCAGAGCCAATCTTCTTTTGCAAATGATTCCCCATCGTTGAGCATAAGATGGAAGATGAAATGAAACATTGTCACAAGGAAAGTCTTCAATGTCAGGAGTAACAAATTGAGGCATGGCTTTCTTAGCAGACATAGCCTTCTTAGCAGGAGGCTTGATGCTTGAGGCATCCTTTTCAGCTGCAAATTCAGAGTCACTTGAAGGTGCACTCTTCCTTTTCAGCACACCCTTATTCTTTTCAGGAGGAGGTATAGGCTTGCTCCATCCTTTCTTAGGACCATACTTGACAGGCTTCAGAGTAGTGTCCTTTGAGTTCTTGGTGACAACAGGGGTAGTGGTAACAGCAGGTGCAGGTGTAGTGGTCCTGCTTCTCAGTCTTCTCCCAATTCCTTTCTGAGTAGGTGGAGGTTGCAGATCTTCTTCAGAGGGGACTTCATCAACATCCACTATGTCCTGTTCTTCATTGGTGGTTTTCTCAGAGTCCTCACCAGCTTCATTCTCTGGCTCAGAATCAGCCACATCCTCAGGGGTACTTTCTTTGTTTACTTCCTCTTCAGTGGAAGCTTCAGTATTAGATCTACTGCCAAACGACCCAGTGGCAGTGTTAGCATGTGGGCTAGATCCTCCTTTGGATGCTTCAACATCCTTCTCAGCATCAGTTGGTATAGAGGATGGTTCATCACCGGTTGGAGCATCGGTTACAACAGCCTTTTCTTGAGATTTTTCAGTAACATCAGTTATGACATTCGTGGGAACTGTCATATTCTCAGGAACACTCGGATGATTGGTCACACCAACATTCTCAGCAATATTTTGGGTTTTTCCTAGGGTTTCAACAGAACTAGGGTTTTCCTCTACAGTAGGGTTTTCTTGATTCATTTTGTCAGACACAGACTTAACAGACGATTCAACATTCGCATTTTTGCCGGAGGCAACATCATGCGATTCCACATTCGCCGTTTCAGAAAAGTTCTTACTTAAGTACAGATCAGACATGCTTAAACCCCTTTTTACAGGAGATTGGGGTTTCTTCTTCTTAGACTTAATAGAATCAGACTTAATAGAGGGAGACGATTCACTTACTTTCTTAGACGATTTTGCAGATTTCTTCTTCTTAGAAGTAGTTGCAGGAATACTTGATAAAGGCATCGCATCTACCACAACAGTTGTTCCTTCCTTCTTAGACTTTGATCTCGTTTTCATAGTATCAGCAATTTTGTTTTTGATCTGAGCGGAACCGGAAGATTGAGACATTTTCTCAAAGAATTTGTTGAAGTTTTTGAAGTTTTTGATGATTTGAGATGATGGTTTGTGTTTGCAGGTCGCAGCAAGGAGTTCAGAGGAAGTTGAAGGTTTTGGAAAAGAATAATGATGATATGAGGGTTGATAGCGTGTAATAGAGAAGTTATGGAAAGTTATTTTTGTCTTCCCTTGATTTACGTGCGCCAATAGACAAAATTTGGAGAAAAAAACGGTTGCGCGCACATAATGCCTTAACTGCTATAATTCCTCATATAGGCAAATTCCTAATTTGCCCCTAAGCCTTTCAAACTGATTTGCATCTAAAGCTTTGGTAAAAATATCAGCTACCTGTTCTTCAGTTGCAACATGCTCCAATTTCACAATATTCTCTTCCACCAAATCCCTGATGAAGTGATGACGAATGTCAATATGCTTTGTTCTACTGTGCTGAATAGGATTTTTTGAAATATTTATGGCGCTTAAATTGTCACAGTACAATGTTAGAGCATCTTGTTCAACATTGTATTCCTTAAGCATCTGCTTCATCCACAATAATTGAGAGCAACTACTCCCAGCTGCAATGTACTCAGCTTCTGCAGTGGATAGAGAAACACAGTTTTGTTTCTTGCTAAACCATGAAATAAGATTTTCTCCTAGATAAAAGCATCCACCAGAGGTGCTTTTTCTGTCATCTGCACATCCAGCCCAATCTGCATCACAATATCCCATCAACCTAGCATTGTTGGTGTGGGAATACATTATTCCATAATCAGAGGTTGCATTGACATACTTCAAGATTCTTTTTACTTGTGTAAGATGGCTCATCTTTGGCTCAGCTTGGTACCTAGCACATACACCAACAGCAAAGGTGATGTCAGGCCTGCTTGCTGTGAGGTACAATAGGCTCCCTATCATGCTTCTATACAGGCTTTGGTCTACATCTACACCTTTCTCATCCTTGGTTAATTTTAGATGTGTGGCAGCAGGTGTTCTTTTGTGTGCAGCATTTTCCATGCCAAATTTCTTTATGATATTTTTAGCATACTTGCTTTGAGACACAAATATTGTGTCTTCCATCTGTTTCACCTGTAATCCAAGAAAATAGGTTAATTCTCCTACCAAGCTCATCTCAAATTCAGACTGCATCTGTCTCACAAAGTGTTGGACCATCGGTTCCGCCATCCCTCCAAAGACTATGTCATCAACATATATCTGTGCTATCAGCAAGTTTCCATTCATTTCTTTGACAAATAAGGTCTTGTCATTTCCACCTTTCTTGTATCCTTGGTTAATCAGGAATTCAGTTAACCTTTCATACCAAGCCCTTGGTGCTTGTTTCAAGCCATACAAAGCCTTTTTCAGTTTGTAGACATGATCCGGATGATTTGGATCTATGAAACCTTTGGGCTGTTCAACAAATACTTCTTCATGAAGATATCCATTTAGAAAGGCGCTCTTGACATCCATTTGGTAGAGCTTGAGTTTGAGGATGCAAGCTACACCAAGAAGCAGCCTTATGGATTCTAGTCTTGCCACAGGAGCAAAGGTCTCATCAAAGTCAATTCCCTCCACCTGAGTGTATCCTTGAGCTACCAGTCTTGCCTTATTCCTTGTTACTGTACCCTTCTCATCAGACTTATTCTTGTATATCCATTTAGTGCCTATGACATTTACTCCATGTGGTCTTGGAACAAGGTCCCAGACTTCATTTCTCTTGAATTGATTCAATTCCTCTTGCATTGCTTCAATCCAGAATTCATCAGTAAGAGCCTCTTTTATGTTTTTAGGCTCAAATTTTGATACAAAACAAGTGTTTGAGATAGCATCAATCTTTCTTCTGGTAGCAATGCCCTGGTCTGGATCACCTATGATTAGATCTTTAGGGTGATTCTTCTGTGTCCTAATAGATGGTGCTTTTGCTGGGGCAGGTGCAGAGTCTTGATCAGATTCATCACCTTTTAATTCAGACTTTTCACTTTGTGTCATCTCATCAGAGTTGTCAGGCGATGGTTCAACATCAGTTTCCACATCCGATGGTTGCGTGGATGGTGCATCATCAATCACAACATTGATTGTTTCCATAATGACTTTGGTTTTTGTGTTATAGACCCTGTAGGCTCTGCTATTCAAGGAATATCCCAGAAATATACCTTCTTCACTTTTAGGATCAAGTTTTCGTCTTGGTTCTCTGTCAGCAAGAATGTAGCATTTACTCCCAAAAATGTGAAAGTGTTTCACAGTTGGCTTTCTTCCCTTCCATAATTCATACAAGGTTGCAGATGTTCCCTTTTTGAGTGTTACACGGTTGTGTATGTAGCAGGCTGTACTCATAGCCTCTGCCCAGAACTGATATGGAAGACCCTTGGCATGAAGCATTACCCTAGCAGACTCTTGAATGGTTCTATTCTTTCTCTCTACTACACCATTTTGTTGTGGTGTTATGGGAGCAGAGAATTCATGTTGGATACCTTCTGCTGCACAGAAATCATAGAATTTGCTATTCTCAAATTCCTTTCCATGATCACTTCTGATCCTTATGATGACAGACCCCTTTTCTCTTTGAAGTTGCACACATAAATTTCTAAATGTTTCAAAACTATCTGATTTTTCTCTAAGGAAGTCTATCCATGTAAATCTAGAGAAATCATCCACCATAACAAAAGCATACCTTTTTCCTCCAAGACTTTCAGTCTGCATAGGTCCCATCAAATCCATGTGTAACAATTCAAGTGTTCTGGTAGTAGATTGATGTTGAAGCCTTGGGTGCGCCACCTTGGTTTGTTTGCCTATCTGACATTCTCCACATATTGTTCCTTCGTCTATCTTTAGCTTGGGTAATCCTCTGATTGCTTCTTCAGCTATGGCCTTTTTCATTCCTCTCAGGTGTAGATGACCCAACTTTTGATGCCAGAGTTTGACTTCCTCATTTTTGCTTATGAGGCAGGTAGACATATAATTTCCTTCTTCAGACACCCACAAGTAACAATTGTCTTTGGACCTTACTCCTTTCATTATCAGTTTTCCTTCTTCATCTGTAACAAGACATTCAGATTGTGTGAAGTTCACCTTCATGCCTTGGTCACATAGTTGACTGATGCTAATCAAATTTGCTGTAAGTCCTTTTACTAACAGAACATTGTCTAAGCTTGGTAACCCATTATCAATTAGGTTTCCAATTCCTTTTATTTCTCCCTTAGCTCCATCTCCAAATGTTACAAAGCTTGTGGCATAGGACCTTAGGTTGGCTAGATACCCTTCCACTCCAGTCATGTGTCTAGAGCATCCACTGTCAAAATACCAATCTTGTCTAGATGATGCCCGCAGTGATGTATGAGCTATCAAGCTTACACCATCTTCCTTCTTCTTCCATTCTTTCTTGACATTCACATTCACAGATTTGGGTTCAAGTGGCCTTGAATTCTGTGGATAGCCGTACAGTTTGTAGCAATAAGGTCTAATGTGCCCTTTCCTACCACAATAATGACACCTCCAATTCCTTCTTTTAGTCCTCGATCTTGACCTGTTGTATTGATGGTGAAGCGGGTGTTGAGGCATCGAGTTAGTCTGGACATGCTGCTTGGGTTTTAACCATGTGTCAGTTCCCTGATGTGTGGGAGGGTGAGGAGGTAGTAACCCACCACTAACAGGAAAAGTTTTTTCAATGGGGGTAGTAATTGTAGCTTTGTTGTAACCCATTTCTTGATCCACTATCTCGTAATCAAAGCCAATAGGTTTCTTACCAGCACTTTGTTTTAGCAGCATGGCTTGAAACTTTTCTTCTCCTGATGCAAAGACTCTAACTTGTTTTCTAGCATGCTCCAAGTCTTCATTCAGCTTTTCAATCTCTTTGTTGAGAGTCTTAATTATATCCAGACATTCATTCTTCTCGGCCTGAAGTTGACAATTTGTTTCCTTTTGTTTTTCCAAGGCTTTGCAGAATTCATTGCTCCTGATGAATAAGTCCTTATAGGTAGCCAGCAGTTCTTCATATGATGTTTCATCGCATGATTCAGCATCAGATTCATAGACACCTGTCAATGCATTGACAAGTTTAGCAGATTCACCTTCATCTTCTTCTGAATCATCCTCATCTGACCAAGTAACAGCAAGACTCTTCTTCTTCTTCAGAAAAGTAGGACATTCAGATTTGATATGGCCAAATCCTTCGCACTCATGACACTGAACTCCTCTAGATGAAGTACCTTTGTCATCACTTCTGGTCCTCCTTTGAGTAGATACAGGTTTGTTGGAGTCAGATTTGGTGCTTGGACCATTGAACTTATTGTTGAAGTCAGATTTGGTGTTTGGACCATTGAATTTATTTCTTTTATCCATCCTCTTCATGATACGATTGAACTGTCTACCAAGTAACACCATGGCTTCAGATAAACTTTCATCACTCTCCATATCTATCTCATCATCTTCTGTAGTATTAGAAGTAAAAGCCAAACTTTTGTTTTTCTTCTCTTTTCTTTGATTTATGCTCATCTCATAGGTTTGAAGTGAGCCTATTAGTTCATCCACTTGAATGTTGGCCAGATCCTGAGATTCTTCTATTGCTGTTACTTTCATGTCAAACCTCTTAGGTAGAGATCTGAGAATTTTGCTCACCAGTTTTTCATCTGATATGGGTTCTCCCAAGGCATCAAATGAATTTGCAAATTCTAAAATATTCATGTGAAAGTCATGAATAGTCTCTTCTTCCTTCATACTCAGATTTTCAAAATTTGTGCGAAGCATCTGAAGTTTGGACAGCTTTACCTTGTTGGTTCCTTCATGTGCTTTCCTGAGTATTTCCCACGCCTGTTTGGCTACAGTGCATCGTTTAACAAGTCTGAACATGTTGATGTCCACCCCATTGAATATGGCATTCAAGGCTTTTGAATTTCCCAGAGCTAGGTCATCCTCGTCTTTGGAATAGTCTTTATTAGGCTTGATTTCACCTGTTAGTTTTCCATCCTTATCAATGACCATAGGGGGTTCCCATCCATTTTCTACAGCTTTCCATGTTCTGCTATCAATGGATTTAAGAAACACCATCATCTTAGCTTTCCAGTAGTCATAGTTCTCAGGCCCAGTTAGCAGTGGCGGTTTAGAAACCGTTCCTCCTTCCTTGTCCATCTCACCAGAATTTTCCGTCCCTGAAGCTCACCCTGAGTTTCGAGCAGGGTGCCTGCTCTGATGCCAATTGAAATTCTGGCACACTAGTATTAAGATGTTGTACTCAACGCTTCACCACTATAGTTCACTTTTAATGCGTGAATCAATGATCCAACATCCAACAGCGCATACACAAGGAATAATAAACTAAACAAAACTGAAAGTAAATTAACACAGTAATTTGTTAACCCAGTTCAGCATAAGCCTACTCTGGGGGATACCAATCCAGGAGAGAATCCACTATGATAGTATTAGTTTGAAGCCCTCAATAAACCTCCCGTTTATGACTTCTCACCTAATCACCACCCGTGCTATATCCTACCTAAGACACACCTAGGTATGAGAACCTCCACTCACCTCCTCTTGACCACAGCCACTGTGATCGTACAATACAAGATTTAATATGTGAAGACACACTTCATAAAACACTCACACCACTTCCGTGCTTAAAAGCTTTGGAATGGTATACACACACTATCTCCTTGCTTAGAAGCTCCAGAGATATTACAATGCACAAACACACAGTTCCTAGTCTAGTGGGAAATCAACACAAGACTTAGAACACAATAAACACAATACTAAAACCTAAACTCACGCTTTGTAAGACTCAATTCTGGTTTCAGTGATTTGAACAATGGAGTCAACCTTCTTTAAATAACCTTCACGAGCTCAGGCTAAGTCTTCAATTTAGGCTTCAATAGCTCAGCATGATTAATGGTTCCTTTCAGGAAATAATCTTTAATTCAAATGTTTTGTTTCCTTAACTTGAAGATCTGATTAACAAGCAACACTTGATCACGAGATCCATTAATAATTATGCGTGACAACGCTCCTTATCACAAACGACCATTTATTGTGGATTCCATAAATAGAACTTAGGCGCGAGATCTCAACATACACAGGCCCGGCCTACTGGATGTGGTATCCAATGTTGAAGCATTGCACCGAACATCTTGCTTATACTGGATGGTGGAAGCATGTAGTTCCACATCAGGAAAGATCATATGTTTTAGCAAAATGAGGCCAACCATACAACGCCAACATAATTAAAAATACACAGTTTTTTTACTATTTGTTTTTCAACTAATAATTAAAAATATCTCTTTTATGAATGTCTTTTACAATATTGTCTCATACAATATTAAAAATTGAGTTGCTAATCAAAATAAAACAATATTAACTCTTTCTCTTTCCTTTTTTTTTTATAACTATCAACACTTTCACTTTGATGAAAATAAATCATACTTTATGTTTGCTAATGGAAAAAAAAAAATTATACGAAAATGCATTGCACCAACAATTAAGTAATTTATCTTTGACCAAAAGAATTTAGTAATTTTATTATTATAATTCTATAAAATAAATATAATTGGTATCATGCTTTTGAACTTAATATATTTTTCTTTATCTTTTTCGATTGTGCTTTATTCTGAAATTTTAATTTGTTGGGTTTTTGTATATTGGCTACATTTTGCAAAAACATATTTTAGCCTAGTGTTGAGACAAATGTGCTGACCCCAAGTGTTGTGACAAATGTTGGGACACTTTGGAACAACACCTGACTCTGTATCGTGCGCGCCAGCTGGATGTTTTTATTTTCTACTCAATCTTTTGAAGATCTGTTTGAAGAATTATTTCAAGGTTTCTTACAGAGGAAGGCGCACGTGTTTAATGTGTTTCATGAGGCAGCCAAACCCTAGTATTATTTTCCAAAGGAATTATATTTTTGGAAAATATATTTTTGCGGTTTCAAAAATATAACTATTATTTTCAGAAATATATCACAGCTGCCGTAATTCTAGAAGCCCTAATTTTTCTTGAAGCCCAAGTCGTTCTACTACTATAAATACGAAGGCAAGCATATGGTTTCAAGCATCTAAAATCGTGTTCTTACAAAGCGTGTGTTTTAGGATTTTAGAGTGTTAATTGTGAGCCTTTCTTGTGTCTCATTGATGCAAGCTTAGGACCTGAGTGTTATTGAGTTGTAAGTGTGAACTTCTCCTAAGCTTTGAAGTACGGAGATTGTTCTATTGTGTTGTGTGGTTTACTCGCAAGCTTTTAAGCAAGAGTGAATCCTAGTTTCTTAGGAGTGTGTCTCCACCTGTTGTGATTGTGGAATTGAATAGCAGCGCTGTCTGTGTTGCTAAGGTGGGAATTGGGACGGGGTCTCATATCTAGGAGTTCCTAGGTAGAAGGGTCATTGGGTAGTGATTAAGTGAGAAGTTGTAAACGGGTGAGTTTAGCTTCGAAGTAATACTGCTGATAGTGGACTTCATTCCTGGATTGGTATCCCCCAGAGTAGGCTTTAGGCTGAACTGGGTTAACAACTCTCGTGTGTTATTTACTTTACTGTTTGTATTGTTTTATGTTATTTGCTCTGTTTATAGACAAGTGTTGGCGCACCAGTAACAACATCTGTCTACAACAGACAAGTGTTGCTACACCTTGAGCAACACCTGTCCACTGTGTGCCAGGAATTTCATAATTGATATGCTTAACACATATATCCAATATGAATATACATTATGCATATTTCCTTTTTTTTATCAATAAGATTATTTCATTATATTAAAGCCAAATTGTTTTAATATTTTTGGTAAAATATCTTTTATTTACATATTTTGTTTTGGTAAAATGTGATTTATTTACATAGTATTTTTTTTTCCTTAAGTTTTATACATTTATTCTGTCAAAAATGAATGTTTTGACCAAACTTTGTACAAAAAAAGAAAGAATAAAATTGACCAAAATATTGTACCAAAAAAAAAAGTTTTTGACCAAAAATAAGTCTATTTAACTAGGTTAACTTAGCTGTCATGTTAAATATAAATATCACTCTCATCTTATATCACTATCATTATATTTTGATTTTGTTTAAAGATCATAACTTGTTTCTCTCCCTTAATTCAAAAGCTAGTAAGCAATTTTAAGCATTTTTAGCTTGAAGAGCTTCATCATGGTCGAGAAAAACATGTCATTGACTTTTTTTCTTCTCCTTTTTATCATGTCAAACATCCGTTCAATGGATGCATTACGGTTTCTAAATGATGATAATAAGGGTGGTGATGGCACATTCTTTCCAACAGATTCGGGACCAAGCCCACCTGGTGTAGGACATCCTATTAAGGGTGGAGATGGCACTTTCTTTCCAACAGATTCGGGACCAAGCCCACCTGGTGTAGGACATCCTATTAAGGGTGGTGATGGCACTTTCTTTCCAACAGATTCGGGACCAAGCCCACCTGGTGTAGGACATCCTAATAAGGGTGGTGATGGCACTTTCTTTCCAACAGATTCGGGACCTAGCCCACCTGGTGTAGGACATCCTAATAAGGGTGGTGATGACACTTTCTTTCCAACAGATTCGGGACCTAGCCCACCTGGTGTAGGACATCCTAATAAGGGTGGTGATGACACTTTCTATCCAACAGATTCGGGACCAAGCCCACCTGGTGTAGGACATCCTAATAAGGGTGGTGATGGCACTTTCTTTCCAACAGATTCGGGACCTAGCCCACCTGGTGTAGGACATCCTAATAAGGGTGGTGATTCCACTTTCTTTCCAACAGATTCGGGACCTAGCCCACCTGGTGTAGGACATCCTAATAAAGGTGTTGATGACACTTTGTTTCCAACAGATTCGGGACCAAGCCCACCTGGTGTAGGACATCCTAATAAAGGTGTTGATGACACTTTGTTTCCAACAGATTCGGGACCAAGCCCACCTGGTGTAGGACATCCTAATAAGGATGGTGATGACACTTTCTTTCCAACAGATTCGGGACCTAGCCCACCTGGTGTAGGACATCCTAATAAGGGTGGTGATGACACTTTCTTTCCAACAGATTCGGGACCTAGCCCACCTGGTGTAGGACATCCTAATAAGGATGGTGATGACACTTTCTTTCCAACAGATTCGGGACCTAGCCCACCTGGTGTAGGACATCCCAGGACTACATATTTTTATATGAATTAAGATTCAAAGTTTGATTCGTCATGAAATGGTTATAATCATTGTACCAATAATAAAACAATAAAACAACTTGTCAAATTAAGATAATTGTTCACTTTATTATTGTCTTGTGTAATTTTGTTTACATCCGGATTCCTACAATTATAAGGTTATACATAAATCGTCATTAAGGTTGGTGCTTCTTCCTTATTGTTTATGGGGTGAGTCTCGACATATCTAAAATTTTGTTTTACAGAAAAAAAAAAACAAGAAGATAAATTTAATATAACATGACTACTTTAACCATATCAAGATAACTTTTGGTAACAATTTTATTTAACACTAGTAAAAAAAACTGAAATCAAATATCACAAATTTAGAGAGAAAAACATTGATATGTGACTCTATTTTTGTCACAAAATTTACATAAGATAAAATTTAAGAATTAGGTAATTTTGTTGAAAAAGGGGTCTTTAAATGTATTCTAGGATGCAAAGTCCTTTTTTTCATGATTGTTTCCATCAATGGGGACGCAGACGCTGGGTTTGAGTTAAAAATATTGTCACTCGCTACTTAAAGTGTGAAAAGTGCTCGCATCCTAAAAAATGAGAGGGTTAATTTAGTAATTTTAGGGGGCTTGTATGGATTTCTAGGGTGAGCGAATAGTTAATCTCTTATTTTGTAGTTTCCGGTTGTAGGGGCTTTATCTTAAAGAACGTCGTTGATCTGTTATAAACTCTTTATAACAATTGTTTACATACGTTACCAAAATAAAAAATGTGGACAGACGGGGACAAGATATTTTGACCGCATTTTCTATTATTCTGACGTGTATATATCTCAGTTAATAATGAAGATAGTCAATCTGATCAGATGTCTACATTTTCACTTAATAATTTTTGCATTTAATTCAACGCCCTATGTGACTTAATTTGTTATTTTCTAAAAGCCAACTATTCATAAAAAAATAGATGTATAAAAATTTTAGAATATCTTCAACATAAGTTAGCATAATAGGAAATGCGGATCACATAGACGAGCATGCAACCTTCTCATCTAGCCACTAGTAATAATAATTAAAAAAAGTTGTAAATAAACTTTATTATTTGATTTAATTAAATTTAAAAAAACAATTTTACCATGCTATGTGGTATGAAATGATTGAGCCGGGTGAGGTGGCAATTTGTTGAGTTTCACTTTTTTTAATAGACTCACTAATGTTGAGGACCAAAACTAATATTTTTCAAAGTGCAAGGAGTAAAACCCAAAAAAAAAAATTTGATTTGAATTTAAAGATGTGTCTAACTCAACCTTATAAAATCATAATGCAAGATGAAGATTGTCTTTTACTTATAAACACTTGTCCAAACCAAGTCACATTCGATGTGGGGCTTCTAAACACATGTCATTACGTCCAACACTATTGTTATTGGGCTAGATGGGTGGATATAAATAGTGGATGACCCGATGGCGAAAACCTGATAACGAGTGGCACAAGGAATCGTGGAGAGGCTCTGATACCGACTTATAATTGAGACTTGGGCCGAAATCAACAATCTAAAACTGACCTGTAAGATGAAGATTGCCTCATACATGTGAACACTTGTTCAGACCTCACATCATGTGGAATGACTAAAATACACAGCTTATAATTATAAATATTAATTTCAATAATTAATATTTTTAATTAAAAATACACAGTTTTTTTACTATTTTTTTTTCAACTAATAATTAAAAATATCTCTTTTATGAATGTCTTTTACAATATTGTCTCATACAATATTAAAAATTGAGTTGCTAATCAAAATAAAACAATATTAACTCTTTCTCTTTCCTTTTTTTTTTATAACTATCAACACTTTCACTTTGATGAAAATAAATCATACTTTATGTTTGCTAATGGAAAAAAAAAAATTATACGAAAATGCATTGCACCAACAATTAAGTAATTTATCTTTGACCAAAAGAATTTAGTAATTTTATTATTATAATTCTATAAAATAAATATAATTGGTATCATGCTTTTGAACTTAATATATTTTTCTTTATCTTTTTCGATTGTGCTTTATTCTGAAATTTTAATTGATATGCTTAACACATATATCCAATATGAATATACATTATGCATATTTCCTTTTTTTTATCAATAAGATTATTTCATTATATTAAAGCCAAATTGTTTTAATATTTTTGGTAAAATACCTTTTATTTACATATTTTGTTTTGGTAAAATGTGATTTATTTACATAGTATTTTTTTTTCCTTAAGTTTTATACATTTATTCTGTCAAAAATGAATGTTTTGACCAAACTTTGTACCGAAAAAAGAAAGAATAAAATTGACCAAAATATTGTACCAAAAAAAAAAGTTTTTGACCAAAAATAAGTCTATTTAACTAGGTTAACTTAGCTGTCATGTTAAATATAAATATCACTCTCATCTTATATCACTATCATTATATTTTGATTTTGTTTAAAGATCATAACTTGTTTCTCTCCCTTAATTCAAAAGCTAGTAAGCAATTTTAAGCATTTTTAGCTTGAAGAGCTTCATCATGGTCGAGAAAAACATGTCATTGACTTTTTTTCTTCTCCTTTTTATCATGTCAAACATCCGTTCAATGGATGCATTACGGTTTCTAAATGATGATAATAAGGGTGGTGATGGCACTTTCTTTCCAACAGATTCGGGACCAAGCCCACCTGGTGTAGGACATCCTATTAAGGGTGGTGATGGCACTTTCTTTCCAACAGATTCGGGACCAAGCCCACCTGGTGTAGGACATCCTATTAAGGGTGGTGATGGCACTTTCTTTCCAACAGATTCGGGACCAAGCCCACCTGGTGTAGGACATCCTAATAAGGGTGGTGATGGCACTTTCTTTCCAACAGATTCGGGACCTAGCCCACCTGGTGTAGGACATCCTAATAAGGGTGGTGATGACACTTTCTTTCCAACAGATTCGGGACCTAGCCCACCTGGTGTAGGACATCCTAATAAGGGTGGTGATGACACTTTCTATCCAACAGATTCAGGACCAAGCCCACCTGGTGTAGGACATCCTAATAAGGGTGGTGATGGCACTTTCTTTCCAACAGATTCGGGACCTAGCCCACCTGGTGTAGGACATCCTAATAAGGGTGGTGATTCCACTTTCTTTCCAACAGATTCGGGACCTAGCCCACCTGGTGTAGGACATCCTAATAAGGGTGGTGATGACACTTTCTTTCCAACAGATTCGGGACCTAGCCCACCTGGTGTAGGACATCCTAATAAGGGTGGTGATGACACTTTCTATCCAACAGATTCAGGACCAAGCCCACCTGGTGTAGGACATCCTAATAAGGGTGGTGATGGCACTTTCTTTCCAACAGATTCGGGACCTAGCCCACCTGGTGTAGGACATCCTAATAAGGGTGGTGATTCCACTTTCTTTCCAACAGATTCGGGACCTAGCCCACCTGGTGTAGGACATCCTAATAAAGGTGTTGATGACACTTTGTTTCCAACAGATTCGGGACCAAGCCCACCTGGTGTAGGACATCCTAATAAGGGTGGTGATGGCACTTTCTTTCCAACAGATTCAGGACCAAGCCCACCTGGGGTAGGACATCCTAATAAGGGTGGTAATGGCACTTTCTTTCCAACAGATTCGGGACCTAGCCCACCTGGTGTAGGACATCCTAATAAGGGTGGTGATGACACTTTCTTTCCAACAGATTCGGGACCTAGCCCACCTGGTGTAGGACATCCTAATAAGGATAGTGATGACACTTTCTTTCCAACAGATTCGGGACCTAGCCCACCTGGTGTAGGACATCCCAGGACTACATATTTTTATATGAATTAAGATTCAAAGTTTGATTCGTCATGAAATGGTTATAATCATTGTACCAATAATAAAACAATAAAACAACTAGTCAAATTAAGATAATTGTTCACTTTATTATTGTCTTGTGTAATTTTGTTTACATCTGGATTCCTACAATTATAAGGTTATACATAAATCGTCATTAAGGTTGGTGCTTCTTCCTTATTGTTTATGGGGTGAGTCTCGACATATCTAAAATTTTGTTTTACAGAAAAAAAAAAAACAAGAAGATAAATTTAATATAACATGACTACTTTAACCATATCAAGATAACTTTCGGTAACAATTTTATTTAACACTAGTAAAAAAAACTGAAATCAAATATCACAAATTTAGAGAGAAAAACATTGATATGTGACTCTATTTTTGTCACAAAATTTACATAAGATAAAATTTAAGAATTAGGTAATTTTGTTGAAAAAGGGGTCTTTAAATGTATTCTAGGATGCAAAGTCCTTTTTTTCATGATTGTTTCCATCAATGGGGGCGCAGACGCTGGGTTTGAGTTAAAAATATTGTCACTCGCTACTTAAAGTGTGAAAAGTGCTCGCATCCTAAAAAACGAGAGGGTTAATTTAGTAATTTTAGGGGGCTTGTATGGATTTCTAGGGTGAGCGAATAGTTAATCTCTTATTTTGTAGTTTCCGGTTGTAGGGGCTTTATCTTAAAGAACGTCGTTGATCTGTTATAAACTCTTTATAACAATTGTTTACATACGTTACCAAAATAAAAAATGTGGACAGACGGGGACAAGATATTTTGACCGCATTTTCTATTATTATGACGTGTATATATCTCAGTTAATAATGAAGATAGTCAATCTGATCAGATGTCTACATTTTCACTTAATAATTTTTGCATTTAATTCAACGCCCTATGTGACTTAATTTGTTATTTTCTAAAAGCCAACTATTCATAAAAAAATAGATGTATAAAAATTTTAGAATATCTTCAACATAAGTTAGCATAATAGGAAATGCGGATCACATAGACGAGCATGCAACCTTCTCATCTAGCCACTAGTAATAATAATTAAAAAAAGTTGTAAATAAACTTTATTATTTGATTTAATTAAATTTAAAAAAACAATTTTACCATGCTATGTGGTATGAAATGATTGAGCCGGGTGAGGTGGCAATTTGTTGAGTTTCACTTTTTTTAATAGACTCACTAATGTTGAGGACCAAAACTAATATTTTTCAAAGTGCAAGGAGTAAAACCCAACAAAAAAAATTTGATTTGAATTTAAAGATGTGTCTAACTCAACCTTATAAAATCATAATGCAAGATGAAGATTGTCTTTTACTTATAAACACTTGTCCAAACCAAGTCACATTCGATGTGGGGCTTCTAAACACATGTCATTACGTCCAACACTATTGTTATTGGGCTAGATGGGTGGATATAAATAGTGGATGACCCGATGGCGAAAACCTGATAACGAGTGGCACAAGGAATCGTGGAGAGGCTCTGATACCGACTTATAATTGAGACTTGGGCCGAAATCAACAATCTAAAACTGACTTGTAAGATGAAGATTGCCTCTTACATGTGAACACTTGTTCAGACCTCACATCATGTGGAATGACTAAAATACACAGCTTATAATTATAAATATTAATTTCAATAATTAATATTTTTAATTAAAAATACACAGTTTTTTTACTATTTTTTTTTCAACTAATAATTAAAAATATCTCTTTTATGAATGTCTTTTACAATATTGTCTCATACAATATTAAAAATTGAGTTGCTAATCAAAATAAAACAATATTAACTCTTTCTCTTTCCTTTTTTTTTTTATAACTATCAACACTTTCACTTTGGTGAAAATAAATCATACTTTATGTTTGCTAATGGAAAAAAAAAATATTATACAAAAATGCATTGCACCAACAATTAAGTAATTTATCTTTGACCAAAAGAATTTAGTAATTTTATTATTATAATTCTATAAAATAAATATAATTGGTATCATGCTTTTGAACTTAATATATTTTTCTTTATCTTTTTCGATTGTGCTTTATTCTGAAATTTTAATTGATATGCTTAACACATATATCCAATATGAATATACATTATGCATATTTCCTTTTTTTTATCAATAAGATTATTTCATTATATTAAAGCCAAATTGTTTTAATATTTTTGGTAAAATATCTTTTATTTACATATTTTGTTTTGGTAAAATGTGATTTATTTACATAGTATTTTTTTTTCCTTAAGTTTTATACATTTATTCTGTCAAAAATGAATGTTTTGACCAAACTTTGTACCGAAAAAAGAAAGAATAAAATTGACCAAAATATTGTACCAAAAAAAAAAAGTTTTTGACCAAAATAAGTCTATTTAACTAGGTTAACTTAGCTGTCATGTTAAATATAAATATCACTCTCATCTTATATCACTATCATTATATTTTGATTTTGTTTAAAGATCATAACTTGTTTCTCTCCCTTAATTCAAAAGCTAGTAAGCAATTTTAAGCATTTTTAGCTTGAAGAGCTTCATCATGGTCGAGAAAAACATGTCATTGACTTTTTTTCTTCTCCTTTTTATCATGTCAAACATCCGTTCAATGGATGCATTACGGTTTCTAAATGATGATAATAAGGGTGGTGATGGCACTTTCTTTCCAACAGATTCGGGACCAAGCCCACCTGGTGTAGGACATCCTATTAAGGGTGGTGATGGCACTTTCTTTCCAACAGATTCGGGACCAAGCCCACCTGGTGTAGGACATCCTATTAAGGGTGGTGATGGCACTTTCTTTCCAACAGATTCGGGACCAAGCCCACCTGGTGTAGGACATCCTAATAAGGGTGGTGATGACACTTTCTTTCCAACAGATTCGGGACCTAGCCCACCTGGTGTAGGACATCCTAATAAGGGTGGTGATGACACTTTCTATCCAACAGATTCGGGACCAAGCCCACCTGGTGTAGGACATCCTAATAAGGGTGGTGATTCCACTTTCTTTCCAACAGATTCGGGACCTAGCCCACCTGGTGTAGGACATCCTAATAAAGGTGTTGATGACACTTTGTTTCCAACAGATTCGGGACCAAGCCCACCTGGTGTAGGACATCCTAATAAGGGTGGTGATGGCACTTTCTTTCCAACAGATTCAGGACCAAGCCCACCTGGGGTAGGACATCCTAATAAGGGTGGTGATGGCACTTTCTTTCCAACAGATTCGGGACCTAGCCCACCTGGTGTAGGACATCCTAATAAGGGTGGTGATGACACTTTCTTTCCAACAGATTCGGGACCTAGCCCACCTGGTGTAGGACATCCTAATAAGGATGGTGATGACACTTTCTTTCCAACAGATTCGGGACCTAGCCCACCTGGTGTAGGACATCCCAGGACTACATATTTTTATATGAATTAAGATTCAAAGTTTGATTCGTCATGAAATGGTTATAATCATTGTACCAATAATAAAACAATAAAACAACTAGTCAAATTAAGATAATTGTTCACTTTATTATTGTCTTGTGTAATTTTGTTTACATCCGGATTCCTACAATTATAAGGTTATACATAAATCGTCATTAAGGTTGGTGCTTCTTCCTTATTGTTTATGGGGTGAGTCTCGACATATCTAAAATTTTGTTTTACAGAAAAAAAAAAAACAAGAAGATAAATTTAATATAACATGACTACTTTAACCATATCAAGATAACTTTCGGTAACAATTTTATTTAACACTAGTAAAAAAAACTGAAATCAAATATCACAAATTTAGAGAGAAAAACATTGATATGTGACTCTATTTTTGTCACAAAATTTACATAAGATAAAATTTAAGAATTAGGTAATTTTGTTGAAAAAGGGGTCTTTAAATGTATTCTAGGATGCAAAGTCCTTTTTTTCATGATTGTTTCCATCAATGGGGGCGCAGACGCTGGGTTTGAGTTAAAAATATTGTCACTCGCTACTTAAAGTGTGAAAAGTGCTCGCATCCTAAAAAACGAGAGGGTTAATTTAGTAATTTTAGGGGGCTTGTATGGATTTCTAGGGTGAGCGAATAGTTAATCTGTTATTTTGTAGTTTCCGGTTGTAGGGGCTTTATCTTAAAGAACGTCGTTGATCTGTTATAAACTCTTTATAACAATTGTTTACATACGTTACCAAAATAAAAAATGTGGACAGACGGGGACAAGATATTTTGACCGCATTTTCTATTATTATGACGTGTATATATCTCAGTTAATAATGAAGATAGTCAATCTGATCAGATGTCTACATTTTCACTTAATAATTTTTGCATTTAATTCAACGCCCTATGTGACTTAATTTGTTATTTTCTAAAAGCCAACTATTCATAAAAAAATAGATGTATAAAAATTTTAGAATATCTTCAACATAAGTTAGCATAATAGGAAATGCGGATCACATAGACGAGCATGCAACCTTCTCATCTAGCCACTAGTAATAATAATTAAAAAAAGTTGTAAATAAACTTTATTATTTGATTTAATTAAATTTAAAAAAACAATTTTACCATGCTATGTGGTATGAAATGATTGAGCCGGGTGAGGTGGCAATTTGTTGAGTTTCACTTTTTTTAATAGACTCACTAATGTTGAGGACCAAAACTAATATTTTTCAAAGTGCAAGGAGTAAAACCCAACAAAAAAAATTTGATTTGAATTTAAAGATGTGTCTAACTCAACCTTATAAAATCATAATGCAAGATGAAGATTGTCTTTTACTTATAAACACTTGTCCAAACCAAGTCACATTCGATGTGGGGCTTCTAAACACATGTCATTACGTCCAACACTATTGTTATTGGGCTAGATGGGTGGATATAAATAGTGGATGACCCGATGGCGAAAACCTGATAACGAGTGGCACAAGGAATCGTGGAGAGGCTCTGATACCGACTTATAATTGAGACTTGGGCCGAAATCAACAATCTAAAACTGACCTGTAAGATGAAGATTGCCTCTTACATGTGAACACTTGTTCAGACCTCACATCATGTGGAATGACTAAAATACACAGCTTATAATTATAAATATTAATTTCAATAATTAATATTTTTAATTAAAAATACACAGTTTTTTTACTATTTTTTTTTCAACTAATAATTAAAAATATCTCTTTTATGAATGTCTTTTACAATATTGTCTCATACAATATTAAAAATTGAGTTGCTAATCAAAATAAAACAATATTAACTCTTTCTCTTTCCTTTTTTTTTTTATAACTATCAACACTTTCACTTTGATGAAAATAAATCATACTTTATGTTTGCTAATGGAAAAAAAAATTATACAAAAATGCATTGCACCATGTAAGACCCCTAAATTCCACTTTTAATTTATATGAGTTTATGGAGTAAATTAAGTGTGGAAAGGATGTTGAGTTTGGAAATGAAAAAAACAAGGTTTTGGTTGTTTTGTTGAAGTCTGAACAAACTCGTACCTTTTTGACCCCTTTACGTTTTGATTTGGTTTTTATGGTCAACATGAAAGTTGTAGATCTCTTCGTTAGCTTTCCAACGAATATTGGTGCGTCTCAATTGGACAACCAGAACTCAAGTTATGATCGTTTCCGTAAGAGGCGGATTCGCAAAAATTTTCCCACACTTGCTAGCACTCGAGCCAGGCACAGCAGAGGCCCATTTTAGGCCAAAACCTGACCATGGGGGCTGAGCATAGGCGCATGGTACTGTTCACAGGTGGACTTTTGTGACTTTTAGTTGACTTTAGGGGTTTATGCACCCGGGACCTTTGTTGCTTAGTTTTTCGCGTAGATTTCGTTTCCGAGGTTTGTTGTTGGGCTAAGGAATGCTATTTGGATTTTTCTTATGGAAGACCATTAGTTATAGATAGGTTGATTAGAGTTCGAGAGTTATTAGTTCGAGTATCGTCGTTATTACGATATATTTTGCTGAGATCGTGCCTGTTTTGTGTTCGAATGTCAGAATGACACGGGGTTTGTTTTCCTAGTCTTCTTATAGGAATGAGGATGATCCTGTGTCTTTAGAATTTCATTTTTCGCGTTATGCTAGTTTTTGAGAAAACGGGCAATAGTTTACCCGCTGTCGTAAAATTCTACGGTTTCGGAATTCAGTAAAATTTTAGATAGAAGATTTATATATCTGCGTGAGTTAGGATATGTCCTGAGAATAATTTTCGAGAGTGTGGAAGAAAATTACAGTCGCGGAAAAAGATTCGGCGATAAGTTTTGGAATTATTTTGAGACGGACTTCCGTTCCGTAAGTTTTCTGTTTTTACGAGTTTTGCTCGTCGCGGCGCGCGAGAGCTGTGGGGCGTGAGAGAAAATATCTAGATATTTGTTAAAGTAAAATGGATGGCTAGGATTTGATCTAGAGAAAGTGCTTTTGATCCAATGGCCAAGAGTGACCAAGACCAATGTATAGTAAGGAGGTTTAGCTTCTTTGGGGACTTAGAAAAATCTGAATTTTTCCATTTCTCTTCCTCTCCAAACCGTGAAGCCATCCCCCATTTTCATACCTTCACCAATTTTTCATTTCATCACCAAATCATCTCATTCCAAGCTAGGGAAATCCATAGAACTTGCAAGGAAATCACTTCTCTTAAGGTAACTAACCTTCTCCTTGTCTTTTGCTTGGTTAAAACTCATGATTCTAGGAATTTTTGGGTTATGTTCTTGAGAATTAGTTTTCTAGAAATTAGTTTTGGTTGTTTGTGGTTCTAGGGAAGTGTTTAGGAGTAGTATTTAAGCTTGTTTAAGCTTGGCATGTTGTGATTTCCATGGTGATTAAGATTTTCATAAAATCTTTTGTTAGGGTTTGAAAAACTTATTTGAAATGATCATAACTTTGAAAAATTGTTTTGTGCTTTTCTTTTTGGTGTTGTTTATGAGCTTAGTAGAGAAATGGATGTTAGATTATGGCTTTAATTTTTGTGAAACAAGGAAAAATAATTTTGAGTGTGTTCTTGAGGATTTTATGAACATATTTTTAGAAACTTTTGTTTTGATGCTCAAAGTGGTTTGGTTGATCAATTCCATGGCCATGTGAACTAATAGATGCTAGCTAGGACTTTGCATTGGAAAATTTTGAGTGTGGTCCTTATTTTCAAAACTTTTGGTCATGAGAAATTTCGGAAAAGTGTGGGAGAGGTTTCAAAATTTGTCAGGGCTTTGAGGGAGGCACAATGGTGGCCTAGGGCGAATTACCATGCAAAAATTTTTGGGAAAAAAATGGTTTTAGTGTTGTATGTGTGTTAAAGAACCTAAAATTGAATTTTCGAAATTTGAGGCTTTGCCCGGAAAATTTTTTGGGGCTTGGATTAGTAACTCGGGGGTATTATGGGATATTACCATGCCCTCGGAAGCGAAAAATTTTGAGCGGAAGGGCCACTTTGTTTTTTAAGGGCAGAACCTAGAGCTTGTGTGGGGGGGGGGAAAATTTTTCTAAGTCCACAATTTTGTGAAAAATGAGCATGCTTTGATGAAATGATCATAGGTGGGTCAAAGTTTGATTATAGGATTGTATTTGGAAAGAAAAACTTGAAACTTGCGACGCAAGAAAAACTCGATTATTTTGTCGAGATATTTTCGTACAATTTTTAGGTTGTTTTCAAGTGTTTTGGTAGTGTATGTAAGTGTCCTTTGAAGTTTAAAACCATAGAGAGCAATGGTATGCTTTGAAAATGAAAATTTGTGGGAGAATGCCTTGATTTCTCAATTCTGGACGAACTGTGCAGGGGCATTTTCGTCCATTTAAAATTGTTTCAGTTCCCTCAAAACTTAACCATTTGATCCGTCTTTTCGAGACGAAGAGTTTGGCGTATGGTTCGTCTCGAGTGGACAAGAGTTGAATTAGTTATGGTCATTTTAGTTTGAAAACTATTTTGTCGAAAATGTGATTGTTTTGTGAAAAATAGTGTATTTAACTTCGGGAATTTTTAATCACTATGGGGAGGACTCGGAAATAATATCCGAGAGTGTTAGGAAGTGCCTTAGACACCTCTAGACCTTTGTAGATAGGTTTAGTTTCGATAAGATAATTTGGGAGAAACTTATTCATTGTCCGCTCCTTATTTTTAGGAAGCGAGAAAGCGTAGAATAGTGTGAGAACGTATTTGTTTGGAAGCTTGCCGAGGTAAGGGCACCTTTCTATTTATGCCTTACTTCCGTCGATAACATGAGTGTATGTTTGTTGTTTGTGGACTAATTGGTGAGTGCTTGGTATGATTCGTGTGATGTATTCTCGATATGAGATCGTGATGAATACTTGTTTTGTTGTTTTACATATTATGTGAATATGTAACTGTTTGCAGGAGCATATGTGAACGTGTATGTCAGTGACGACTGCACGGGGTAAGTCAGTGAAGACTGCCCTATGTATGTGAAAAGAAAATAATATGCTCATGCATTCATAGTCGTGTAAGTCAGTGACGACTGCACGGGGTGTGTCAGATGGGACCACCTAATCCTACGGGATTTATTGAGTCGGTGTTTGTCAGTGACGACTGCACCCTTTTAGTAGGAGTGACCCTACGACTCGCTGCGGTGAGGTTAAATTCCGGAATTCATGCATGTGACTTAACCAGTGACGGTTATTTCACAGTGGTAACCAGTGACGGTTATCACGTTCATTCATTAGAGGTTTTGCATTAGGCTATGTGTGCACTTTATTTATTATTCTTGGTGTTGAGAATATGTTTGACGTTTACTCGCTTTCCGTTTTGGTACTTGGCTTTTGGTATGTGTATTTGGTATTTTTATACTTGTTTCCAGTTGGTGACCCTTGCTTTGTATGTGATAAATGAACGGGTTATCCCCCACCTTAGATGACGGAGAGCCTAGCGAGACTGTGGGTCATGAGGATGGCGAGGACTTCGTGGACTATCCCGGAGTGTAGAGAGTAGCGCTTGTTAGGCTACATTTTTGGTTAGGCTTAGGGCCTAGTTGTATTTTGGATGACTGTATGTCTTATACATTTATACTCAGACATGTTTAGTGCCTTTTGGCCTTGTGATATATTCGGTTCATAACTCGTGTCTTTTGGTTGATGAACTTAATGTATCCGCTGTTTGTAAATTATTCAGGTACACACTTTGCTTCGAGGAAGCCCTGTAATATAATGTGTTGATGTTATATTTATTTTTCTATTGAATGACGAATTGCCGAGATAGCTGCGGGCGTTCACGCGCGCCATTTTATTTAAGCGTGTTGTTAAAAAAAAAAAATAATAATAATACCCCTTTTTATGCTTTGAAAAACGGGGTGTTACATTTTGGTATCAGAGCTCGGCAGTAGATCTTCAAAGGGAAAGTGTGTACATGAGTTAACAGTCTGAGGTCAGTTAGTTTAGAGTTGGATTCGCGTCGGGTTAGCGAATCATTTGTGGGTAGCAGTGTGTCTTGTTTGCTAGTATTGGCGCATTAACTCGTTTCGTTAATGTGTGTCTTCAACCAATCCGTGATTCAACTACGTTTGGCGCTTATCAAGTCGGATGTGGAATTGGAAAAAGATTTATTAGGCCAAGTGTGTCTCCGTGGGGAGCATCAGTCCTATGGGTGAAAAGGAAAGATGGACTTGGAGCGAATCAAAACTACAAGGGATTCTTGGAAGTGGCATTGGACGTGGCCACTCGACAATGTTGAGTGTGGACGAGTGGACGTCGTTCTTGTAAAGGATTGCAAGTACGGAATTATTTAGGGGAACCTCTTAAGAAAAATATTGGATGTCTTCTACGATGAGTTCGGGACGAGACTCGATGAAGCCGTTTAGTTGTCAAGAAGGTGTGACCGTTGTGGAATGGTGGAGCAGACAACGAGGTCAATTGGTATTAATTACGACGATTGGAAAATCATCGAGGCAAGTCGCACTAGAATTGAAGGACGTTGCGTGTCAAGAGTGAGTGAACCTTGCGTGGCTAGACGACGGTTATACCGACAATGGGTACCTTAAGGGTTTAAGTTGAGTGTTTAAGACATATGGGATTATGAAATGTGAGTATTAAGGTAAATCACGTGATGATTTAAGGTAGGAGAACAAATATCACGTTGATAAGTGATGAACTATGCGTAGTTCAGGGGATAGTAAGTATAGGTGTCGATGTGAGACAAGAATATAGTTGGTTAATTTTTGGATCAAGGGTGAATTTGGAGGGATGTTTAGGTAAAGAACGAGTAGTTCAACCTTGGAAAATGAGTTGTGTGTCGATGTTAAGCGATGCTAGAGGTATATAGTGTGGAAATACCTAGAGAGTTGTAGCCGTGTAAGCTAGAATTGTTAGTTTTGGCGGGTAAAACCTAAGAGAAATTAAATTTCTCAAGTAGTTTGACGGGATTAGACCATGAGTGAGTAGAGGCTCGGTATGAATGGGCATTTAAGTTAACGATTTCGATCGACCGAGAGGGACGAATGATCAAGTAGCACCTTGAGTTTATGATATCATAGGAGTTGAAGTGGAAAATTTTTGAGTAAAACAAGTTATGGACGGAAATTTTTAGAAAATTTTCTAGAAATGTCGTAGATGAATAAAAAAGGGGTTCGTTAGTAAGAGTACTAAGACAATGAGAGTGATAGTTGGAAGGACATTTTGTTGAATGTTAAGATGTAATGGGAAATTTGGATGATATGGCTAGTATTTTAAGTTCTTGAGGATTAGATTCAAGGAGTTGATTTATGTATCGGACCTATTACGGAAGTTATGGTAGCGTATGATTTATTCTTGGTGGGTAGTCTCAAGAAGACGAGCATTAAGATTTGAAATAAGTGTCGGACACTAGATGGATGAGCAAGATGAGTCAATTTGGAAGTTAATCATAATGACGTTCTAAGGATAAGGTTAGAGATAGTTATGCATAAAGGGCTAATAACTAGGAACATGGATGGTTAATTATTTAGAGTGTTCGATTACGAGGAATGTGTTGGTTGCATCTTAGAGAAGGCTAGAAGTGAGTAAGAACTTTTTGAGTAAGTAGATGCGTCGATATGAGCGGCAAGAACTTGTGCGCGAAGTGGGTAATTAGTATTAGAAAATACTATAACTTTAGATAGTTACGACGATTAGGGATTGGTCGAACGGAGAAGCACATGGCAACGGGGCCTGTGAGAACTAAGGAATTCACGAAAAGAATTACCTCACATAATTTGGAAAATTATGATTGTGCGTGTATGTTGAGGAGTCGAAAGCACCACATGAACGGAGGTCATGGCGGTGTGTTTGTTATATGTGGAAGTAAAAAAAGGAGGTTAGTAATTGTTCTAATGAAGATGGGCGTAGCATAGTGGAAAGTGCGCGTTGAGAAAATAAAGGACATCGGATGTTAACAATAAAGAGGAGAGGTTGGAACAATTAAGGAGGTCGAGGGTGACGAACTCTTTTGAGGAAGAGAGAATTTATTGGTAAGAGGAAGGAAACTCGACGAAGTTTTAAAATGGTTTGGGAATTTAACAAAAGATTTTATAAGTTGACAACCGCCAAGACAACTTGGGGAGTTGTAATCACCAACCGGATGTTGGGATGGTATTATTAAAAATGAGATTGGAATGAGATTAGTGTATGAACGAACGGTGCGGCGAAGTTACGAGATCAAAAAAAAAAAAAAAAAATTTTTTAAGGATTTACGGACATTGGTGAAGTTGTAAGGTTCTACGGAGATGACAACTTCTTTCGGAGTATTTATGTTGTGGGCGGTTGCGACTCGTAGACAAGATCGAGGTAGTAAGAATTGAGGAGACATGTAGAAAACCTCGAAGAAGACGTTGGACCTTTGTGATTCAGATGAATTGAGTACAAGTGGCTGAGAGTGCTATTGTAGTTTGGTAAAGATGGTCTATGTCACCATCATGGTTGTCGACTATCTAGTGACAAATTGAGGAACTGATCGTCCTTAATCTCTTGTTATTAGTAGGCGGAATCGTGTTGACTGGAATGGACTAGTTTGGCCAGCTTTGGTAGTGCGTAAAGTTTTTGAAAATTCTTTTTGGAAGGTAGTCGTCACTGTTTCGTGTAAACTTAATGAAATGGACTATGATGCGGAGGCAGAAGAATGTGATGTTGGAAACGTCATGTGATAACTTAGGTTGCGGACTTTCGTGAAGTTAATCTAAGTTATTACTCTCACTTTAGTTTCGAGGACGAAACTTCTTTTTGGTGGGTAGTAATGTAAGACCCCTAAATTCCACTTTTAATTTATATGAGTTTATGGAGTAAATTAAGTGTGGCAAGGATGTTGAGTTTGGAAATGAAAAAAACAAGGTTTTGGTTGTTTTGTTGAAGTCTGAACAAACTCGTACCTTTTTGACCCCTTTACGTTTTGATTTGGTTTTTATGGTCAACATGAAAGTTGTAGATCTCTTCGTTAGCTTTCCAACGAATATTGGTGCGTCTCAATTGGACAACCAGAACTCAAGTTATGATCGTTTCCGTAAGAGGCGGATTCGCAGAAATTTTCCCACACTTCCTAGCACTCGAGCCAGGCACAGCAGAGGCCCATTTTAGGCCAAAACCTGACCATGGGGGCTGAGCATAGGCGCATGGTACTGTTCACAGGTGGACCTTTGTGACTTTTAGTTGACTTTAGGGGTTTATGCACCCGGGACCTTTGTTGCTTAGTTTTTCGCGTAGATTTTGTTTCCGAGGTTTGTTGTTGGGCTAAGGAATGCTATTTGGATTTTTCTTATGGAAGACCATTAGTTATAGATAGGTTGATTAGAGTTCGAGAGTTATTAGTTCGAGTATCGTCGTTATTACGATATATTTTGCTGAGATCGTGCCTGTTTTGTGTTCGAATGTCAGAATGACACGGGGTTTGTTTTCCTAGTCTTCTTATAGGAATGAGGATGATCCTGTGTCTTTAGAATTTCATTTTTCGCGTTATGCTAGTTTTTGAGAAAACGGGCAATAGTTTACCCGCTGTCGTAAAATTCTACGGTTTCGGAATTCAGTAAAATTTTAGATAGAAGATTTATATATCTACGCGAGTTAGGATATGTCCTGAGAATAATTTTCGAGAGTGTGGAATAAAATTACAGTCGCGGAAAAAGATTCGGCGATAAGTTTTGGAATTATTTTGAGACGGACTTCCGTTCCGTAAGTTTTCTGTTTTTACGAGTTTTGCTCGTCGCGGCGCGCGAGAGCTGTGGGGCGTGAGAGAAAATATCTAGATATTTGTTAAAGTAAAATGGATGGCTAGGATTTGATCTAGAGAAAGTGCTTTTGATCCAATGGCCAAGAGTGACCAAGACCAATGTATAGTAAGGAGGTTTAGCTTCTTTGGGGACTTAGAAAAATCTGAATTTTTCCATTTCTCTTCCTCTCCAAACCGTGAAGCCATCCCCCATTTTCATACCTTCACCAATTTTTCATTTCATCACCAAATCATCTCATTCCAAGCTAGGGAAATCCATAGAACTTGCAAGGAAATCACTTCTCTTAAGGTAACTAACCTTCTCCTTGTCTTTTGCTTGGTTAAAACTCATGATTCTAGGAATTTTTGGGTTATGTTCTTGAGAATTAGTTTTCTAGAAATTAGTTTTGGTTGTTTGTGGTTCTAGGGAAGTGTTTAGGAGTAGTATTTAAGCTTGTTTAAGCTTGGCATGTTGTGATTTCCATGGTGATTAAGATTTTCATAAAATCTTTTGTTAGGGTTTGAAAAACTTATTTGAAATGATCATAACTTTGAAAAATTGTTTTGTGCTTTTCTTTTTGGTGTTGTTTATGAGCTTAGTAGAGAAATGAATGTTAGATTATGGCTTTAATTTTTGTGAAACAAGGAAAAATAATTTTGAGTGTGTTCTTGAGGATTTTATGAACATATTTTTAGAAACTTTTGTTTTGATGCTCAAAGTGGTTTGGTTGATCAATTCCATGGCCATGTGAACTAATAGATGCTAGCTAGGACTTTGCATTGGAAAATTTTGAGTGTGGTCCTTATTTTCAAAACTTTTGGTCATGAGAAATTTCGGAAAAGTGTGGGAGAGGTTTCAAAATTTGTCAGGGCTTTGAGGGAGGCACAATGGTGGCCTAGGGCGAATTACCATGCAAAAATTTTTGGGAAAAAAATGGTTTTAGTGTTGTGTGTTAAAGAACCTAAAATTGAATTTTCGAAATTTGAGGCTTTGCCCGGAAAATTTTTTGGGGCTTGGATTAGTAACTCGGGGGTATTATGGGATATTACCATGCCCTCGGAAGCGAAAAATTTTGAGCGGAAGGGCCACTTTGTTTTTCAAGGGCAGAACCTAGAGCTTGTGTGGGGGGGGAAAAATTGTGAAATTTTTCTAAGTCCACAATTTTGTGAAAAATGAGCATGCTTTGATGAAATGATCATAGGTGGGTCAAAGTTTGATTATAGGATTGTATTTGGAAAGAAAAACTTGAAACTTGCGACGCAAGAAAAACTCGATTATTTTGTCGAGATATTTTCGTAAAATTTTTAGGTTGTTTTCAAGTGTTTTGGTAGTGTATGTAAGTGTCCTTTGAAGTTTAAAACCATAGAGAGCAATGGTATGCTTTGAAAATGAAAATTTGTGGGAGAATGCCTTGATTTCTCAATTCTGGACGAACTGTGCAGGGGCATTTTCGTCCATTTAAAATTGTTTCAGTTCCCTCAAAACTTAACCATTTGATCCGTCTTTTCGAGACGAAGAGTTTGGCGTATGGTTCGTCTCGAGTGGACAAGAGTTGAATTAGTTATGGTCATTTTAGTTTGAAAACTATTTTGTCGAAAATGTGATTGTTTTGTGAAAAATAGTGTATTTAACTTCGGGAATTTTTAATCACTATGGGGAGGACTCGGAAATAATATCCGAGAGTGTTAGGAAGTGCCTTAGACACCTCTAGACCTTTGTAGATAGGTTTAGTTTCGATAAGATAATTTGGGAGAAACTTATTCATTGTCCGCTCCTTATTTTTAGGAAGCGAGAAAGCGTAGAATAGTGCGAGAACGTATTTGTTTGGAAGCTTGCCGAGGTAAGGGCACCTTTCTATTTATGCCTTACTTCCGTCGATAACATGAGTGTATGTTTGTTGTTTGTGCACTAATTGGTGAGTGCTTGGTATGATTCGTGTGATGTATTCTCGATATGAGATCGTGATGAATACTTGTTTTGTTGTTTTACATATTATGTGAATATGTAACTGTTTGCAGGAGCATATGTGAACGTGTATGTCAGTGACGACTGCACGGGGTAAGTCAGTGAAGACTGCCCTATGTATGTGAAAAGAAAATAATATGCTCATGCATTCATAGTCTTGTAAGTCAGTGACGACTGCACGGGGTGTGTCAGATGGGACCACCTAATCCTACGGGATTTATTGAGTCGGTGTTTGTCAGTGACGACTGCACCCTTTTAGTAGGAGTGACCCTACGACTCGCTGCGGTGAGGTTAAATTCCGGAATTCATGCATGTGACTTAACCAGTGACGGTTATTTCACAGTGGTAACCAGTGACGGTTATCACGTTCATTCATTAGAGGTTTTGCATTAGGCTATGTGTGCACTTTATTTATTATTCTTGGTGTTGAGAATATGTTTGACGTTTACTCGCTTTCCGTTTTGGTACTTGGCTTTTGGTATGTGTATTTGGTATTTTTATACTTGTTTCCAGTTGGTGACCCTTGCTTTGTATGTGATAAATGAACGAGTTATCCCCCACCTTAGATGACGGAGAGCCTAGCGAGACTGTGGGTCATGAGGATGGCGAGGACTTCGTGGACTATCCCGGAGTGTAGAGAGTAGCGCTTGTTAGGCTACATTTTTGGTTAGGCTTAGGGCCTAGTTGTATTTTGGATGACTGTATGTCTTATACATTTATACTCAGACATGTTTAGTGCCTTTTGGCCTTGTGATATATTCGGTTCATAACTCGTGTCTTTTGGTTGATGAACTTAATGTATCCGCTGTTTGTAAATTATTCAGGTACACACTTTGCTTCGAGGAAGCCCTGTAATATAATGTGTTGATGTTATATTTATTTTTCTATTGAATGACGAATTGCCGAGATAGCTGCGGGCGTTCACGCGCGCCATTTTATTTAAGCGTGTTGTTAAAAAAAAATAATAATAATAATACCCCTTTTTATGCTTTGAAAAACGGGGTGTTACACACCAACAATTAAGTAATTTATCTTTGACCAAAAGAATTTAGTAATTTTATTATTATAATTCTATAAAATAAATATAATTGGTATCATGCTTTTGAACTTAATATATTTTTCTTTATCTTTTTCGATTGTGCTTTATTCTGAAATTTTAATTGATATGCTTAACACATATATCCAATATGAATATACATTATGCATATTTCCTTTTTTTTATCAATAAGATTATTTCATTATATTAAAGCCAAATTGTTTTAATATTTTTGGTAAAATATCTTTTATTTACATATTTTGTTTTGGTAAAATGTGATTTATTTACATAGTATTTTTTTTTCCTTAAGTTTTATACATTTATTCTGTCAAAAATGAATGTTTTGACCAAACTTTGTACCAAAAAAAGAAAGAATAAAATTGACCAAAATATTGTACCAAAAAAAAAAAGTTTTTGACCAAAAATAAGTCTATTTAACTAGGTTAACTTAGTTGTCATGTTAAATATAAATATCACTCTCATCTTATATCACTATCATTATATTTTGATTTTGTTTAAAGATCATAACTTGTTTCTCTCCCTTAATTCAAAAGCTAGTAAGCAATTTTAAGCATTTTTAGCTTGAAGAGCTTCATCATGGTCGAGAAAAACATGTCATTGACTTTTTTTCTTCTCCTTTTTATCATGTCAAACATCCGTTCAATGGATGCATTACGGTTTCTAAATGATGATAATAAGGGTGGTGATGGCACTTTCTTTCCAACAGATTTGGGACCAAGCCCACCTGGTGTAGGACATCCTATTAAGGGTGGTGATGGCACTTTCTTTCCAACAGATTCGGGACCAAGCCCACCTGGTGTAGGACATCCTATTAAGGGTGGTGATGGCACTTTCTTTCCAACAGATTCGGGACCAAGCCCACCTGGTGTAGGACATCCTAATAAGGGTGGTGATGGCACTTTCTTTCCAACAGATTCGGGACCTAGCCCACCTGGTGTAGGACATCCTAATAAGGGTGGTGATGACACTTTCTTTCCAACAGATTCGAGACCTAGCCCACCTGGTGTAGGACATCCTAATAAGGGTGGTGATGACACTTTCTATCCAACAGATTCGGGACCAAGCCCACCTGGTGGAGGACATCCTAATAAGGGTGGTGATGGCACTTTCTTTCCAACAGATTCGGGACCTAGCCCACCTGGTGTAGGACATCCTAATAAGCGTGGTGATGCCACTTTCTTTCCAACAGATTCGGGACCTAGCCCACCTGGTGTAGGACATCCTAATAAAGGTGTTGATGACACTTTGTTTCCAACAGATTCGGGACCAAGCCCACCTGGTGTAGGACATCCTAATAAGGGTGGTGATGGCACTTTCGTTCCAACAGATTCAGGACCAAGCCCACCTGGGGTAGGACATCCTAATAAGGGTGGTGATGGCACTTTCTTTCCAACAGATTCGGGACCTAGCCCACCAGGTGTAGGACATCCTAATAAGGGTGGTGATGCCACTTTCTTTCCAACAGATTCGGGACCTAGCCCACCTGGTGTAGGACATCCTAATAAAGGTGTTGATGACACTTTGTTTCCAACAGATTCGGGACCAAGCCCACCTGGTGTAGGACATCCTAATAAGGGTGGTGATGGCACTTTCTTTCCAACAGATTCAGGACCAAGCCCACCTGGTGTAGGACATCCTAATAAGGGTGGTGATGACACTTTCTTTCCAACAGATTCGGGACCTAGCCCACCTGGTGTAGGACATCCTAATAAGGGTGGTGATGGCACTTTCTTTCCAACAGACTCGGGACCTAGCCCACCTGGTGTAGGACATCCTAATAAGGGTGGTGATGACACTTTCTTTCCAACAGATTCGGGACCAAGCCCACCTGGTGTAGGACATCCTAATAAGGGTGGTGATGGCACTTTCTTTCCAACAGATTCGGGACCTAGCCCACCTGGTGTAGGACATCCTAATAAGGGTGGTGATGACATTATCTTTCCAACAGATTCGGGACCTAGCCCACCTGGTGTAGGACATCCTAAAAAAGGTGGTGATGACACTTTCTTTCCAACAGATTCGGGACCAAGCCCACCTGGTGTAGGGCATCCTAATAAGGGTAGTGATGGCACTTTCTTTCCAACAGACTCGGGACCTAGCCCACCTGGGGTAGGACATCCTAATAAGGGTGGTGATGGCACTTTCTTTCCAACAGATTCGGGGCCTAGCCCACCTGGTGTAGGACATCCTAATAAGGGTGGTGATGGCACTTTCTTTCCAACAGATTCGGGACCTAGCCCACCTGGTGTAGGACATCCTAATAAGGGTGGTGATGACACTTTCTTTCCAACAGATTCGGGACCTAGCCCACCTGGTGTAGGACATCCTAATAAGGGTGGTGATGACACTTTCTTTCCAACAGATTCGGGACCTAGCCCACCTGGTGTAGGACATCCTAATAAGGGTGTTGATGGCACTTTCTTTCCAACAGATTCGGGACCTAGCCCACCTGGTGTAGGACATCCCAGGACTACATATTTTTATATGAATTAAGATTCAAAGTTTGATTCGTAATGAAATGGTTATAATCATTGTACCAATAATAAAACAATAAAACAACTTGTCAAATTAAGATAATTGTTCACTTTATTATTGTCTTGTGTAATTTTGTTTACATTCGGATTCCTGCAATTATAAGGTTATACATAAATCGTCATTAAGGTTGGTGCTTCTTCCTTATTGTTTATGGGGTGAGTCTCGACATATCTAAAATTTTGTTTTACAAAAAAAAAAACAAGAAGATAAATTTAATATAACATGACTACTTTAACCATATCAAGATAACTTTCGGTAAGAATTTTATTTAACACTAGTAAAAAAAAATGAAATCAAATATCACAAATTTAGAGAGAAAAACATTGATATGTGACTCTATTTTTGTCACAAAATTTACATAAGATAAAATTTTAGAATTAGGTAATTTTGTTGAAAAGGGGGTCTTTAAATGTATTCTAGGATGCGAAGTCCTTTTTTTTCATGATTGTTTCCATCAATGGGGGCGCAGACTCTGGGTTTGAGTTAAAAATATTGTCACTCGCTACTTAAAGTGTGAAAAGTGCTCGCATCCTAAAAAACGAGGGGGTTAATTTAGTAATTTTAAGGGGCTTGTATGGATTTCTAGGGTGAGCGAATAGTAAATCTCTTATTTTGTAGTTTCCGGTTGTAGGGACTTTATCTTAAAGAACGTTGTTGATCTGTTATAATCTCTTTATAACAATTGTTTACTATAAGAAATGGACTAAGTGTCATCATCAATATAGCAGTAGAATTGTTGCAAGATATAAATATATGAAATTTTCAAAGTGTTACTTAACCTATGTTATACTAAAAATATGCAAATTAATTTAAATGAAAATCACAATTTTATTTTTAACTTATAAAAATAAAAATTATAAGTTTGATAATAATCTTTTACATACGTTACCAAAATAAAAAATGTGGACAGACGGGGACAAGATATTTTGACCGCATTTTCTATTATGCTAATGTATATATCTCAGTTAATAATGTAGGTAGTCAATCTGATCAAATGTCTACATTTTCACTTAATGATTTTTTCATTTAATTCAACGCCTCTCTGTGACTTAATTTGTTATTTTCTAAAAGCCACCTATTCATAAAAAAATAGATGTATAAAAATTTTAGAATATCTTCAACATAAGTTAGCATAATAGGAAATGCGGATCACATAGACAAGCATGAAACTTTCTCATCTAGCCACTAGTAATAATAATAAAAAAATTGTAAATAAACTTTATTATTTGGTTTAATTAAATTTAAAAAAACAATTTTACCATGCTATGTGGCATAAAATGATTGAGCCGGGTGAGGTGGCAATTTGTTGAGTTTCACTTTTTTTAACAGACTCACTAATGTTGGGGACCAAGACTAATATTTTTCAAAGTGCAAGGAGTAAAACCCAACAAAAAACATTTGATTTGAATTTAAAGATGTGTCTAACTCAACCTTATAAAATCAGATTGTAAGATGAAGATTGTCTTTTACTTATAAACACTTGTCCAAACCAAGTCACATTCGATGTGGGGCTTCTAAACACATGTCATTACGTCCAACACTTATGTTATTGGGCTAGATGGGTGGATATAAATAGTAGATGACCCGATGACGAAAACCTGATAACAGGTGGCACAAGGAATCGTGGAGAGGCTCTGATATCGACTTATAACTGAGAATTGGGCCGAACTCAACAATCTAAAACCGGCCTGTACGATGAAGATTGCCTTTTACATGTGAACACTTGTTCAGACCTCACATCATGTGGAATGACTAAAATACACAGCTTATAATTAAAAACACTAATTTCAATAATTCAGCAAAGTTTTTTTTACTATTTGTTTTCAACTAATAATTAAAAATATCTCTTTTATGTATGTCTTTTACAATATTGTCTCATACAATATTAAAAATTGAGTTGCTAATCAAAATAAAAAAATATTAACTCTTTCCTTTTCTTTTTATAACTATCAACACTTTCACTTTGATGAAAATAAATCATACTTTATGTTTGCTAATTGAAAAAAAAAAATTATACAAGAATGCATTGCACCAACAATTAAGTAATTTATCCTTGACCAAATGAATTGATTAATTTTATTATTATAATTCTATAAAATAAATATAATTGGTATCATGTTTTTGAACTTAATATATTTTTCTTTATCTTTTTCGATTGTGCTTTATTCTGAAATTTTAGTTGATATGCTTAACACATATATCCAATATGAATATACATTATGCATATTTTCTTTTTTTTATCAATAAGATTATTTCATTATATTAAAGCCAAATTGTTTTAATATTTTTGGTAAAATGTCTTTTATTTACATATTTTGTTTTGGTAAAATGTGATTTATTTACATAGTATTTTTTTTCCTTAAGTTTTACACATTTATTCTGTCAAAAATGAATGTTTTGACCAAACTTTGTACCAAAAAAAGAAAGAATAAAATTGACCAAAACATTGTACCAAAAAAAAAAAAGTTTTTGACCAAAAATAAGTCTATTTAACTAGGTTAACTTAGTCGTCATGTTAAATACAAATATCACTCTCATCTTATATCACTAGCATCATATTTTGATTTTGTTTAAAGATCATAACTTGTTTCTCTCCCTTAATTCAAAAGCTAGTAAGAAATTTTAAGCATTTTTTGCTCGAAGAGCTTCATCATGGTTGAGAAAAACATGTCATTGACTTTTTTTTCTTCTCCTATTTATCATGTCAAACATCAGTTCAATGGATGCATTACGGTTTCTAAATGATGATAATAAGGGTGGTGATAGGACTTTCTTTCCAACAGATTCGGGACCTAGCCCACCTGGTGCAGGACATCCTAATAAGGGTGGTGATGACACTTTCTTTCCAACAGATTCGGGACCAAGCCCACTTGGTGCAGGACATCCTAATTAGGGTGGTGATGACACTTTCTTTCCAACAGATTCGGGACCAAGCCCACCAGGTGCAGGACATCCTAATAAGGGTGGTGATGGCACTTTCTTTCCAACAGATTCGGGACCAAGCCCACCTGGTGCAGGACATCCTAATAAGGGTGGTGATGGCACTTTCTTTCCAACAGATTCGGGACTTAGCCCACCTGGTGTAGGACATCCTAATAAGGGTGGTGATGACACTTTCTTTCCAACAGATTCGGGACCTAGCCCACCTGGTGTAGGACATCCTAATAAGGGTGGTGATGGCACTTTCTTTCCAACAGATTCGGGACCTAGCCCACCTGGTGTAGGACATCGCAGGACTCCATATTTTAATATGAATTAAGATTCAAAGTTTGATTCGTCATGAAATGGTTATAATCATTGTACCAATAATAAAACAATAAAACAACTTGCCAAATTAAGATAATTGTTCACTTTATTATTGTCTTGTGTAATTTTGTTTATATTCGGATTCCTGCAATTATAAGGTTATACATAAATTGTCATTAAGGTTGGTGCTTCTTTCTTATTGTTTATGGGGTGAGTCTCCACATATCTAAAATTTTGTTTTACAATAAAAAAAAACGAAGATAAAATTAATATAACATGACTACTTTAACCATATCAAGATAATTTTCGGTAAGAATTTTATTTAACACTAGCAAAAAAAATAAATAATCAAATATTACAAATTTAGAGAGAAAAACATTGATATGTGACTCTATTTTTGTCACAAAATTTACATAAGATAAAATTAAAGAATTAGGTAATTTTGTTGAAAAAGGGGTCTTTAAATGTATTCTAGGATGCGAAGTCCTTTTTTTTCATGATTGTTTTCATCAATGGGGGCGCAGACGCTGAGTTTGAGTTAAAAATATTGTCACTCGCTACTTAAAGTGTGAAAAGTGCTCGCATCCTAAAAAATGAGGGGGTTAATTTAGTAATTTTAGGGGGCTTGTATGGATTTCTAGAGGTAACGAATAGTAAATCTCTTATTTTGTAGTTTCCGGTTGTAGGGGCTTTATCTTAAAGAACGTCGTTGATCTATTATAATCTCATTATAACAATTGTTTACTATAAGAAATGGACTAAGTATGTGTTTGGTTCTGTGTTGGATATAATTGATTTTGACAGAATTGAGTTTGACAGAATTGAGTTTGGTCAGAACTCAGAAGCGAGTTTAACATAATTGATTTATGTTTGGATAAATTAATGTATAAGTGATTATCAAAATTTGATGTTGTTTGGATAATTTGAATCAAAATTGTTTTTATATGTATAATTACCAAAATAGGTTTTATTATATATTTAAAACTAAATTTTATTTATAATAAATTGGATAGATAAACTAAATTTATGTCACCAGGCCATTCCTCCCTCATTTTAACATGGCCCAATCTGTTCAGTAAAAAATAAAAAAATAAATAATTAGAATAAGAACTCTCTAGACTTCTATTTTAATTAAAAAATAATCTTGTGAAAAGTCTCTTTAACATTTCAATTGAAAAGATGAAGAACATACCATCCTCAACTAGTTTCATCTCCTCGTAGTACTGTTCAACTTCTCTTGCAAAATTCCATCTCCCTCATTATCCTCAAGTTGTTTAATTCTTCTGTAATACTGTATCTCTCTCTCTATTCCTCTCCCTTTTTCTTTTTTTTTCCTTTCTTCCGTCAAATCTGAGAAAATAGAAAGAAGGCTTGATGTTTTGTGTTGTAATGAAGAAGAATAAGAATAAGAAAGTTGTTTATGGGTAGGAAATTGGAGAAAAGAGTTAAGGGTAATTAGGTAAGTGTACTTCTCACCAAAAGTTAATAGCTTGATTCGATTTTGGGTTTAACGTGAAAGCTCCAAATTGTAGCTTTGAAGTTACTCGTGTTTGGAGGCTGATTCTGCGTTTTAGAGATTTGATTTTACAACTACCCAAACATCAAAATATTGGTTCAAATCACGTTTGGGTATCTGGACTCACGTTTGGGGCTTGAAAAAGCCAAACCAAACATATACTAAGTGTCATCATCAATATAGCAGTAGAATTGTTGCAAGATATAAATATATGAAATTTTCAAAGTGTTGCTTAACCTATGTTATACTAAAAATACGCAAATTAATTTAAATAAAAATCACAATTTTCTTTTTAACTTATAAAAATAAAAATTATAAGTTTGATAATAATCTTTTACATACGTTACCAAAATAAAAAATGTGGACAGACGGGGACAAGATATTTTGACCGCATTTTCTATTATGCTAAAGTGTATATATCTCAGTTAATAATGAAGATAGTCAATCTAATCAGATGTCTACATTTTCACTTAATGATTTTTTCATTTAATTCAACGCCTCTATGTGACTTAATTTGTTATTTTCTAAAAGCCAACTATTCATAAAAAAATAGATGTATAAAAATTTTAGAATATCTTCAACATAAGTTAGCATAATAGGAAATGCGGATCACATAGACGAGCATGAAACCTTCTCATCTAGCCACTAGTAATAATAATAATAAAAAAAAAAAAATTGTAAATAAACTTTATTATTTGATTTAATTAAATTTAAAAAAACAATTTTACCATGCTATGTGGCATGAAATGATTGAGCCGGGTCAGGTGGCAATTTGTGACATATGTTTGTTGCACTTGAATAGAAACTCATTTGGGATTTGTAACATGAAAAATGGAATTTTTGGGTGATTTAGAGTGAAAATCGCATGTTTTGAGCTTTCCTGACAGGAGGCCTTCGCCAGGCCTTCGTCGCTCAGCGAACTGGTGGCGAACTGTAACGCCCCGAAAATTAATATTTCCTCATATTTTAATTATTTAGGTGTGATGTTGATTGATGTTGTTTGTTTAATTATTTTGTGTGACGAATTATTAAATAATTGATAAATAAAAATAACGATGTTGTTAATTAGAAAATAAAAATTAAAAGAAAAAGGAGTAGAAAATTATATACCAAGGTGTGAGAGCATATTAAGGAGGTGCATTTAAGATATTGATAGAGGCAGGGATAAGAAAGAAATAAACAAGGTTTTAATTTCCATTAAAAGGAATAAACATAGTTTTAATTTCCCTTATTAGGTTTTAATAATAATAATAGACCTTGTCCCTTGGCCTTATTTTGAAAAAGGCAAAAGCAAGAGAGATGTCTACACAATCAACAAAGAAACAAAAATTATACGGTGTGATAATAGAGAGAAAGAATATGTGGGAGGAGAAGAGGAAGGGAAAGAAGATAAGTCTCATACCTCAAGCTTAGGAAAATCACTACAAATTCAAGTAAGGGCGTTTAACGATTTTACTTTAAGCTGAATTTTCTTTAGTGATAATAAGTATAGTTTTCTCTTCTTTTCATATGCTTGAGTTATCTACAATTCTTGTTTTGATCGTTGCTTTTCAATATGAAATTTCATAATTGTTATGCTGCAAGGTCCATATAGAATATTCTATTGTTTTTCTGAAGTTTCAATGATGGTCTTGTTCTGAGAGTAATAATTTTGATGTTGGGTTCATGATGATATATATATATATATATACTCATAGCTATATGTATCGGCTTTGACTAAATTGTGTTTAATCCCATGTTTGCTTTTGATTTGGACTTATATTCGGAGATACGATAACTCATGAATATGTTGAAATTCAAATGTGGAGTTTATGGCATTCTGTACATATGTATTCAGTTTTGAGAAAAGAGTTTCATGAGTTTCCTGCTTCATGTGATACATGGTTTTGATTTTAAATTCAAAGTATATATATAACACTTTACCAATTTGTTGTTTGAATTCATTTGATTTTTTTTTATGTCGAGATAGAGAGGTGGATTTCATAATTAATTTAATTTTGCCCATTGATGAAAATTGATTAGCCATATGAATTGTCATGAATCTATTCTCTTAATTTAAAGTGTTGCTTTGGTTCTTTTTTTTAAGATAGAAATATATTATTTTTGAAAATTAATAATTCAAAGGAGTTTTAATTAAATAAATAAAAAAAGAAGAAAAAGAGTTACAGTAAGACAATTGTTTGACCATTATATGTGTGCTTAAATATGCTATGAATTGATCAATAAATGCATGATTTACGTTGCTAATTTGCACTACTCACTTGGGAATATAAGTTAAGGCATTTAGTAGTCTAGTTCCGGTACCGATTTCTGATTGTGTTGATAAATTGTTGTTGAGTAATTGTTCTTGTGCTAATATGTGGTTGTAAGATGTTAAAAATCATAATTGAAATTATCATTAAATAAGCCGTTTGTCGTGTTGCTATGGTGGCCGTTGAGCTGCCGTTTGTCGTGTTGTTATGGTGGCCGTTGAGCTGCCGTTTGTCGTGTTGTTATGGTGACTGTTGTGTTGCCGTTTGTCGTGTTGCTATGGTGGCCATTGTGCTGCCGTTTGTCGTGTTGCCATGGTATTCGTTGCGCCGCCATTCATTGTGTTGCCGTCATTATATTTATGAGTTGCTTTATTTTTGTTAATTAATAAGTTGACAACGTTGTGTTTGATTGTTCAAAGATGATGACATTTTATTTTCGTTGACTTCTATGTCTTACTATAATTGGTATTGCTATTATTTTTGGTTTCTTATGTGATTTCGTTACTGACCCCTTTGTCCCTCTCTGGTTTGACCCTACGATGTGCAATCGTAGATTTTTCAGGTAACAGATGAGTCTTAGCTGCCGCGTGTCGAGGATGGCTTTAGGGCGCTATCTTCTTTTCCTGCTTTCAATAAATTGAGTCGCTCTGATAGGAAGTCAATTGGGATGGGAACTCTTATTTACATTTTCAGTTATTTTTACACGTAGAAAAGGGGCCCGGGCTGTTACAAAAAAAAGGCGCCTTTTTTTGTAACAGCCCCCGGGCCCCATTATGGCGATCCCGGAGCTGCCACCTCACGATCTTCTCTACCCCCCTCACTAGTAGAGTTTTTGCCTTCCGTGGGAATCGAACCACGTACCCTGGGGTTCAAGTACGTGTTCAATCCATTCCCACTACCAATTGGGCTACGTAGCTCAATTGGTAGTGGGAATGGATTGAACACGTACTTGAACCCCAGGGTACGTGGTTCGATTCCCACGGAAGGCAAAAACTCTACTAGTGAGGGGGGTAGAGAAGATCGTGAGGTGGCAGCTCCGGGATCGCCATGATGGGGCCCGGGGCTGTTACAAAAAAAAAAAGCTCGCCAGGAGCAGGTGTCCCACTGGTGTGGTTCGCCAGAGCTCGTCAGGCATTCGCTCAGCGAACTGGTGGCGAATAGCTCGCCACGAGCAGGTGTTCCACTGGTGTGGTTCGCCAGGGCTCGCCAACCTTTGCTGAGCGAACTAGTTCGCTAGTGTTTGCTCAGCGAACAGTACTGGAACTGCAACTTTTGTGAATGTTTGTGAGTGCGATTAGGCACTTTTAACATGGTTTAATGGTATTCTTACATGATTGTTGATGCTTATTGATGCTTGTAATGCTCATTGTTAATCGTTGATGATTGTTAATTGTAACGACCCAATTTTCAAATTATTAATTTTTAAGTGTTAAAATATTTTATTAACGTAGAATTTTAATTAAGTTAATAACTTGAGTTATTTATCGAGTACTTTAGTTATTAAGCGAGTAGAGTGAGTTAACGTGTTATTGGGCCAAGCCAATTGGGCTTGAGGCCCAATGGGCCTTGTGTGAGTGTGTGGGGCGCCATATGGCCATGAGGGGGAGAGAAATTCATTATTCTCTTTTGGTTCTTGAAGATAGAGAGAAGTAAGAGAGCTTGAGAGCTAGGGCAAGAGGAAGAGCTAGAGATTCGAGATCTTTCGTCGTGTTTTCTTCGAATCCAGGTATGAGAGTAGGTTCCATAATCGTGGGTGACCCGAGGAAGGGAGAATGTCGATTTCTCCTCACCCGAACTTCCTCCACCCCATTTTCGTTTTAGTTTGGAATGGATTTTCTTGATGGAAATCGTTCCTAAGGTTCTTAATATGCGTAACATGCTTTTAACATGATTAATGAACGAAAATAATGGTTAAAAACGAGTTGTATGAAAGATTAAACTCAAGAACTTTGTGTTCTTGAGAGTTTTGATGAAAAAGTGTTCAATCTTTACTTTTTCGATGTTTATGATGTAGATCTTAGAAATGAACTGTCCTTTTGTGTTTATTCATGTTTGTTATGCTTGAATACAAACTCTTTTGGGATTTATAACATGAAAAATGGGATTTTTGGGTGATTTGGTGTAGAAAACGCAGGTTTTGAACTGTCCTGACAGAAGGCACTCGCTAGGCCTTCGCTCAACGAACGTGTGGCGAACAGCTCGCCACGAGCAGGTGATCCACTGGTGTGGTTTGCTTTGGCTCGTTGAGCCTTCGCTCAGCGAATAGATCGCTGATGCTCGCTACTGCTCGCCATGAGTCAGTGTCTTCCTGGCGTTGTTCGCTGAGGCTCGCTAAGCCTTCGCTCAGCGAACAACACTGTGACAGCAACTTTTTGTTGATGTTTGTAAGTGTAATTAGGCACTTGTAACATGGTTTAATGGTATTCTTACATGATTGTTGATGCTTGTTGATGCTTATAATGCTCATTGCTAATCGTTAAATGGTTGTTAATCGTGTATGAAGTATAAATGAAGAATATTAAGGTTTTGTTAAATCTTAATGATGAAGTATGTTGGATAGTGTTCCACATAGTAAATGAAGAGCTTTATGCTATATAATTGTGAGTGAATTCATGAAAAACATATACATGCATTCATGAATTAAATAGGATATTGGATATTCCAATAAAGAAGTATATCGGATTATATTTATCCGATAAAGAAGGATATTAGAGGTGAGATACTCTAATAAAGAAGATGGTACCACATGCATTAGAAATGTTTAGGGTGACATTCATGAAGTTGAAGCATTAGAGTCGCATTAGGCTATGTGTGCATTTTATGGTAAATGATATGTGACACATGTTTGGCTAATTGTGATAATTGATAATTGATTGTGTGAGTATTCGATTATATGTGTTTTATGTACTTATAATTGAATGATAGATGTTGATGAATATGTATAAATGTATGATATATGCATGAATATTGAAGAAGTGTTTAAGTATCGTTTTACTTACACTTATATTTTGATTATGTGATCTAACTCTCATGCTTTGTGTTATGTGCTGGACCGTTGGAGGTTCAGATTCTCAGGTTGAGGATCCCGATCAGAGTTAGAGGGCTGTTCGTGCTCGTGGTAGTGCGCTTTTTGGTGAGGAGTTTAGCTTAGACTACTCCTTAGATATATTTTGTATATCTTTTTGATTGGGTTGTATAGAATTGCTCTGATTAGGTATTTACCGGGTCGGGTTATTCGAATTGAATTGTATTAAGCCCGTGATGGCATATTTGACCTTGCTAATCCTTTTCTTTTTGTTGTAAACATAATATCCTTGTTGTTGATATGGCCTAGAGCCTAGGGATATTATGTGAACAATTTGGATATTGTATGATATACACTATGATCTATATTGCTTTTAATCTCCGCTGTGCTAGCATGATTTTAATTATGCCGTGAGTTTGTATTATAACATGTGACGCCTAGATTTTCTTAAGTGTTTTATTTATTTATATTCAATAAATTCGCCTTTAAGGGGTTTCGGTGTTACATTAATCATGTATGGAGTTATAAATGAAGAATATTAAGGTTTTGTTTAATCTTAATGATGAAGAATGTTGGATAGTGTTCCACATTGTAAATGAAGAGCTTTATGCTAAATAATTGTGAGTGAATTCATGAAAAACATATACATGCATTCATGAATTAAATAGGATATTGGATATTCCAATAAAGAAGTATATCGAATTATATTTATCCGATAAAGAAGGATATTAGAGGTGAGATACTCTAATAAAGAAGATGGTACCACATGCATTAGAGATGTCTAGGATGACATTCATGAAGTTGAAGCATTAGAGTTGCATTAGGTTATGTGTACATTTATGTGATAAGTGATATGTGACACATGCTTGGCTAATTGTGATAATTGATAATTGAAGTTTGAGTATTCGATTATTTGTGTTTAAGAACTTATAATTGAATGATAGATGTTGATGTATATGTATAATGTATGATTATGCATGTATTATGAAGGAGTGTTTAAGTACCGTTTTACTTACACTTATATTTTGATTATGTGATCTAACTCTCATGCTTATGTGCTGGACCGTTGAGGGTTCAGATACTCAGGTTGAGGATCCGGCTCAAAGTTAGAGAGCTTGCTCGTGCCTTAGGATATTATGTGAACAATATGGTTATTGTATGATATGCACAATGAACTATATCGATTTTAATTTCCGTTGTGCTAGCATGATCTGTTTGTGCTGTGGTTTTTCTATTATGATCGTGACGCCTTAATTTTCTTAAGTGTTTTATTTATTTATATTCAATAAATACGCGTTAAAGGGTTTGAGTGTTACAGGGACCAAAACTAATATTTTTCAAAATGCAAGGAGTAAAACCCAACAAAAAAAAAATTGATTTGAATTTAAAGATGTGTCTAACTCAACCTTATAAAATCAGATTTGTAAGATGAAGATTGTCTTTTACTTATAAACACTTGTCCAAACCAAGTCACATTCGATGTGGGGCTTCTAACCACATGTCATTACGTCCAACACTATTGTTATTGGGCTAGATGGGTGGATATAAATAGTGGATTACCCGATGGCAAAAACCTGATAACAGGTGGCAAGGAATCGTGGAGAGGCTTTGATACCGACTTATAATTGAGACTTGGGCCGAAATTAACAATCTAAAACCGACCTGTAAGATGAAGATTACCTCTTAAATGTGAACACTTGTTCAGACCTCACATCATATGGAATGACTAAAATACACCGCTTATAATTAAAAACGTTAATTTCAATAATTAAGCAAAAAAAATTTTACTATTTTTTTCAACTAATAATTAAAAATATCTCTTTTATGTATGTCTTTTACAATATTGTCTCATACAATATTAAAAATTGAGCTGCGAATCAAAATAAAACAATATTAACTCTTTCTCTTTTTTTTTTATAACTATCAACACTTTCACTTTGATGAAAATAAATCACACTTTATGTTTGCTAATTGAAAAAAAAAATTATACAAAAATGCATTGCACCAACAATTAAGTAATTTATCTTTGACCAAAAGAATTGAGTAATTTTATTATTATAATTCTATAAAATAAATATAATTGGTATCATGTTTTTGAACTTAATATATTTTTCTTTATCTTTTTCGACTGTGCTTTATTCTGAAATTTTAATTGATATGCTTAACACATATATCCAATATGAATATACATTATGCATATTTTCTTTTTTTATCAATAAGATTATTTCATTATATTAAAGCCAAATTGTTTTAATATTTTTGGTAAAATGTCTTTTATTTACATATTTTGTTTTGGTAAAATGTGATTTATTTACATAGTATTTTTTTTATTTACATAGTATTTTTTTCCTGGTGTAGGACATCCTAATAAGGGTGGTGATGGCACTATCTTTCCAACAGATTCGGGATCAAGCTCATCCGGTGTAGGACATCCTAATAAGGGTGGTGATGACACTTTCTTTCCAACATATTCGAGACCTAGCACACCTGGTGTAGGACATCCTAATAAGGGTGGTGATGACACTTTCTTTCCAACAGAAATTACAAAATTGCAAGTAAGTTATTTGCCCTTGTAATAAAATTACAAAATTGCATTCAAATATTAAAAAATGTTAGTTATTTGACCTTGTAATAATAAAAGATAAAACTGTAAGGTCTCCGTGAGCTTAGCTCAGTTGGCAATTACATCGCACTATATGTGCAGGAGTCGGGGTTCGAACGCCGGATACTCCACTTATTGACCTTTAAGGTGAATTTTCTAGTCACTGGGTTAATTGACGAAAAAAAAACCGTAAGTAAGTTGTTCAAATGAATCGAAAAGTTACTAGATCTAGACCACCAGGTATATTCTTTACAAGTTTTTGACACGGGAATGAAGAGTCGCAGCATGCAGTTGTTGGCAAAATAACATGGATCGAACAAAAAGTATGTGAATGTGAGGTTTATGGCATTCTTAATTGCCAATATTCCAATAACTTAATATATTCCTTCCGGTTCCGGATGAGTTATAAGTAAAATTAGCTCATAATTCTTGAAATGAAATAAGTAAATATAACGAATATTTTGATAGGATATCTAAATATCCTTAATTTTTGTATTTTTAATAAACCAATTTATTAACCATGGAGATTGAATTGCAGGGTAAAACTTAAACCGTTGAACTTATTTTTTTGTGAAGATTACACCAATAATAAAATGTGATCAACTACATTTTCTAATGTGCACGATTTTTGCGGTCTAGTTCTATGACTTTTTTGTGTTTTGCTAAGAATCTCGTGTTATCTATATTTTTTAGACTGAGATGATTAGGTTGATGTTGGCTATAGAGTTTGCTAATAGAAAAAGGTTTTTTTTTGTTAAGTAGCTTAATGAATAAAAATTTCACACTTAAGGTGGAATTGTAATATGACCGAGGTTCGAAGAAAGAATTGAAACTTACTCTAGATTGAGATTGATTTTATTCTGGTTACTTTTATTTTTAAGAGTCCATCTATATATTCCTTGGATCCATCGTGATAGAGATGTTGAGATCTCCTATCAAAGAAGGCTATGAGGAGTGTCAGCTCAACACATTTCGAGGCCTAAATACAAATTAAAAAAATTAAGGCCCTTTTAAGGTAAAAATAAAAATCATAAAATTAATTTAATTTTCATTTAAATTTTACTTTTCTATTATTTAAAAAACAATTTTTTTCGAACACGTTAAAATGAAATATATTAACACCAAAAGAGAGCTATGCCTAATACAAGGTGTGCCAGATAAAACCACAAAGTTTCACAGTCTGCAAGTACACATTGAAACAAAAAAGCTTAGTCGATACCCAAACAGACAAACGGGTTCGACCATTACATGTGGGTGTTTATACCTAGATGAACATTGTGACTTTCAGCCACCAGAACGTATGTAATTTAACTTTATCAAACCTTTGTCGAATTGTAGATCTTGTTGCCTTGAAAACTCTATTATTCCGCTCATGTCATATAACCGAAATGCAACACAACCAAACAAGCTGTAAAAAAGATCGGCGAGCTCGCAACCCACCTGAACAATATATTAACTAAACGAAATGATCATGTAACAACTCTAGATTAGCTGAGACAACGCCTATCCAAGATCGAACCAGATTCCATAATGGTGCAAAACATGACATGAAAGAAACAAGTGGTTAGCGGTTTCCAATGCACCACAACCGTTCACACACAATATTAACACTTTCACTTTTTGTTAATTAATTAGAGTAGAAAAAATTGTTCATGATTCCCGTGAACTTAACACGGTTGACAGGGACATCACATTTTATGTACAGAGTCGGCGTTCAAATTTCAAATACTCTATTTATTTACATTTAAGTTAAATTTTCTAACTATTAGATTACTCGACAAAAAACAAATTATTCATGTTCGATTGTGTGCTCAATAAATGCAGAGACCAGAACAAGCAGTGTAGATGAGTCATGAAACAGCGGAAAACGTGGATAAATATTGTGAACACAAAATTTCAAAGTATTTAATTTTTTCTACTCAAAAAGCTTAGAAACGCTTGCAATATAGTACTATACAGTATATACTAATACTATTTCATATGCACCTACATAAACCGACCAATAATCATTCGGTCATATTGTAACTTCGTCAAAAATCTTGTACTAAATGACCTATAGAAAATTTAAAATTTTAAACAATTCAACTAAATTTTCTTCATTTTTACATAGAACTAGTTTAAAGACCGTGCAAACGCACGGGTAGTTGACTTTAATTCCATATTTACATCGATATTTAAGTTTATCGTTATTTAATGTAGAAAATTTAGTTAGAATAAAATATTTAAATTTGTTATAAAATATTCTTAAATTAAATATAAGTGAAATTATTGCCTTATTTTTTTGTAAAACTTCTTTATCCAAATTTTTTATGTTTCAGAGATAAATAATGGTCCCGTATATATTTTCTATCGAAAGTTAGCAATTTTATTAGGAATACATAGAGTAATTTAGTAAATTTGATAGTAATTAAATTTATTTTATTATTATTATTATTATTAATAGATAGTAATAAACTTGGTAGTAATATTAAATATTTTATTTTATTTTTTATGAAAAAAATTGTTTTAATGAAAAATATTGTTTATGTTTTTTTTTAATATAGTTAATGTTTATTTTTCTATTTCTATATTCCTATTTTTATGTATTCAGTTTTTTTTTATATTCTTTCCATAATTTATTTTTATTGACTAAACTCTCTATAATCATTTTTATTGTTTTTTTTTTGTACTCATCTTTTTTTCCTATACTTTTTGGTATATTTTTTTTTGTATTTTTTTTTTTTTATTACTGAAATTAAAATGAAATATATAAAACTTGCAACGTCGTTAAGAGCAATAAGGATGAATTAGTAACTTTGGTGGTAATCAATTTTAATATATACTAGTTTAAAGACTCATGCATTTGCACGGGTCTATTGACTTTTATTAGATATTTGAGTTTGTCACTATATTAATAATGTAGAAAATTTATTTAAAATTAAGTATTTAATTTTTTTATTTAATATTGTTAAAATATAAGTGGAATATTATTGTGTTAATTATTTCTTGCAAACTTATTTATTCACTTTTTATGTTTCGGTGACAAATAATGACCTCGTGTATATTTTTAATCAAAAATTAGAAATTTTATTAGGAATATTTAGGGTAATTTAGTAAGTTTGATACTAATTAACTTTATTATATTATTATTGATGGTTAGTATTAAACTTTGTTGTAATATTGTTTATGTTTCGTTTATAAAAAAAATTGTTTATGTTTATTTTCTTTTTTGATGAACAATATTGCTTATGTTTCTTTTTTGTATAGAGTATTGTTTATTATTATTATTATTATTATTATTATTATTATTATATATTTCTATATTCCTATTTTTATGCGGTTTCTTCTTATTTTTTTATATTCTTTTTATATAAAAAATTTATTGACTAAACTTTCTATTGTTTTTTTATTTTTTTTCTTATAGATTGTTATGTTTTGTTCCTATTTTTAAGCATATTATCTTTCAATAATTTTTTTATATTTTTTTAGTGAAATTACAATGAGGGATATAAAACTTGCAACGTGGTTAAAAGTAATAAGGATAAATCAATAATATTGGTGGTAATTGATAATAATATATTAGTAATAGATATTTTGAATTCCCTCAAAAAAAATTATATTATTTAATATTATAAGTCACTTTGAGGCGAACTAAAATATTGTACCGCTTACCGACTTTTTTCTACATTTCTCCTCTTAGCCGTCAGAGGCAAATTCTTACAACCCTAATTCTTCTTTTTTCTTGGTTCATCCATTAGAGAGGGGTGATTTAAGATTAATTTTTTTATTGTTTTTTTATTTCTTTTTCAATTCAATAATTGATTTACACATAATTTTATGTTTCATTTGAGTTTTTCCTTTGTGATTTCTTTGTTTGTCCTGCCTTTGTGTGGAGTTGTTTGTTATCCCGTCTTCATACGGTGTTTGTCCCGTCTTTGTATGGTGTTTGTTTTATTTAATTTTGCAGATTTGTTTCAATCCAAATTCATACCAGATTCGATGATTTTAGAGTCGTCAACGTTGCAGATCCGGAGGCATGACTATTCCGGACACTTGGAGTTTATTTTATCAAATGTGGGCTTTGTCATATTTGTAGACATTGAGCCATTTTATGCTATTAACTCGGATGTTGTGGACGCTTGTTCGCAGATTCATCATTTTTAGTTTTTAGCGAATTTGAATATGTAACGATTTTGATTGATGTACTCTGCCGATTTGAATGAATAACGATTTTTTGTCAAAAAAAATTATAAATCACTTGGAAATTTTTTTTTATCCTAATTAAGTTTTTTTTTTGGTACATGAAGAGGGCAAAAGCCCAAAAGAAAAAAAAATTAATAACTAAAAACACATTCCTAGGCATGCAAGCCCCAGAAAAATTATCAAAGAGGATACTCTGGAGCTCTCTAGGAGGATCCTCCAAAGATATTACATCAAAAGAACTATGTGCTAAACTATGATTAGCTAGCCAATCAGCGTTTCTATTGTCTTCTCGCCACGTATTCTTAAACTGGATGTGCCAATCTAATTATCTAAGTTTATGAGCGACTGGATTCTACGGATCAATATGGGGATTATCCTAATTAAGTTAGAATTTTTCTCTTTCCACCTCCATATTTCTTACAGCCCCTCTAAAATTCCAATTTTACCCTCATAAATAGTTTTTGGAAAATGTTTTCCAAAATTTATATTTTTTGAAATCTATTTTCCAAAATAGACTAAAATGTAGTTTTCAGATCTATCTTTTTTTCATTCACATTCCAGTGTTTTGGATTCTATTTTCCAAAAAGTTAACTATTTCAGAAAATGTTTTTCGAAAATTCAAATAGTTCGGAATGCAAAATCTGAAAATGCTTTGGAAAATGTTTTCCAAAGTAATTTTGGAAAACGTTTTCCGAAATCCTGTAAATTGTTACCAGAACCGCAAATTTGCTAGTCTAATCTGATTTTTCATCACACTAATCAATCTCCAAACATAATCCAAAATATAATCGTGTTGATAGATATGACTTTATTGGTTATGTACACTTGCAGAAGCATGATGTTTTACAGCAAGCCTGTTATACACATTTTATTGTATGCTACTTCTGATGTATTTCAAACTTTTTAATTTTTTTATTTTTGAGTGCGTTTGATTTGCTAAAAAATGATTGAGATTGATGAAAAATCAAGTTAGAATAGCAAATTTGCAGTTCTGATCACATATAAAATAGGATTTCAGAAAAACGTTTTCCAAAATAACTTCGGAAAATGTTTTCCGAAGCAATTTCGGATTCTGCGTTCCAAAATATTTGAATTTTTGAAAAACATTTTTCAAAATAGTTAACTTTTTGGTAAATAGAATCTGAAATGTGAATGAAAAAAATATAGATCTAAAAACTACATTTTAGTCTATTTTGAAAAATAGATTCCAAAAAAAATATAATTCAATTTTGGAAAACTTTTTCCAAAAATTATGAGGGCAAAATGAAAATTTCAAGGAGACTAGAAGAAACATGGGGGTTTAAAGAAAAAATTCATTAAATTATAAACCACTTTACAATACACAAACCCAATAAACAGACCCAGTAGCCCGACTAAATTTAACAGCTCTATCTATCATATTCAGTTTATCTAACACAGTATCAACATCTATAACCCTTGTCTCATCCCTAAAACAAAAAAATATAGAGAGTGTGAGATGTGGAGTTCTCACTTTGGAGCCCCCAAACACCTCAATACACAATCAATAACATTGACATAACCAATTACCTTCTTTCATGTCTATTTTGAACAATCATAAACCAATATTTTAAAAAATTAATATTGGATCATAATAATATAATTTTTAAATCATCACCTCCACTAATTTTCCTTTTATAGAGATTTCTCTTGAAATAACTTTGTTTGATCCACTCCCTTTGTTTGTGTCTTACCAATGTTCTTGATGGTTGTGTTCTCTGCTTCTCTTTTTGCGCACTGAGTATATTCGAATTTATCCGCTCGGTTCATATGAACCGGGCATAGTGTATTGTTTAGTGTGCCAAATTCGAGTGTTTTGTCAAGCTCGGTATATTAGCCCAAAAATCACATCCTCACAAATAAATATTAATTTTTTTAATGACAAATAATATTATATATAATATTATATATACATTTTTTAAAAAATATGCAAAATTTTATTAAAGGTGAAATATATGCACAAGCTGTACACCCGAATTCCTTAAAGGAAAGGAATAAAGCAAGGAGACAAAAAGCAGGAACAAAACAAAAGAAAGATATAAACATTGATTATTTTGGCTTAATTAAGGATTTTTAGTGCCGTTTGAGAACATCAAAATTTGAATGAGATTGTTATAGCCAACATTTCATTTCACCTTTTTGAGATAAATGTATTATGAAATACGAAACCAGGACAACCACAAAATCGCAGTCTCAATCAAGGTTTTCTCTCTTGCTAAAACTTGTTGACCCTAATTGTAACGTCAATTATTTATTGGTATAATTAATAATTATAATGACATTTTCTTTAAGGGACCCTTTTGTTATGTGGCACTGAAAGCGTCTTTAAACTATATTGTAGGCATTAGTTTTCCATTTATAATTGTCATCTAGAGTGCAACAAACTCTCTTTGTGACATTATATATCATGGCTTCTCACCTACTCACCATGCAACTTGTTCCATTGCTCACTGCACCACCACGAGATTATTTTTGTACTAGGTACTAATAAATAAGACGATCGATATTTATTTTCAATATTTTCGGGGCCAGCTAATGTACGTAAATTATCCTCAAAACATGTTATTTGTGAGTATTTGCATGTGTCGGCAAAATAATTTGTTACGTACGTGTGTTTTAATTTTGTACTTATAAATCATCACTTATTATCTGTATTAAAGTAATTGAACATTGAGAGAAAACTTGAAGAATAGATAATGATTCATTATGAAATGAATAACAACTTGAGTTTTTTATATATAGAGTACGTGTGTGATGGATAATTTTCGCAAGTGAACGAATTACCACGTAGTAATAAAAATATCGATCCACAGGGATTGTGTGATTAAACTAGTCTAATAGTGTTCACAAACATTATGCAAGGGATACACATAAATTGGGGGTATGTTGAGTGATGACTTGTTAGAAAACGTGCTTTGATATAATGGAAAAGCGAGGTAGAATCATCGGAATCACTTAGTGTATAGCTAAACCACATGCAATCTACTATATCATAGGAATCTACTCAGATGTTCACAACTGGATCGACAAATTAGTGAATCGCAATCTCTTGTCAAAATCCACTCTATTCGTTGTCGATACTCCCCCGATCTCTCGGGCGGAAGCTACCTACAACGAATGATATGAAAGCGCGTCGATCGTTCGCTACACTCTATGTCTCAATCTCTCGACCGGAAACACTCGAGTGCTCAATGCAATTCAGTTCAGAAATTAAATCAATACTCTCGCACGTGACTTAACTCGAAATCATTACAACACTAATGAAGGATCATAAAGCATTAAGAGACGAATTGCATTAAGTAAACACTGTTAACAGAGTAAATCCTTACAATTAAGCAGATTACATGAGATTCATCTACATCCTAAGCTATCCTAGATCCTACCTCCACAAGGAGTTTAGCTCCTCATGTTGCTTCGATCGCGTCCTAGCTTCAACTGCATGGCTTGAGAATCCATGCTATTGAGGTGCTCGGAGCTATCCTATGGAGTCCTTGATCTGGATCTTGATGCTTCCAAAATCAGAGAATAGATGAATATTGCAGAATTTTTCCAACCCTTTAACAGAAAAATGCAGAATCCTTATATAATAATCGCAACCACGCCGCGCGTGGTTGCAATTTCTTCAACGACGCCGCGCGTGTAACGGTATCACGCGGCGCGTGATCCAATCTGAGGTTTCTGATCTTCAGCTCTGCCATCTTCACGCCGCGCGTGATAGCTCCACGCCCCCGGCGTAGTTGTTCCTCTTCTCTTCACGCCGCGCGTGGTCAAGTGCTACGCCGCGCGTGATCAAGTCAGAGAGCAATCCAATTCCTGAACAAAGCTTCACGCCGCGCGTGGTCAGGTATCACGCCGCGCGTGATCAAAGTGAAAACTTGGCTCCCTGTGATCCCCATCACGCGGCGCGTGATGGGCTACGCCCCCAGCGTAGTGAAAATCAGCAATTTCCTGCAATTTTTCCTGTTTTCTTGCAAAACAAGTAATCAAGCTTATGATTAGATTTCTCTTACATTTATTGCTTAAAACCTACTAAAATGCATTTAATATTGCTAAAATAGGCATCGATTAGAGAGTGTGACGATCCGTCATCAGTGTGTAACTTAGAGGTCAATGATTCTAACTAGAAAATATAACTAGCAAACTAGTTAGTTAATTAGAAATAGCGGAAGCTTGAATTCAATAGTTTGCTCGATGCTAAGATTTCATCTTTATCCTTCATTGAGCTACGATCCAAAGCATCTAGAATAAATGGATTTAGAATATAATTAAATTTAAAAGAATAAAATAGAATTATTAAAAGATGTATTCAATTAAAAATTTTAAAGTACTAAATTTTAAATTAAGAATACTCTTTTATGTCATTTTATATTTTTTAATTAGTTTAACCGTTAATCTTATCAAACACTTCAATTATATTATCAGCGTTATCAATCATCAGTAGTCAGCTATCAAATATAAGCTATTAATTATAGTGGCGTCGCCACATAGAGATAGGGGTTCAACTGAACCCCCTAGACTTAAAAGAAAAATACACATATGACCCTATATGATTTATATTTTGAACCCCCTCATTTTTATTTATTGCACCATTGACCTAATTAAACTCAAACTAATTTTAACACTCATTTGACATGGTAAAGTTGATTGAATTTGCAAAGTTTTTTTCAAGTAAATTTTGTACAACTAGATCAACTGTTGCTACAGTTTATGTGTTTCATGCGTTATTGAGACCAACCAAGATTAACAGTTTATGCATTTTTTTAATACCGTTAAGTTTGGTCGGTCTCAATAACATATGAAACAATTGGGATATTACGGGAAAAAAGATTGGGAGCGGGATATTGTTGGAATTTTAAAGGGGCATGAGGTACATTTTGAGAAAAAAATCATGATCTATATCATATAAAATTTCAATTCAACGGTGAATCCTGTAAAATTTGTATTCATTAAAGAATTATTTTTTTAATGGCAAATATGTTATATACATATATAAAAAGAAAGTGTTATTGAGCGGTTTAACATTACTAAAATATCACACCGATGTAATTTGATCTCTTCCAAATATACATATTAAAAGTTTGAGTACCATGTAATTGAGTACTATATAATTTTTTAAATATATATATTATAATTATAATTATTAATTAAATTTTAAAAGTTTGAATCCCTAGATCAGGTTACTGGCAAATGCCACTGATTAATTATCAATTATAAAGTAACTATATATTAACTGGTTTACCAACTATATATCTGCTTTTTTTTCACCAAACAAAACTTAGAAGTTTGATGACGTATCATCACACTCTCGTAATTCATGTTTATTTGAGGAACATTAGACTTATTTTAGAGGTTTTTAAGCAATAAATCAAGAGAAATCAACTCAGAAGCAAGGTTACTTGGAATGCAAGAAAACATGAAATTATGCAGGAAATTATGCATTTACACTACGCTGGGGGCGTGAAGCATCACGCACCGCGTGATAGACTTATCATAGAAGAGTATATCATGTTTTCATTACGCGCAGTGTGGGGACCTGTCCACGCGCGGAGTAATACTCTGATCAGAAGAGGGTTTGCCACTGACTTAATCACGCGCGGCGTGGGAAGAACCACGCGCGGCGTGATGGAGGAATTGAATTACGCCGGGGGCGTGGAACCAATCACGCGCGGCGTAAATGCTTTGCTGAAGATCAGTTCGCCTCTAACTTAATCACGCGCGGTGTGGAGCAGTTACACGCGCGGCGTGATGGATCTGACGCGCGGCGTGGTTGCAATCAGTATATATTGAAAACTCATTTTCTGGAAAAGGGTTCGAAAATTGACAGTCTGATCTTGATCCTGAGAGTTCTTGTGCACGAATTGAAGTCCGATCCAGTGTTCCAGAGGTTAGGAGTGGCTAGATTTGAAGCACACAACATCATGGGAGCTGATCCTTTGGAGTTGGAGCAAGAATTGAGCTACTTCACCATGAGAGGCTAGACCTCCATAGAGGTTGGATCATGATTAAGAACTAGACTAATGTAGTTCATGTAATCATTTGTATCAGTACTGAATCTCTCTTTATAGTGTTATTCAATGCAATTCTGATTTTAATGCTTTACAATTTTTGTTCAACTTTGCAATGATCTTAGATTTTAATTATGTATGAGAGTATGAGTTAAAACCCGAACTGAATTCATTGTGCATTTGAGTGTTTCCGATCAAAAGATTGAAACATAGAGTGTAGCATACGATCAATGCGTTTTCAAATACTCTGTTACCGGTAGCTTCCATCCAAGAGATTGGAGAAGTATCGGTAAAGGATATGGTGGATTTATCAAGAGATTGAGATTCACCATAATGTTGATATCTAGTTGTAACATTCGAATGGTTCATTACGATACAATTGATTGCATGTGATTACTATTGTTTAGGGATTTGTCGACGATCCAACCTCACTCTTTTATCAATTGATTTCTAAACGTTTTCTTACAAACCAATTACTCAAACCAAACCCCCAAAAATGTGTGTTATTTTTAGTATGTTTATATACACGATTACTTTGTTACAATCGCGCAATCCCTGATGATCGATATCTTTTTTATTACTCAATTGACGAAATTGTACACTTGCAAATACTCAATCAGAGTTCAATACCAAGAGATCATGTGGCACAAAACTATTCTATTTAAAGATAACGTAGACGAAGAGGCATCATCGATAGAGAAGCTTTGAAATGTATAGAGGATGTATGTGGTGAGAAAGAAATACCATGTCATCTACTTTTTAAATGTCCTAATTTTTCTAAAGCGTGGTTGGATTTGGCTTAGGAGTAATAGTTTTTTATGAGATTATATTAATTATTTAATCTGTATTATTATTTTATACTTTTATTGTATATTATTATTATTTTATACTGTATTTAATTATTTTAAATGTCCTAATTATTATTATTATTTTATACTGTATATATAAAAGATGAACTAAAGTACATGATGTGTACTAGCCCATATTTATTATTTTAGAGTGAATTGAAATTTTGAATTTTTTTTTTTTTTACTATAAAGCTCCAGCTATATTTGTATATTTCAAATTTCAAATTTAAAACTTATCATAATCTATTCAAGAACATCTATAGTGCCAGGTGGATGTGTTTGAACGCTAAAATTTGAGGCCTCTATTTTTTGAGATCCTAGACGAATTAGGGCCGTGTTACAAAATTTTGAGAACGCCCCTTAATAATATGATAATAGGGGAATTAATTCTCTCAATTTGATAAGAAACTTGTATAATTAACATTTTTAAAATATAAAAATGTTACAAAATCTACTACAACTTGGAGTAGTATTGGTTAGACCGTCAATGTGAGCATTAAGTGATTATCAAGAAATGGATAATGCATTGATGAAAATAGACATATAATGCTAAGCGCCCATCCGTAATACGAGTACTACCATAATTAGTGATTAGTGATGAGAATATTTCAAACAATGATGTGTTAGGGTAGTGCTTTTGAGTTTTGACTTTAAAATGTATTAAAGTTTTGTTTTTTTTTTAAAAAAAAAAAAAGCAAACAAGTGTTCCTGCAATATTTGTCATTCAAAAACTAAATGAAGAAATATAAATTTAAAAGTAGTGCATTTAATAGATTTTTGTTTTTTTAAGTAGTCTAGTCCAGTTACTAGAAATTTCACCTTTAAGATACATAAGTGAGATGATTGGAATTCAAACTTCGGTCTCTTACACATATAATGCAATGTTTCGCCAACTGAGTCAAGCTCACTAGAAATACTTTTAGTGTCTTTAATATGTATAATATTGCAAATGCTAGACAATTATTTTATAAATATCTTAAAATTTGTATTTACTTTCTATAAAAAATTTCATTAAGTTTTGACCCCGCAAATATTTTTTATCACGATTTTTAATCTTCAGTTTTAAGTCAACTTATAAGTATCGTTTACAATTTTGAACATTTTTTGCCGATCATATTTGGTATATTATAGATAGTACAATATCTATTTTGCAAAAGTCTTAAAAAAATTAAAAAGAAAAAAAATGACACATTAATTAGAGAAACGGAATCAAGAATTTTTCAGCAATGTCATTGCACGGGGATGAAAGTGGCCGATTCGTTCATAAGGTTGGAGGAACAGTTTCTTCATTGGAAAGTAGGTTCCATTCTATTTAGGTTTTTTGGCCCGTTGAGTGTGGAGTTGGTGCCTCCTCGTGGTGTTTTAAGGTTTTTTAGGCTTTCTTGGGCACGGGGATAGATGGGTAGAAAAGATAGATTCGGATGGTTGTTAATTTGGAAAACTATTGTGTGGACTATCTAGAAATCTCAAAATGACATCTTCTTTTTCAAATGGACCTTTTTCTGTAAAGTGTCTGGTCGATAGCGTGAAACTTTTATCTTGAAAGTGGTTTCTAGGTAAAAATCATGGCTCCCTTTGTTCATTTTATGAGTGGGGTATTCACCCTACTTAATGCTGAAACCGGTAGAGTTTGTTGAGGGTGACGTATTGGGTTTCGATGTGTCGGGGGGATTGGAGGCCCTCTTGTTGCTTTGTCCTTAATTACATGTGGTTCATCCTTGACTCTCTCTTCATGAGATTATTATTCTTCTCGAGGTGGTGATTTTGAGAGGTTCTAGTTTGTTGGTGTTTTCTTATAATTTTATTTGGTTGTTTACTTTTATGTCTTACCGTAGTCATTATTAGGTTTTTCTCTTATACCATTTTATTTCTTTTATTAATATATAAATATAATATATTTATCATTCAAAAAAAAGTTTTTTGGCCATCCTATATATTGGTGCTAACAACCGAAATTCTCAATATGAAGATCTTGTCAGGCCTTGAAGAGTTAGACTCCAATAATAAAAGTATGTAATTGTTTTCTCCTGACAATTGTTTTGAGATAAAGAACCTACTACCAAGATGCTGAGGGATCAAATTGTATGTTTTGTGGCAACTACACCAAGAGACAATATGTAAATGTGACACTATAAATTCATTGAGCACATACAAAGCATATAAACTCTCAGTGATATTTATAAGCAAAACTATATTTTTTTATGTTTATTATATATTTAAAATCTGATATTTATATTAAATATATAATGAATATAAAAGGTGTAATTTTTCTTATAAAGTATCACGAAGGGAGTATATTATGAATTCATAGCTCAATGAATTGTTTAAATATTACATGGTGTTATTTTATTTTCCATATATAGGAGTAGTCAAAAATCAAATTTCTAACCATCTATTTAAGAGACTCAAGACACTTACCAATTACCACTTTTATTAATTCATTGTTGGTAGAATGACATTATGTATAATACACTTAATTATTTCTACAAGTGGTCCATCGTAGACCAACTTTTAAAAAATGTTTAAAATTTTAACGGCGACATACAAGTTTAAAAGTATAATTTAATAATGATTCTCATTTTTACGACTAAAAAAATGACTTATTAATTGATACCAGTACGACTAAAACAACAAAAATAAAAATGTAACCTGTATTGAACTGACTTCAATTATGTCATCGTTTAAGCTGTAAAGACAAGTAGAGTTCTGATTTTATCTTAAAGAATATTATCAACAGTCGTTAGAATTTTTGATAATTTTAAGCATTAGTCCACGGTGGATCACTTTTGAAGCTCGTTCGGTCTTTTAAGAAATATGAATAGTATTTGTTTATTCTCATATGCATTTAATTTAGTGTCTCTCTCTTAATGTTTTCCATAACTAATAAAAATCATTTTTACATCTTTCCATATGCATCTAATTTCATGAAAAACAAAAAAGAAAATTAAGTTTGGGGTCAACTTAGACCCATAATCAACCTTCCAAATTGTTTTTCTTTCTCTCTTAGTTAAATAAGAGTGATTTTATCAACAATGAATTGGTCCAAGTGGTAAGGGTCTTGGTCCCCTTAAGCATGTGGTCAGGGGTTTGATTTTTGGCTCATGGGTATGAAGAAAATTCGGTTGGAAGGGGAGAACCCACTTTTGTGTGCCCCACAAAATTCCAGACGGAGATTAGTTATCGTTAACGGATATCGAAACTTCGTAACAATATTATGGTAACCTAAAAAATAATAATAATAATAATAATAATAATAATAATAACAATAATAATAATAATAATAATAATAATAATAATAATAATAATAATAATAATAATAATAATAATAATAATAATAAGCCATTGACATGAACACGTTTTTCTTTTTTTCCTTCACATTTACATATGGAAAAACACTAAATAAATGTGAAAGTCACTAAATAGTATATGTGTCATGTTATTTATTTGCTTATATGCAGTATAATATACCCGAGTTTCTATTTCATTAGTCATTTTGGTTTTCAAACATATTATTAAGTAGTCAATTTAGTCTTCAAATATATTTTTTGATGTCAGTTTAGTCAATAAATTTAATAACAAAAGACACACTATGAATGTATTTACAATTTTAATATATTTAGGAACTATTATTGATGTAGGAGGGTTTCTTTAGTAATTTATTATTTTAGATAGATTTAGTTTTATTATATTTTAGGTAGATTTCTTATTTTTATATTTCACCTAGATTAGTTTTTTGACTAAATAAAAGATATTCATTCATTCAAATTGATAAGAGTACATCGATGCAATACAAATCAAAATCGCTAAAAACAAAAAGGATGAATCTGCGAACTAGTTATTTTTATATTTTAGGTAGATTTGTTATTTTTATTTAGTTAGGTTTGTTATTTTCTTTTACAATCTTTTAAGAGATTTGTTATTTTTATTTTCCACTCCTATTTAAGCTAAACTATTGTAGCCTTGAAGGCAACCTTTTGATTTAATAAAAATACAGAGATTTCTCTCAAGTTTGGTGGATTCCAAATTACTCCTTCTGGTGGATTCCGGAAGTCAGTCTAGTGGATTCTAGATTAGTTACTCTTCTGGTGGAATCTGGAAATTTGGTGGATTCCAGAACCTTTATCTAATAGGATTAGCGCTTATTTTTCCTTCACGCTTCCGTACTGCGTCAATTATGATAGCGTCTCATATATTCAGGGACCAAATTTTTAATTTGTTCTTTATCGTTATATACTATTTATTACCAGAAAAATATTCTGGTCCCCGTTAGGTAAATGTCTGGATCCGTCCCTGCATGGATATTGTGAATTTGTTCAAAAATTCAACCCTTTTATTTTTAGCGATTTTGAATTTATATTGTATCGATGTACGTACTCTATAAATTTGAATAAACGAATATTGTTTATTTAATAAATAATAAATCAAATATTGTATCAGTAAAAAATGTTATGTTAAAAAAATAAGAGCAGATTTTATCTCTGGAGTGACAATTAATAAGAAAAATAGATTGTGCTTTAAGAATACTTGTTAGAAATTAAATATGATAAAATTATTTCAAATCTTGTGTAATCAACATCTAATTTTTTTTTCATTTTTTTATATTTCTTTTATTCGTGTCATAAGAACACTAGGTAGCAACCAACAATAAATTACTCTAAGTGGTAGTAATTGGTATTAAAAAAAAATATCTTAGCGGTAATAGTTTGATCTCTTTAAGCATGTTTTTTTTTTTTTTTTATAAGCAAAATAATTTTATTAAAATGAGTACAAGGAGTACTCTAATCCATATACAAGAGTGTGGTCCGTACCCAGCATCATAGCAAGAGACACTTCCCACCTTCTATGAAGGGTTGAAGAGTTCCGCCAAAATCATGTGCTCGAAAGTCGGACAAAAAGAAAACAATAATACAAAACCAGCCAAATTACAAATAAAATGATAAAAAACAATGCATTATTTTGACAGTGCAAGGACCTGCTACCAAAACTAATGCATCCAGACTAGCATAAGCTCCCACTTCCAAGTCAAGCAAGTGACAACAAAACTCCCTTCCAAAGCTAGTTCAAGATGAAAAAACCACTAGAGCAAATAAACAAGACTGCAGCACAACACTCTACATCATTTAGTTTGATCATCACAGAAACATAGTCACATTATGCACACCAGTAACTTAATCAGCCCATCTTCCAATCCTCAAAAAAAAATTTGGAAATAATCCTCATATACTTTGAAGGTAGTAAAGAGGATTAGCACACCAGTTATAATATAGATGATCTCTTTAAGCATGTAATTAGGAGTTCAATTTTTATCTATTGCATATAAAGAAAACTTGGTTCGGAGCCAATAATCCATTTTATATGCCCACAAATTTTCTTTGATGGGTATTAATTACCACTAACGGCAACGGAGACTTCGTACTAATATTATAATAAAATTATAATAAAAGAAACACCAGTTACATGATTTTTAAAATATTTAAACAAGAAATGCGGAACCTAATTGTCAAAAAAATGTGGAACACAATCAAACAGAAAAGCTCGAAATTGATATAATGGGACAGATATGAGATTTAATACATACCGTTATTTGTTGCATTTATTTCACTTCCAATTATTTTCTCTACACCAGTTTTTATTTTATTTTTTAATATTTTGGACAGGTCGCCAAATTTTTGTGAAGGTTTATCATCATTCAAATACGTGTTATTCTCTCTGTGTCGCTCTTTGTTTTTGTGATGAACTAGTATTCTCTCTAGTCCATAATAAATTAATAATATAATTATAAATGGTCATGCTAACTAACACTACTCCCTCCGACTTTATTTATAAGCAAAAGTCAACAAAAAAATTTAGCCTTAAATATATGTAAAAGTTACCAAAATTAATTTTATTTAATGTTATTCTTCCAAAAGTACCCTCATTAATTGTTCTACTTTTTAAACATAATTATAGAGTTCCAATGCAAATTATAAGGTCATTTAAGAAATTTTAATAGAAATATCACATGAAATTAAGACAAAAAAGCAACTCCTAAGTGTGCAAAAAGAAATTTTTGCTTATAAAAGAAGCCGAAGCAGTACTAGTTAAGAACTTGGTGATTCGCAAATCTTGGTCTTTGGTTCAAGTATAGGAGGTAAAAACATATACTTAAGAGGGAGATTTTGTTGGGTTTAATAGTCTCATATATATTGTTTATGGATTAAATAAAATGTTATATATATAATAGAGATAACTTATATCTAATGTCTTTAAATTTTATGTGGAAGTGTAATATCTTCCTCTCAACCTTGATTCGGTTTGATAGGAGAGTAAGAGTGGATCTTGATATTTTATCCATGAGAGAAGATATAACCTTTTAAACAATGTATCTCCTTCATAATTGTGTTGTTCTTGTAGAGTTGAGCTGTTTTTTTTGGCCTTTTGAGATAACTATTGGTTGAGGTTTGTATGATAGTAGTGTTTATTTTAATATAATTTTTTCTTTGGATCTTCAAAAAATAAATGATCAGACTAGCATGATAAAATAAACCTGATATGATACGTGTATGTCTGGTAACAATATATCAATTTGACTTATGAGTTTAGTGGTTGAACCGGTGACTGATCATGATTGGTTGGTTCATCATTTATACCAACATTCATCTTTTTATAATGTTAGGTGTGAAGGTCAAGAGATAATAATATTGGGTTAGGGTGCATATCCGTCCGAATCCATTTCAATTTCACATAGAAAGTTTGAAGTAATTGGATTTGTGTTCGAGTTTGAGTTTTTCCTATTTTAAAAGATGGGTAGAATGGGTATAATACATGGACATTGATATTTATCCTAAATTCATTTTTAAACATGTCGTTTATATCAAAATTATATTTTATTTTTCTTAAGATTTTTTTGGTACAATTATCTCGTTTAAGTTTTTTTTTTTTTTTGAAGAAACCTCTCTTAAGTTAAAAACTCTTAAATTACATTCATATATGTTTACTTATATTTTTAAGTTTAGTATTAAACAAATTGTTTTTTGTATTTTCCTTTGTTTTAAAAAAAATCATATTATTAAAACAAAACAATTATAATAAAAATTATTAAAATGCAATCCAAGTTCATGGGGATTGAGACGCAGTCAAGGATATATACAAATCCCGTAGAGATATCTGAACTTCGTCGGATATGGATTTGGGGTTCAACTGTTCGTTTTCGTTGGAATTTGGGGCTTGGTATGAAGATACCTGAAGTTATGAGTTTGGGTTTGAGGAGGACAAAATATGTCCCCTCCCGCGACATTAATGTCATGTTTCTACCGTGCCTTTGAACAACCAAATAAAAGAAACTTGAGACATTACTGAAAAGTTTTTTTAGCAGGTAAAAGAAGTTTTTTTAGCCAGTCATAACTAAAAAGTGGTAACATACACCTTGAGATGCATGTTGCTAAAACACTCCTTCTAAAAAATAGTGGGTGTATAAGTTAGCAACTTCTATAAATATTTGCTAGAATACACCCACTTGTTTTTTAGAATGTATGTTTTAGCAAGTAATATATAACTAAAAAGTGATTAAATACACTCTAAGGTGTACGTTGCTAATGCACACCTTCATAAAAATGAGTGGGTGTGTTATAACAAATCATGATATAAGCAGACAAAGTAAAACAATGTTACACAAACAACCAATAATATTTTATCTTTCTGTCATCCCACTCATGTATGATTATTTTGAAACTACTTATATGACATCGATGAGTGGTGGTTTCTTATTGGATGTCTGTGTAAACTTTCATTACACTGACTGTCTACCATCTTTAAACTCTCTCTATATATATATATATAAGATATATTTTATTCACACTTTTTTTTATAGAGGATATTTTATACACTTGAAACATGCATCATCACAAAATTATATTAAAATAAAATGAGTATACATAGTAATTGCAAATGGTTAGTGATTTGATTTATCTCTAACTTTTCTGTACCGAAAATTTTGATTAAAAAGAGAAAATTTATATTATGTGTTCAATCTTTTTAACGAGGATTGCTACTAAATGGTGATAAAAAATTTACACCTATAATATAATTTAAAATAAAAACCACTAACTTCTGTCAAAAAAAAAAAAAAACAGCTAACTAGTGCCCTGGACAGAGGCGGGGCCACTCATGAACTGGGGAGGACCATAACCCGCACCAGGTCTCAATTTTTTTATAAATATATATACATATTTTTGTTTATTAAGTGTATATGATATACATTAATCTTTGCAATTTTATTAAAAAACAATTTGTTGTGTTGCAGTGGTATATGATATACATTAATCTTTGCAATTTTATTAAAAAACAATTTTATTAAGTGTATATGATATACATTAATCGTCCTTCAAAAAAAATGATATACATTAATCTTGCATGGACTAGTGACCAAAACTTCCATTTGGTCATACCCAATCAAAGCATGACAGCACATAAAAAACAATAAAATAATATAACTACAATAATAAATCAATAAAAATATTGGAGACCACCACCTCCATCCCTCGGCACATGATTTGATGACAATGACAATCACCAAGGCCAAACGACCGTTTCCATCTTTTGTTTTTGTTTGATTTTTATTGTATTTGCTCATGAGGAACACAAATCTGAACAAAATTTACATCAACACAAATAAGAACTGGCCAAAATCAGAACAACCAAAATATTTGCCAAAGATGCAAATCGGATCTTCGTCGGCCCACTTCCTGTCTCCGTCAGCGGCCAACAAGGTCGTCGACTCCACCTCACTTTATTCATTCCTTTCGGTTGTCATCCATTAAAGATGCAAGTTGATAGTAAAAAAGAAACAATGGAGAAAATGAGTTTTACGACAGAGGGAAAGAAGATGAGTGGTACACAGCCTGATTTTTTTAAAAAAAAAAAAAACAAACATAAATGATGTGTCACCTTTTTGGTCACGGGACCACTTAAGTGTTTCTCCTTCCGAAGTTGTTTGAAATTGAATGGTGTGAGTTCTATCCTTGGAATTGCTTGAGTTTGTTCCTCGCGTTGTCCATTCTACCATTTTAATGCTATTTTAAACAAAAAATATCATTAAATTGCAACGTGTGAGAGACTTGAACTCTAGTCTTGTAAGTAAAACTAATATGAACAAACTACCACATTGCAAGTGATAAAAACATATATGGTTAAATATATTTTTTGTCCTATAGTTTTCCAAAATTTTTGTTTTAGTCCTGAAGTTTTTTCCGTCAAAATTTTTAATTCTTACTTTTCATTCAACTCGTGTATATTTTCACATTTTTGAATAATTTTTTGTATTCATGTTTATAATATTATAAGAATATCTCCGATAAAAATTTAGAATTTTTTAACGTAATATAAATTATTTATGAATTTTTATGTGCAATAAACTATAAAATTCATATTTAACTTATCTTTTGTTAAAAAAAATTAAACTTTTGTAACAAAAATTCATATAATTTACTAAATATGACCGCAGAAAAAAATTTAAAATTTAAAATGGTAAAATCAGGCACGGATTTAGTGTGGGGGCAATGAGGATATTTTTGGTTAATACTAGTATTATTTATGCAATGTGACCCCACATATATGGTATTATCGTTTTTATATAGTTAATTTAGTACACTGCAATAAATATAAAATTAATAAGACTAATTTATAATGTTAATGAGTATCTTAAAAGCATCGACTAAGAAACCAAACTAAGTAATTTTGTATAAAAAAATGTTATAATTATATAAATAACAATTTATATATTTTTTTATGTTATAATTTTGACCACACTTATTAAAATTTCTGGATCCGTCGCTGGATAAACTCGTTCCAATCAAATTGATAGAACAAATCACATAAGAATACTTTCAAAGGTATTGAAGTCATAACTACCATCAATCAATCTTGAACAATATTGTTGCAAAACTGACCCCTATATTATGATACATACGAAATATATTTTATCCCAATCATGTAACATAGCAAGGAAAAGAAACGGAAAAAAGAAAACTTACAATTGGCTTCAAACCATGATACGGAAAGCCATATTTTACATGTGATTACCATAAACTTACACGCAAGTTTGAAATTAACGGTTTATGGATTTTTACTAAATATCGTTAATTTTAATGAATCTCAATTTTCAAATTTTTTTAGATGATTTATGTGATATAAATTTTCAATCTTATAGTAAATTTTATAAAATTCGTATTCGTTATAATAATATTCACGATTTGTGTACCGTAAAAGACTTGGTAAAATACAAAGCCCAAATTCATTATCACTTGAATTAATTTATTCCTAATATATATGTTTTTTTTTTTTATAAGCAAATAATTGAATTATAAGGAGTATAAGGTGTACTCAACCCTTACAATTCGGTGAACCTCCATTATATACTATGGAGGCAGGCTAATGGATCAATACACCAATCAGAGAACTTATAACAAGAATTGTTCCCTATACGACCTATAAACCAAAACCACGTAATAAAAATAATCTGATCCACTATGACAGACACATTAGCAACAACTCCTCTAAACATTGTGTTGTTTCGAGCACGCCATAAACTCCACGTGGTAGCTAACCAAATCAGATGGCGACCTTTAGCATTTTTATTATTCTTCACCAAAGCCCCAAAACTGTTGAAGTGGCTCCAAACCTCCTCAAAATGAATATAAGTCACTTTCATCCACTTAAAAATATTCGTCCACACACGTATTGAGAAAGAGCAATTAAAAAACAAATGATTAATGTCTTCCTTTTCCCTATAACAAAAAGCACAACACCATTCACGATGATTAACAATAATTCCTTTCCTCACCAAAGCCAGACGGGTCGGTAATCTTTCTAATAATAACCTCCAACCAAAAACATTTACTTTTGATGGAACATCATTCACCCATAACTGATTCAAAGCATGCACAACATTCTCATCTACTATATTTGATTCAACACTATTTAGAAGGAATTGATATGCCGAATTCACAGAAAAATTACCGCTATGATCTGGTATCCATCTCATGCTATCCAATTTGTCCTGCTTAGGACTAATATCGGCCAACAAATACAATAATTCTTCTGCTTCATCTGACTCGGTTGAAGACAATGTTTCAGCCCAACAAATATTCCAAATCCATTTTCCATTATGTTCAAAACCTGTGTCTGCTACAAAACAATTTGGCATAGAAGTTTTAAAATATAAAGCTGGATATAAATCCATCAAACAATCAGGTCCATACCACTTGTCTTTCCAAAATCGAATTGCATTCGCTTGTCCCAGCACATTACTTATATTTGATCGGAACCAGTCGCCATTATCTTCTCTGCCTATCTTCAATAAATCACGCCACCAAATCGATTGTCCTCTGCCTTCGCAAACCACCTGATCCAAGAAATTTGAATACAAAGAGCCATATCTATAAGCAAGCAACTTGGACCAACTAGAATTTGGTTCACAAATCCCTCTCCATTTCCATTTGCTAGGTATTATTATTCCTAATATATATGTTTAATTTCATGCCAAATATATTGTCACACGTGTCTTAGAACTTTCTCTCAAATGCTTTAATAATCTTTTTTTCTTTTAACAAGAATGCTTTAATAATCTTCTTCTACGTGGTTGGTGGTAACCCTCATTCTCTAGTCCTGCCACTTCTCTCTTTCTTACAAACTATTTTCCTTCTCAATGATACATATATATTAATAAGCATTTCCTTAAAAATAATAATATTTATTATTATTATTAAATGTTTCAAATTTTCTTTGTTTTCCTTCCCTATAAAAGGAAACTTTTGGAGAATGGTTTGTCCATCATAAGTTAAGAAACATAGTGTACCATAACTTTGTTATATACACTAAAATAAACCAAACCAATCAAAATATCACATGGAAATGGAGATGGAGATGGAGTTGGAGTTGGAGAATAGTAATAGTGAAAACCAAATAAAAAAGAGTAGCTTTAGAAATGGTAGCTTTAAAAAGGGCAGCTTTAGATTGGGAGGAAAAGATCAAACAGTGATTGAGCTTGGTAATTTTGATACTCAAAGACTACTCTTAGAAGGTGGTGGTGGTGGAGGAATAAGAGACAAATATAAACCTCCCAAAAATACTCTTTCTCTAAGGCAAATGAAAAGTCTCACTGCTCTTACTGACACCATCTTACCTTCTATCAATGATTTTGTTCCTGTTTCGGCCGACGATGAAACCGCCGCCACTTTCTACCGTATTTCAGCTTCCATGGCTGGAACACCTGAGCGTGTATATTTTCTTATTATACCTTGCATTTTACTCTTTCTCACCACCCTAAAATTACTTCTAGATTTTTTTTTTTTTTTTTTTGACAAACCCCTAAAATTACTATATAATAATATATCTACATATTTACATATATAGTAAAAATTTTGAATTTTTATTTTTGTATTGTTTCTTTTATTACAGTGGTAAATAAAATTAAATTGTCAATGATAATCTGATATTATAAGATAAAATAAAAGTAGTCTTTCATGTTGATTTTTAGTATTTTTTATTGTCAAAAAAGAACGAATTAAAAGATACATTTTTTTATGTCTCAGTAAGTTTTATTGGAAATTTATTTACTTTTATTGTAGTGAATTAGAATCATATTTCTTGTGTCAAAAGTACAACTTTTTCTAAGTCATCAGGTATGGTCTAGTGTTGAGAAGTTTAGATAATATGCTAGAAGTCATGGGTTCAATCTTCAGCTTAATCATAAATAAATAAAAAAATGCACAACTTTTTCATGTAGTTGAATATATTAGTTTGGGGAGATTGACATAAAAATTAATTTTTTTTCTAAAAAGTTGTAAGGGAGTGAAAGTTCATATTACACAAATTCAACTTTAATTATAAACTTTAATTTTTACTAAAAATGGTAAAGATTAAACTTTTGACTATTTTTTAGAAGTTTATATTGGACACAACTAGTAATATATTTGATATATATACTATTATACATTTTAAAAGTAAATGTTTTTGGCCAAACATCTTGTTTTTGTTTTTATATCTAGATTTTAAGAAAAGAGGTCTGATAATCTAAAATTCGGCTGGACAAAAATTTTAATTAAAAAGGAATTAGAATTGATAAACCGGTTAAATTAAATTATTTTAGCTACTACTAGTATCATGTGAATTAATATTTTAGTTTGGTTTATTATTGTGCAGCTTGGAGGTGTTATAAGTGAGAGATTAATCCACCCAATGACAGGGTTATTAAAGTTGGTGTTATGGTTTCTATCAACACTGATTGGAACAATAATTTTATGTGGCATGGGTTGCTTATCCACCAAGTTCCCTTTTATTCACACTTTCCCTGATTTACCTCTTCACAAACGTCAACAAATTTTGCAATCAATGTCTCTTAGTTACTTTCGTCTCCTTAGAATGTTCTTCAAAACAATTAAACTTCTTACTCTACGAGAATTCTTCACTCAGGTAATATATTTATTTTTACATAAAATACTAGCTAGTAATTTCTATTGTTGCAATTCATTTTAGTGATATCTATATGTGGCTTATTACATTAATTAATCAATATTTGTAGTCCACATTTTATTATAAATTTTTTTTTCCATGAGCCACATGCATGGTTCCCTAATTAATTGTGATCCTTTTCTAGCTCTGTCACCTTCATGATAATTATTATTATATGTACAACGTACCACCATGCATAATAAATAATATTCATAATATATCAATATTATATTTTTGTGTTTGGTAGAAGAATAGCCACATATAGGTGTACATATATAATAATATCTAGTAGAGTAGTAGAATAGCCACATTATACATATTCATAATGTCAATATTAATATATTATGATAAATTATTATATGTGCACACTCCTGCCTTTTGTTTTTGTTATTGTTATGTGATTGATGAAAATCAATTGCCGGCAATTTTGGTATTGGGTGACTGCCTTTTCCACGTGTCATTAGGAATTGACAATTTATCATCTATAACAATTTTTTCTAAATAATTATAAAATACTTTTTTTTTTCGATAATTAAACTTTATTGATAAAATCTAACTAAAAAGTTAGATGGAGAGGAAAGCACAAAAGATTAAATAAAAATCACCCTTAACACCTACCAACACAACCCAACCCTTAACATGTAAATATTTGGATATACTATGTTTTAATAACAAATTTATAAAAGCAATACTATAATGTAATTTTGTTAGATATATGTATGAAAAAAAGGGTCATGTTAACTTGTGCCCTAAGCGCACATGTTAAGCTATCTAAAAATAGAAATATAGCATTTAATGATACAAAAATTTTAATGTTTAGTTAATTGAATACACTACATGTTCAATAAATTTGTGCCCTTAAAGGCACAAGTTAACATTCTCCTAAAAAAAATTACTTTAGCAATTAATCTATTTGGTCTATATAATCTATAGTAGGATCAGATTTGCTACCATAACTAATCTTAACCGTTCAATTTCTAATCAACGGTCGAACCATTTAATCTCAAATCAACGGTTTCAAATGATTACCGCATAAAACTACATCATTATTTTTGACAATAGTAAATCCAAATCCGTCTATAGTATACATGTAGTACTTAAAAAGTAGAAGAAGATATTGCTAACATAGTGCAAGTTGCAAGTGAAATGGATATACTCTTAATAAATTGCATATAGTTGGGATTGGGTTGGTGAAAGTGACGATCCTATCTCATATGTGAAGGGAGTTTTATGTTTGGTCATTAAAGTCAATTTAGCTCATATTCACATGACCTATAATGAACGTTGACACATTTTTCACCAAATCACGGGTTATATTTATTAAAATATATTTACTACCCTACCCTGCTCCACAAGAAATCCAAGTGAAATCAGTGCAAGTGCTTTGAAATAGTAGTAGTACAGTATATATTTATAATTATATTTATTGTGAAAAGTGAAGAAAACATTTAAGATATTTACTTTTTTAAAAAAATTATGTGTTGAAAAAATTCAATTATAAAATTTGAACTAAAGTTATGAATTTTAAAAATAATATTTAACTGTAATATATTTTTTAAAGAATTTATCTGTAATATTGAATTCTAGCTTAATTTTTTGTTTGTGAAATATTTTTAAAAGAATTTGTTGGCAACATTTAATTTTTCACCCATATATTGCTCAGACACACACGACACACGTACACATATAGTTTCTCTCTCTCTCTCTCTCTTTTTTTTTTACACTACACATATATATAGTTTTTTGACATAGCAAGTACACATAGACTTGAATTCACACATGTGTGTGAAAAAAGTATAGGTATTTATTCTCTAAAGTGAGTTCGTTATAAATTAAAATAATAGATGATAAATCATTGTTTTAAAATTATTCTTTTTACTTTCTATATTTTAGATTCTTTATTTATCTATCTATACTATATATAAAGAAAATACATTAGTTTTGATGTGGACTTTTCATAATACCAACAATATCCTTGATAGCAACAAAAAAAATTTATTAACAAACTCATCATAACATAAAACACATCTTTTGTTTTTTTTTCTTTAGCAGCAATAATCTCTTATTAACAAACTCATCATAACTTTAAGACTTTATTTTACATAAATTAAATACAGGCGGATGTCTGGCCCGATATTATTTATAAAACGAGTCACTCATTTGAAAGGAGAGATACTCATTTCATATCAATGAGTAACTAATTTTCAAAACTTTTTTTTTTTTACAAAAACTAATTTTCAAAACTTAAGGAGTAACAAAATAACTTTTCGGTAGTAACAAAGGTTTGGTCACATCTTTTAATCACACATAAATATAAAAGAAAAAGTGATAAAAAATAGTAGTATTTAAGGAAAACTCAAACATAAATATATTCACTTTATATGTTAGAAAAATATCTTCATTGAGTGATTCATGTTTATTTTATTATTTTGTGAGTAGTCCTATTAAATAGAGATTGAAGCATGTGTTAATTTTTATTTTGTTACTTTAGTTTAACAAAAAGTAGATAAGTGGGAGGAGATTGATGATGTGTGCATTTCCAAAGCCACCCATTTAAGGAATAGTCACACATTTACAATAAATAATATAGGCCCTTGTGTCCCAAATGAAGTGATACGTAACTTAACTGAGATTTACATGCTAAGGCTTTCTGCCCTATATTGACTATTTCTCATCCTAAATTACTCCTCACGGCCCAACTGCATTCACTCCACACCCTACACATATAAGGACAGTGTCCTTTCCATGACTTTTGATTTTGGATATGTAAAATGTCAAATTAATTTTTTTTTTCTTTCCAATTTCAACAACAACAAGAGAGTAGATGTTATGTGATATTTTACAATATTTAACTTAATTTTATATCAAAGAAAATCAAGTATAAATGATTTCACTTTTAAGAAATGCTCACCTAGACACACTCGATGTCATTCATTTTCAATAAACTTTTCAATAAACAATTATAGAACTAGTAAAAAAACAAAATTATTGTAATATTTTTTCACATAAACTGAAGTACTCTTAAATGTAATTTTTTTTTAAATAAAAGAAAATTCCCAATTTAACGTATCTATATGTTCCTATAAATTTACAAGAGTTCTATGTTAGTTAATACAGTTATGAATCAAATTAAATCTGTCACTTTCTCAATAATTGCATCTCTAACCGCATAGCCTTGCAAGTTGGTATCCATTTAAATTAGTAAATATATAATTTGAACCTTAAATTGTAGTAATGTATTAATTTAGCTATTCCTCTAACCATATAAACTACGATTTAATTTTGATATTATAGATTCAATGACTCCCAATAAGTGAAAGTATCAGAGTTTGAATTCCCTGCATAGAATAAGCAATGTTTATATCAATTGAGTTATGTTTATGAAGATAAAATGTTAAAAAAATAAATTTGTCAAGTAATCTAGTGGTTAGAAATTTCACCATTAAAGATGAATAAATAAGGTGTCCGGGATTCAAATCACAGTCTCTGTATATATAATGTGATGTTCATACCAATTGAGCTGAATACATGGACCAAAACTTCTATTGATAGTATTTTAAAATCATCTTTAAAATTGCATCATATTCATTTGACTACTCCCTTTTGATATTTGTATATATGAGGTTAATTTCTATATAATGGTAATGCAAGAGATTAATTGTTAATGCTGTCCTACAATTTTATGTCCAAATTGGATAATTAGTATTCACTCTGACATAGTGTTGGTATTTCAAGTGTGAGTTGAGTCACACATCGGATGAAACAGTGAATGTTAAATGGTTTATAAGTGAGAGGACCCATAAACCTAACACCTTAAGATTTTGGGTTAAAGTGTGGTGTCCAACTCACTTGTGTAGTTGTTCAAGGCCCGATGTGATGATTCCCAGACCCCCTCATGACCCAACACATAGAAGGTTCATCATATTTAATTTTCTTGTTAATGGAATTGACATATAGACCTCACCTGCGGTCCCGTGTGCTTTTATATAGTACACTCTTTTTTGAGGTAGTATACACCGGTTTTAATTGAAACAGTTGTCTTGTCCTAAACATTTATTAATGTAGAACAGTTTTTTTTATACATGTTTTTTATTAGCTATCTAGTTTTTAGAGGAAAGGGTTCCGGTCGGTAATATAGAAATCGGCCATAAGGTAAGTAAAATAAATTTTGAGTAAAAATCATTTTCAACAGGAATTAAATTTGAATTCTTACAAATAATTTATTCTAAAAAAAACTCATTAACCACTTAAATTTAATATTTTAGTTTTGTGGGCATGTTTTTAATTCACATTTCAATGTGTCCAATAACCAAGTGTAAATGATAATAAATATAAAGACCAAATAATTTTCATCAAGCAACTTGGTTTGTTTTATTTAAAAAAAATATGCAAATGGATTTTTTTTAATAGATAAATGGCAATAATATTATTGCTACCCTACCAAAAATGTTGAGAGATAACAACATGACTATCCCTCAGAAAAAGAATTCGGATTCAATTCTTTTAGTTGTCCATTTGGGAGGTAACAAAATTCTGGTGAATTTTTTTTTCCAAATATTTTATTGCTAACTGAAGATTAGTCGAATAGTAAGACTAAGCTATGGAAATATCTTATTGCACCTATTAAGGTACCATTTGACCTAGCTTTTTTTCCTCTTCTTTTGAGCTTATGCAAACAGCTTATGCAATATAAATTAAGTTTTATGCTATTTTAGAAGTTCATACTAGTCAAAATTGTATTTTTATAAGCTATTTTATCATAAACTACCTCGAAAAACTTATAATAATACATAAAAATTGCATAAGTTGTTTGCATAAGTCAAAAGAGGAAAAAAAAAAAACTAGGTCAAACGGTACTTAAGTTTAAAAATCCTAATTACTGTGGGTTGGGTTAGAAGAAGAAGAAGAAGAAGAAAATATTGCTACCTTATTATTACCTTTGCATCAAGCAACTTGTTTTTTTTATTATTATTTTTGTCAATATAAGCAACTTAATTAGTTCAACAAGGGAGCTCTTTCCATTTGAAAATTGGGCCAAGTTGTTTAGCTTTAAAAATAGGTGATTGTTCTTCTTCTCCTGTAATGCTCACAGCCTCACACATAAGAATATAATAAAGAAAATATTTTCCATTAAAATTTTACACTATCTACAAATTTCTTCTGATAAAAATGGAGAGATTTTGAGCAATATGGATGAAGAAGAATAATTACCTCAAAAATATTGAAAACAATAAGATCAATGGCCCATAAGTTTGGGCCAGAGTACTGGACTATAAGATTTTCCTTTAACCCCAAAACTAGTAATAAGAAAGATATAATTTCTTCGAAAATCCAATTTTGCCCTTAAAAAATTTCGGTACGCAGAAACTGAAGTTTTTTCTAGTTTAAATTCAGGAAAAATTCGATAAACAAAAACCAAATTTTTATTTCAAGGCAAAAAAGGCTCGGTAAACAGAAACCGAAGTTTTTATTAAAAGACAAAAAAGTAAATTCAAGGGGTGAAAGAGAAACACGGGGGCCCTAAAGAGAAATTATCAACAAGAAACATGTTACAACCCATCTCAACGAATCTCATGTGCTATAGGAATAAATGGATTATAGATTAGGGTTTCGTTACATATGTTTGCGTCCTCTTGAGTTTCTCAAGCCACCTAGATTTCCCAAAATACCCCTCTCGCAAATAACTAGCGAGTGTTGAAGGGTGCAAAATCTGATTTTTCAAATTTTTTCCCCCTTTAAAACTCGCTACTTAAGTGGCAAGGGGATATTTTTGGAATTTTCGGGGGTGCTTGAGAAAAGCCAGGGGAATGAAAAGAAGCTCTCCCTACAAAATCTTGTTCTTTTAAGTTAGTAATATTGCAGTTTGTAGGAATAATCCATATTTTAAACAATTTTAACCGAAATATAGATATTTTTAATCCCTCAAATTAGTCCCTGTAAAATGCAAATAGGGACTAAAAGAATAAAAAATTTGAGGGACTGATATTAAAAATTTATAATTTTGTAGTGACTAAAACATTTAATCCTTCTAAATTTAAATTAATATGATTTCTTTTTGGTAAAGTTTGTTTTACTAAAATGCTAGCAATTTATAATTTTCATGTAAGTCCCACCAATTTATGTTGAATTTGTTTTCAAAATAATGGAAGCTACATGAATTACATCAAATAAACAGTGTGTCACAGTGAGTATTGCTACCACTCATTTAGTAGGATTAGATTTGAATAAAAATGAAATGACCCTATTGCTAAGTTAATTTTCTAAATTATGACAAAATTAGAAGTGAAAATAATTGATAAACATTAGCATATATTACTAAATGTACAAGATTTTCTTATTGTTTGGAACCTTGTACTCATCTTTGCATGACACTTACTTTCAGCTAGATGAATCAGAAGACAATTGTTCATGGAAAGCAATTGGATACTATGGACCTGATCCAGAATTCAAAGCTCAGATAAAGAGACATTTTTTACATGGAACATCTAAAGTAGGACAAGATTCCGAGGAAGGCGGTGATGAAGCTGAACAAGCCATAGGACCTCTTTACAAAGGTCTCATCCATCTCAACTATCCACGAGACATCACTCTCGACGCTTTAAGACGATTTGGATTCCCTGTCTCAGTTAATCGTCGAAAGCCAAAAGCAGCTGCTAAGTTGTCATCTCCTTCTTTAGTTATACAATGTGATGCTGTGGTAGTTGGTTCCGGCTCGGGAGGTGGAGTGGTAGCTGGAATTCTAGCAAAAGCTGGTTACAAAGTGTTGGTTTTGGAGAAAGGAGGTTATTCTGCTAGGAACAATCTTTCACTTCTTGAAGCACCAACCATGGATCAAATGTATGAATCTAGTGGTTTGGTAGCAACTGCTGATATGAGTGTACTTATATTAGCAGGATCTACTGTTGGTGGAGGGTCTGCGATTAATTGGGGTGCATGCATCAAAACCCCTCCGCATGTGTGCAAGGAGTGGTGTGAAAAAAACGAACTAGAATTGTTCGAAAGCGAATTGTATCGAGAAGCGATGGATGCGGTTTGCGAGAAAATGGGAGTTCAATCTGAGATAGAAGAGGAAGGTTTCAACAACGCAGTTTTGAGAAAAGGGTGTCAAGAAATGGGATATCCTGTGAATAGCATTCCAAGGAATTCTTCTTCGGATCACTATTGTGGATGGTGTTGTTTGGGGTGTAAGGATGGCAAAAAGAAGGGTACATCGGAAACATGGTTGGTGGACTTGGTGAAATCTGGCAATGGAGCGATTCTTCCTGGTTGTACAGCGATGAAAGTTTTGCATAAGAAAAAGAAGGGAACCGGTAAAAAGACCGCACGAGGAGTGGCATTTGAATTTGAATACAAAGGAAGTAAAGACATTTGTGTGGTGGAATCCAAGGTCACAATTGTAGCAAGTGGAACACTCAATACTCCATCATTGCTTAAAAGAAGTGGCTTAAAAAATAACAACATAGGGAGAAATTTGCATCTCCATCCGGTGGCAATGGCCTGGGGCTACTTCCCAGATGCACCAGCAGAACCTACAGGTGCATCTGAAGTGTGGCCCGAGGCATGGAAAAAGAGCTACGAAGGAGGAATAATGACAGCAATGTCACCTGTTGTTGCAGAGTTTGACAATTCAGGATACGGTGCAGTCATCCAAACGCCTGCATTGCATCCCGGTACATTCTCAATTGTCATGCCATGGGTTTCAGGAAGTGTAATAAAAGATAGAATGCGAAAATTTTCAAGAACAGCTCATATATTTGCATTGGCAAGGGATCAAGGATCAGGAAAAGTGCACTCGCCAAGTAATATAACTTATCAAATGAAAGATAGTGATGAAGAGAGTTTACAGAAGGGAATTGATAAGGTACTGAGAATTTTAGCTGCAGCTGGCGCTGAAGAAATTGGAACTCATCATAACAAGGGAAATACCTTAAATGTAAAACAGGCGAGTTACCATGAATTTGAGAAATTTGTTAAAGAGGAAAGTTCAAGGTCATTAACAGACCTTTCGACACAGTTGTGCTCGGCACATCAGATGGGGAGTTGTCGGATGGGAACTAATCCAAAGGAATCGGTGGTGAAGCAGACAGGGGAGACATGGGAAGTGGAAGATCTTTATGTAGCGGATGCAAGTGTCTTCCCTACAGCTTTGGGTGTGAATCCAATGATAACTGTTCAATCAATTGCTTACTGCACTGCACAATCTGTTCTTCAAGTTCTTAAAAGGAAAAGAAGTAAATGAAATATATATGTATATTTCCGACTTTCGTAATTGTAGCCCGAATTGCACTAAATATTCATGACATTCGGCAGTAATTCAAATAACACAGCATTCCAGAAAAACAGTTTAAAAATTGTAATGCTTTTATAGAGTTGTTCAATAATTCAAAAGTTTGAAATTAAGACTCTAACGAGTAATACATGTTAAGTATGGAAGAATTACTCATAGAATGTGCGCACTATGAAGCACGGACACCGGACCCGACACGGACATTGACACGTCGACACCGATAATATGATTAAAAAGGCATAATTCAGTGTAATCATAAGTGTCAGTGTTGTGTCGTTGTCCGACACCAGGACACGCCTAATCTGAGGAGTGTTCGTGCTTCATAGGCACAACACACATACACATAAAAATTCAATTTTACAAATTTACCCTACAGTTTCAAGATCAAGGAAAGATCCTTCAGATCAACACTTTCTTTTGATTCATATCGAGTCAGCTATCAGACCTTAAATAGCAATTATCTGCAACACATAATTCTCACGGCACAAAACAAACAACAGTCAGAAATTTTAGAGGGGATATAATAGTTGAGTTCCTATACTCATCATAAACAAACTTCTTCACAATTGCACATCATTTCCTACAATTGATGCAATCTAATAACCAGAAAGCAAACATTACCTTAACAATTAATGCATAATGCATGAATAATATTCTTTCCAAACAAAGAATCAAACACATAATCAACAAAGAGAAACTGATTAAAACTGAAAGCAATCAAGATTTAATAAAACAAATGTTGATGAAAAGTGTTACTAGCTGCACTGCACCTCAAGATAAGATATTCATCTCATGTTGCAACATGCAAACCCCAAAATAACCTCAATAATTTATTCAGTGTTCAACACACTTACTAAAATACTCTCTTTGGTCTCATAATATGGACCAGATACATCAATTATTCAATACACTTGAAAACAGAATCTTTGCTTATATATGAGACTCGAGGGAGTACAAATTTAAAATCTTAAAAACCAACACATGCCAAAATTAATTAACAAATAATTAAACAATAAAAGGTGTTAACTACTACCTAGTACCTACAACTTGCAATAGGGAACTTCTTTTATGTAACTTCAAAAATAAGGTAAGTGATCCTAACTGAATAGCACTAACAGAAAAAGTATCCTTATCAATTTTTGGTGAGTTGTGATTGATGATTGGTAAAGGGGCACTATCATTGAAAATTAAAGGGCTCTTACAAATTGAATGATAGTAACACTAGTTGATAATGATACTCTGCAATCTTCATCAACAAGAAAACATTTTTAGTTCATTTTCTTTATTATTGAAAACATTCTTAGTGGAAGAACAATGGAACAACATGACCCTGAAAAAGAAACCAATAGATTATTTATTCTTCAAGCACCCATTTGCAAGCTATGTAAAATATTAAACTAAAAAATTATTAAAAGCATAGAAAGCAACAATTTTTAAGCATTGAGAATCTAAAGTATTCTGAAGCAAATCAAATTGGGAATTGGGTTTTGTAGAAATAAACAAATCCAAGTCAAATTGAAATGGAACTTACAAATTATACAATATGGTTATTTAATAGAATCGAATCTGATACATTAAAGAGTGAATCTTTGAGGAAATGAGAAAGAAAGAACCTGAAAATCAGAAGACGGTAATGACATTTTCAATTAGCAAAGGTAGGAGCATCCGCAATGTGCAGCACTCGAGTTTGGTCAAGTCTGGCCTAGGAATTGTTTCAGCAGAAATCGAATTCGGGTTCTCTCGAACAACAAAAACTCATTAGTGACATGAATCCAATGTCTTAGTTTTTTGAGTAATTAATTGGTTTAATGTCTATGCACTATTCTTTTATAATTTTGTAATAATAGTATATAATAAACACGAAATCACTTCAACTAAACACTCTCTTAAAAAAATTTAAATAGATCTCACTATAACTCTAAATCTCATCAATAATTATACATTTTTATAAAATGGTCGCACAAAAATATATTTTAATGAAAAGAGTGTTTATATAAGAGTGTTACCTATTATGTACTCAAATATGTTTTGCTCTAATGGTTGTACTTCGTTCCTTTGTTAAGAAAAAGTAAAATTTGATAATTTGACTTAAGATTTTTTGTGTTTTATTTGAAATAAGTTTCATGAAAAAATGTAAAAGAAAAAATATTATTGATTGTGGAGAAGAGAAGAGAGAGACATGTTCGTCGTATATTAAGGATTTATTTGATTTCGATAGTATGGGATTAAATACCCTTAGATTAATTTTGTTGTAATCTTTTCTTTTTCGGGCTTAGACCCTCTACATTATCGAAAAAATAAAAAAATTTAAAATGATAAAAGTTAATTTTTTTGACATTTAATTTAGGACAAGAAAAATTGATTTTATTTGCTTATAAAGTGGGATAGAAGAAGTACCTAATAGGTCCCACTTTTTATTGAAATACATGTACTATTATTATTGGAGATGGTCTAACACTTTTGTTATTAGGAAAATACTTAAAATAGAAAACAAATATAGTAAAAAAGTTATTTGAAAATATAGATATTTGTTATTTTCAATGTAGAATGTCTATATTTTGCGTGTTTAACTACATTTTGAGTATTGGAACAAAGAGGTATATCTCATATTATTATTGAGACGGATTCTAAAAGCGTGATGGACGCAATCTATCATTTACGAGGTGGTAGTTATGAGTTTAGTTCTATTATTGGCCATATTAATAATATTCTGTTTTTGTCAACAAAAATAATAATAATATTCTGTTATGTAATCCAAACTTCAAGGTTAAGTTTATTAAGCGGCAAACGAACATGGTTGCTCACATACTTGCTATTGCGGCCATTTCTTGGCCTAGTCGCTGTACTTTTGAGACTTTACCTCTTTGTATTACTCTTTTATTGAATAATGAAATGATATAGTTTACTGGTTGTCAAAAAAAACTACGTTTTGAGTAATAAGTCAAAAAAAAATTACATTTTGAGTAAGTTAAAGACGTAACACCACCACATATTTAAATCAAATCTAAAGTTTTTCTTTCGAATCTTCAACCACTACCAAACAAGAGTTTTGACGTTATCAAAGAAAACATCAACCGATACCCCTTTATGAGAGAAGATTCCTTCCGAATGTGCCAACAACTTATCAATCATATCGTTTTAAGACCAAACTTTACATCTTTACGAGAGTGAGGTTTCTCAAACTCCACAACCACCAACATACGATAATGAGTTTAAATGAGGTATTCCACAAAGCATTAAAAAAAAATTTGTTTAGTTATTTAAAAAATATTGTAGTCAAAGAGGTTTTAATTGTTTAGCGCATCAAACGAGTACCGATGTCTGGCTGCATAACTGCATGAATTTTTATTTTTATTTTTAGTTAATCATAAGCATGATTCTATATTTTTTTTGGTAAACCAAAAATATTTTCCACACGCAACTGCAAAGACTAATTCCTTCAAAATAATTGAGATTCATTCATTTAAGAAATTAACATCTCCTGGTAAATATTTTTCCATACTAGAAATGTTTTGAATGCACCCGATTCAGATCATATTTTTCAGTTCAATTCAATGTGGCCCCACACAACAACATCAACAAAGAGATAATCAAAGTTGAAACTTCTTCTTTGTCATAAGAAAGAAGTGGTGGTACAAAGAGAACCTTCACCGCATGAACCGATATAATAGAAGCCTACCTGTAAAGGTCGCAAGTAATTATATACACTTTACTTTTTCTTCTTTTTTTTTTTTCCTCTCGGATTTTTATATATCTTTGCTTAATTTGTATAAAAATGAAAAATATTCGGATTAATATATTGAGTTCAAATAATTAATAAACTCCTTTTAAGATGAATGATTTGGAAGAATTTGAATTCGATTTGTCATAAAAAAAAAAAACTTAATTCATTTTAATTACATCAATTACTATATGAATATATATGTTTTCATAATTTTAGGTGAATCGATATTTTCCACATAGTCAACCTATTTTGTCAAGATATGAAGTTTTATATGATGTTGACTATACAATTGATGAAATTACTTATTTCCTAATCCTAATTTCTAAATATAATGGACCCTAGAACCCAGATTCTGTAAAATCGAAAAATAATGCAGTCACACAGCCAGTAAATTATAGATAGTCTGATCTTGATCGAACGATTTAGATATTATTTCAGACTTTTATATTAAAAAAAAAAACTATCTTAAAATCTGAATCATCTTATTTTAATTCAATTCACAAATATAAGGCATAGTTTAGTTTCTGTTTTACTTTTATGTGACATTATTGTATTATTATATATTAATTAGGTGTATTTTTTGTCACCTATCTATCTGTATTTTGGTAATTATAATCCATTTACATCAAGCGGTTGACTAGCTAGCTAGCATCAAATCAAAAGAAGAAAGTTTTCATAACTTGTTTTTCCCAAAAACAGTATACATGCAATTAGGAATGGTATCTCCTTCAAAACAATGATAGACAAATTTGGAAGGAAGCTTCAACAACTACAACAAAAGAATGGAAAACACTTTCAAGACACCATCTCATCTTTTTGTTTCTTGAGTAACTTCCTTCCAAAATATACTTTTTATTCTCTCTTCTCAAATATTCTCTTCACAAAAATACATGATGGAAACTCCTCCAAAATGCAAATTTGCATTCATCTTTTCCACCATCATCTCTATTTTTCTTGGATTGGTTTCATTCACTTTATGTATAGCCTCAGAAATTAAGAGAAATAAGGTACTTTCCATATTGAATATTGCATATAATGAGTTTTTCTTTACATGAATTTATTTATTTATTATTATTAGTCTTTGAAATTAAGAATTTTTATTTAATTTTGTTTTGCTTTGTAGAAGGAAGATCTTAGATGGAATGGAAAATTATGTTATTTGCCATCAAGTCAAGCATTTGGATTGGGAATTGCAGCTTTGATTAGTTTCATTTTGGCTCAAGTCATTGGAAATTCTATATTATTCAAGAATTGTTACTCAAGAAGAAAAATAAATGCACAATATAAGTTACCTTTCATTGCAAGGCTTCTAATTTTGATCTCTTGGTAAGTTTTCTAACATTTTTTTTTTATATTTGTTGATAATGGTTACTTCATATTCAACAATTAGGCTTATGAAAGAAACTAAATGCTTGCTTAATTATATATTGATTGATTATGCAACCAAGTTTTTAGAAAAGGGACATACCACCATACAATATCTAGTTGTAAAGTTGAATTATTATTATTTTTCTTATGGTTTGTGTACTGGTTTTGATGATGAAGTAAAACTATAGCATTCTATTGGTGACATGTGGCTTGCTATTTACTGGCCACAGGTTGGCAAGATGAATAATTTTTAAATGAAAAAAAAAAAAAACAAATTTAACATAGGACAGTAACAGTTGGTGTGTCTCAAATTCTAGATATTGTATGTCCTTCAAACATCAAGATATTGTTTTCCTTGTATGAAAACAATTTCAAACAATTTCAAACTTTAAGACAATCTCCGGGTAATGTAGAAAGAACCACTAATTGTTTACGATGAAATTTGCATACAATCTATCAATAAGAAATTAAGGTTTAGATTCGAACTCAAATCATAGTTTACTTGAACGATTAGTCAAACTAGATGTAGCCGTTCAATTGACATTTTTTATAATAATGTTATAGGTATGAAATATCCACCCTTGTTTATCAGATTTTCTCTATAAATAAGATTTAGATATTAAACCTATAATCATTTGCTTAAAGAGTCTGAATTTCTTACTGTTGTGACCAACTATATGTTGGTCTAAATGGCGATTATGTATTTGCCTATGTAATATGCTAAATATCTTGTATAGTTTGATTTTTAAATATGTTGAGTATTAATCTAAAATTGGTATTGGTCATACTTGATAGGCTTGGCTTTGGAGTTACATTTATTTTACTAATTGTAGCAACAAGCATGAACAAAAGGCAACCCTATGGGGCAGGTTGGTTGAATGGTGAGTGCTACTTAGTCAAAGGAGGGACTTATGCAGGCTCTGCCGTATTGATTCTAGTTACATTAGGCTCTGTCGTTGGTTCGATTTTGTTAACGATAAAGACCAATCAAGCAGACCAAGATCCCAAAATACACGCGCAAATGGGGTAACACAAATTAGATTATAGAATTTATTCTAGGAAACCATACAATAAGATGCCTTACAAGTTGTAGGGGGAAGGATCCAAAGGAAAATTTTTAAGATTTTTTTTTTTTAAGTTAAGGAAGGGGCCAAAGGCAACTAAATTTCATTAACTTGCTTATCTATTGTCCTAAGGAATAACTTTATTTTTGGACTTACAGAAAAGAGAGACTTCATTTGTACACATTCTCTACGAGGCAGTGACTGCCTCATATAGGAACCCAATTTAGATCCAAACTGCATATATTAATAATTGTTTTGTATATTTAATATTTAATTTTCAACTTGCCCAATAGCATGAATTGATTGTTTTATTTAATTTAACTATCCCTACAAGTCATAGGCCACGTAAGGAATGATTCTATGAACTTGGACTAGTCATATTTATATTTTGGCTTAATTAGTAAAATGGTCCCTAAAGACATTTTTGGTTTCATATTGATCCCTTAAAGAAAAAAAGGTCCAAATAGGTCCCTTAAAGAAAAAAAAAGTCCGAATAGGTCCCTTAAAGACATATCCGTTAATCAGTTTGGTCCTATTTAGACCTCTTTTTAGGGACCAAACTGATTAACAGAGATGTCTTTAAGGGACCTATTCGGACTTTTTTTTCTTTAAGGGACCTATTTGGACCTTTTTTTCTTTAAGGGACCAATCTGAAACCAAAAATATCTTTAAGGGACCATTTTATTAATTAAGCCTTATATTTTTATGCTAAAAATAAACGGTTACAATCATGCTCTAATTTTGTTGGCACAAAGGGTACCTACTAACTTGGCATTGTCACAACAATTTGCACAAATTGCTTTGTACATATATATAGACACCAGCTCATGAGCCCAAATATATAAAACATAACTTGATTGTTACACAAATTTATGGACTAAATTGTCCAACCTTTATAATTTCAATAACCAAAATGTTGATTGATTATTGATATTGTGTATATTTTATGCAAGTTGGTAAGAATATTTCTTATCTTAATAGTTATTGTGTCTAGCAAGTTGAAGAAAGAAGTCTCACATTGAGTAAAATAGATAGGCTAAAATTTTGTGATCATTTTTCTCCCGACCCCCACATTTCTTTTATACCCCCCCAAAATTCCATTTTGCCCCTTGCAGTTTGAAAAAAATTTGCCAAAAAATTTCGGTTTATATTCTGATGACGAATCGTCACACTCTCTAATCCAGGCCTATTTTAGCAACATTAGATGCATTTTAGTAGGTTTTTAGCAATAAATATAAGAGAAATCTAACCATAAGTTTGATTACTTGTTTTGCAAGAAAACAGGAAAAATTGCAGGAAATGGATGTTTTTCACTACGCTGGGGGCGTAGCCCATCACGCGCCGCGTGATGGAGCTCACAGGGAGCCAAGATTTTCACTCTGATCACGCGCGGCGTGATACCTGACCACGCGCGGCGTGAAGCCTTGTTGAAGAAGAAGATTGCTCTCTGACTTGATCACGCGCCGCGTGATACCGTTATCACGCGCGGCGTAGCTGATGGGTCTGCAACCACGCGCGGCGTGGTTGCGTTTAGTATATATGGTTTCTGCATAATTCTGTTTTCGGGTTGGAAAATTCTGCAAATTTGATCTACATTCTGGGTTTGGAACTTCAAGATTGGGATTCAAGACTCCAGAGGATAGCTCCAAGCACATCGATAGCATGGATTCACAAGCCATGACATTGAAGCTCGGACGCGAACAAAGGGAGATGAGGAGCTAAGCTTCTTTGGAGGTAGGATCTAGGATAGTCTAGGATGTAGATAGATCAGTTGTAATCGGCTATATGTGTAAGAATCTACTCTTTTCATAGTGTTGATTTAATGCAATTCGATGCATAATGCTTTATAATCCTTCATTAGTGTTGTAATGATTTCGAGTTAAGTCACGTGCGAGAGTATTGATTTAATTTCTGAACTGAATTGCATTGAGCGCTCGAGTGTCTCCGGTCGAGAGATTGAGGCATAGAGTGTAGCGAACGATTGACGCGCGTTAATATCATTCGTTGTAGGTAGCTTCCGCCCGAGAGATCGGGGAAGTATCGACAACGAATAGAGTGGATTTTGACAAGAGATTGCGATTCACTAATTTGTCGATCTAGTTGTTAACACTTGAGTAGATTCCTATGATATAGTAGATTGCATGTGGTTTAGCTATAGACTAGGCGATTCCGATGATTCTACCTCGCTTTTCCATTATATCAAAGCACGTTTTCTAACAATTCATCACTCAACATACCCCCAATTTATGTGTATTTCTTGCATAATGTCTATGAGCACTATTCGACTAGTTTAATCACACAATCCCTGTGGATCGATATTTTTATTACTACGTGGTAATTCGTTCACTTGCGAAAATTATCCATCATATTCACCGAAGCCAAATATTAGACCATTTCGGTAACTGCGAACCGAACATTAGCATTTTCGGTACATGGAAATCGAACGTTAGCTTGTTCTGCGAACCGAAATGTCCTAGATTCCGGTACGCTGTTATCGAAAATTTCATTGGGTCGCTAGAATTAGGCCATTTTCGGCAGAAGTTTACCGAAATAATTGTTTCGGTACCTGCGAACCGAAATATCCCAAATTTTGGTAAGTGGTTACCGAAGTTTATCAGCATGTCAAATTCCTTCGGTTCGTATAAACTGCAATACCCCAAGACAAAAACAGAAATTCAGGGAGTAGAAAAGAAATGAGGGGGGTTGATCAAATTTTGTAAGTATAACTAAAGGGGATTTAGTATTCAATAGTTCCAACTTTGGGACCAAATACCTTCAAGGCTTCATCCAACCTTGATCACTCAACTAGCCCACTAACACTCCATGTTGAGTGAGATTGTGCTAAAAAGCAAAAATTCCTCTTTACTACTCCCTCCGTCCCAAAAAGAATGACCCAGTTGACCGAAACACGCATGCCAATGCATAACTTTGGCGACTAATATCTTTAATTGTATAATAGTAAAAATTATAAAAAATTGATATTTTGAAAATACTCATCGAGACGAATCTAACAACATCTTATATGTTAATATTTATTTTTATTTATTAGTAAAAAAATATGGTCAAAACAATATATATGAATAGTGCATATATTCAAAATGGGTCATTCTTTTTGGGACGGAGGGAGTATATGTTTATACTTTAACATTAGATTGCATTTTTCCGATTATAAATTTTGGACGATTATTATGCGTAACAAGTGGGGGGAGAATAGGCACAATTAAGTTAGTCACGGTTTATTTTTTCTGCAAGTTAGTCACGGTTAAATATGTGGCTAAATGCGATTGTACAAAATTTGTAAGAAATCCAATCCCCAAAAAAAAAATGTAAAAAATCCATGTGTAGAACCCAAAAATACCTTTTTATTACGCGACTAAATTATCCAAACACATTATAAAAAAGTTATTTTTAGGAAGTTCGAGATGTGTAGGGTGGAAAATGAAACGGTAAAATAAAAATATAGAAAATTTTTCTTCCCACCACATGTTTCTTTTCTGTCCCTATATTTTAATTTTTGCCCTTGAATAATGAATAAATATTTTGGAATACGTTTTCCGAATTCATTTTGCCTTGGGAAAAATCTTCGGAATGTGTTTTCCGAATTTTTTCTCAATTTGAACAAAAAAACTTCAAAGAATATGATTCGAAGTTTTTATACAAAGGCAAAAATATAAAAACATGGGATAGAAAAGAAACACATGGGAAAAGAAAAATTCAAAAAACAAACATGATATAAGGTTTCAATATGACTTGAAAGCCCATACGAATCTAACTATTAAAAAATCTATAAATTGAATAGAGCCCCCTCAAACATACAAGGGAATGCATGGAAAAATTATCTTCCCCATCCCCCATCCCCCACCCCCCTCTATGGCTCTTTGTTTCCCTTCAAATTTCCATTTTTATCCTTAAATAAAAATTTCGGAAAGCACTTTTCGAGTTCAAATATTATTTTTAACGACAATTTTTTTCTTTCAGAAAACGTGTTATGAAGTTATTATTCAAGGGCAAAAATGAAAATTTGGGGGAAGAGAATTCTTTGAGTAAATGTATTCATAATTGGGTCACTAGAGAGATTAATTCAAGACTTGAAAGGTGAATGTTGAAGAAAAGACTCGGGTATTTATAAGCAAAGCAGCTTGTGTCTATTGGTTTGAAATTTTAGGAGTTAGTATCCTCTCTATTTTTGAAAAGAAATGGAGAGTTTCATTTGAAGATCAAACATATATAACCACAAAAAAATGTAGTTTTTGCTACCAAATGAGTCTCATAACTATTAATTGAGTCTAACTGTTTTGTGTCGATCTCTCTAAATAAAACTATTAATTTATTTTTAGAAATGGAGAGATCCTGATTCGAATTTTAGACTTTAGTCCCTTAACAATCGTATGATTTGAGGCATATGAAATCCAAAAGCCTCCGAATGCAATAAAATTTGTTCCGACAAACTCTCATTTTTTAGATGTATGAGTCAAATTTTTATCGTCAAATAGTTTAGAGCTAGAAATTCATTAGCAAATAAATATAAAATATTGAGTTTGAAACTTGGTTCTACATATATAATGTGATGTTCTTATCAATTAAACTATGTTCATCGAAACTTTATGAATCAACTTTTTTTTGTTATCATAATATTGATACAAAGTTTTTACCGTCGTTAGCAATGATTAATCTCTATTGAGAAACCTGTATGGGCACACAAGATTGAGTTCTACCCTCTCAACCAAATTTTCTTCATACGTATGAGTCAGAAATCTGATCCCAAATCACATACTTAAAAAGGACCGAAATTCTTACCACTTAAACTAATTCATCATTAATATATAATAGAAATAAACTTTTTACGAACTGCATTAATGTTCACGTTTAAACCTCACAATATATTGGACCAAATGATGCGGGCCAACTTACTCATATATTAGCTACCTCATATTCTACTAAACTATTGTAATGGCAACTAAAGTGGATGGTGCGATTTTTGTCAATTCAAAAGTTCATGATATTTATGATGATATATACAAGAAAATGACTACTTGTCGTAAAGTTACTAATAATTAAGTTAGTGGTAGTACTGTTGTAGATGGATATATTATGAGGGATCAAAGGTTGCGGTTGTATCCAAATCCAATTAGACATCTTTGGAGAAAACGATTCATCAAAGATCCTCCTCCTCCTCCTCAATGCTGATTTTCTCTAGTTGGGTTAACCAGCTGTGAAGCATCACTTCCTCATCATATCATAGGCTTGTTTGGATTATTCTTCAGTTCATATATATGAGCTTTTTAATAAAAAAAATATATCTAGTGCCCCAACTCAAGATAGTAAAGTTATATTAAAATTTGTGTAATCAATATTTGTAAAATATAAAAAATGATATTTTCAATATAAAAATTACCTTGTTTTATATTTTTAGTCTGGAGGTACTAATCAGGATGAAAAAAAAATCATATCTATTAGAAAGCACTCTCAAACTCTAAATGAGTCCATGCAAAGTGCACTTTAGAAGTTTTTTTTTGTTTTCTATAAATACCCGTCACCACAAAGGTAAGCGCTATCAAACTCTAAATGTGATGGACACTTCTCTCAATTAGGATTTGAAATTTCGTTCATTAATTAGGTTATAGGAGTCTAACACAACCAATGTTGATACTAACCCATTTGGAGTTGGTCTAGTGATGTTGGTTTGGGCCCTTGAAGTATACTTCTCTCAAGGTCTCAAGTTCGATTCCCTTTGGTGTCAATTTCGATGGGCTAAGTCCATATTGAATAAAAAAAAACTTTAACTTTAAATGGGACCCCGCATGTGGGCGGTGGGGTTGACCCCTTAAATTAATCGATTTTAGGACTGCATACCAAGTTTAAAAAAAAAAATGATCTTGATACTTCAGGAGATATTTTGTTATTACTTTTTTTTAAACCTGCGGTACCTGTAATTTACAACTCTCACTCTCACACACTTCCACTTGCGCTAAATTCCGAATATTATATATAGTATTTTCATGAGAAACTAAATAAAATTAATTTTTAAGTAAAATTAATTTCAACTTAGCTTATATCATAAACTAGTAATAGACCCGTGCTATCGCACGGGTAGTAACGTTACACCGATAATGCTTTTAAGTTACATTTTGTTAATTAAAATTAAGAAAATAAAATATTATATTATGACAGTCATTTAAAAAAAACAGAAGATTTTCATTAATATTTAATGATTTATTTAGTATATATAATAGCCATTTTAAGATTTTTATAAGTTATAATTTATCCTGTATGCGAAAGTATATTTTTTTACCAATGTATATATTTTGTACTTATAAATAATTTTTTTCGTATTTGAATCAATATTGTATTTTGTCCCGCGTATGATTTAATTAGTATATATGATAATTATTTTAAGTTTTTTATCGATTATAATTTGTCCTGTGTCTGATAGCATATTTTATCCAATTTTTGATTATTTTTTTTGGTACAACAGTGTTTGATTTATTTAGTACATTATAATTATTTAAGTATATATTAATGTAAATTTTCATATTAAAGTTATCCAGTATATGGTAGTTAAAATTTATGACAGTTATAACTTATCCCGTGTAAAATAGTTTTATTTTTAAAAAAATAGTTAATATTTGTCTCACATATGATAATTGTTTTCAAATTTTTATCAGTGATAATTTGTCTCATATATGATGGTTATTTGGAAATTTTTATCAGTTATAACTTGTTTCACATTTAATAATTATTTTTAAATTTTTATCAGCGATGGTTTAAACCTTATATGATAGTTAAAATTTATGTCAGTTATAACTTATCCCAGGTAAAATAGTTTTTTGAAAAAACAAATAGTTAAAATTAGTCTCATATATGACAATTTTTTTGAAATTTTTATCGGTGATAATTTATCCCGTATATGATAGTTAAAATTTATATCAGTTAGAATTTATCTCATGTAAAATGTATAGATTATATTCTATTCCAAAAAAAAATGTATAAAATGAGAGAAATGAGAAGTAATAAAGAATATAATTCATGAAATTTGTTATTCAAATTTCAAATTGTTCTTTGGTGGGAAAATAAAGAGTTGAATATGAGTATGATCCATTGGATAAGTGTATGACAAAGTTGAAAAGATGACAATGACATGTGACCAGTGGCGGAGCTAGCCCGAAAAATTGGGGCGGACCGCTACAAATATAAATCGAATATGCAAAAGAAATTACTAAAAAAAAGACAAATCATATTGAGAGTTTGTCTAGTATGGATATCTCAAAAATAGTCAAAAGGTAGACCATTAACATGTTTATTAAATAAATTTTAAAAATATATTATGAAATATATTTTATGTCAAATGTGTAAACTTCATACTTTTTAATTAGTCTTTGTATTTATGTTTATAATATTATATGCATCTCTCTAACAAAAAATTTAAATTTTTTTAACAAAAGATTGATCAAACATGAATTTTTATGCACAAACTCTATTTTAAATAAACATTTGAGTACTTTTTTCTCCAAAAAAATATACTTGAATACTTCGACAAAATAAATTACACATTTTAAGACATCTATAAATTATTAGACAATAAAACATTAGAAGGGATGCTTAAAAAAATAAATTAAAAAGTATATTTGAATCATTTGAATTCTGGGACATAACAATAGCGGGGGTTTGAAACCCCCGCAAAATGCAAACCTGTTAAAGAATACTGGATTTTATGGTTTGAAACCCCCGCAAATAAAATATAACAAACTACACAGACTATTTAGCGGGTGTTTTATAACCACCGCTAAATAGTATACCTATGAAGAAAAAAAAAATTGAAGAAGCTAAATTAGCCCACCCAAATTGGCGTCAGAGAGAATCGAACCTCAGACCTCAAGAGGAGCACACTCCTAGGTCCCAAGCCAATACCAATGCACCAACCCAAGTGGGTTCCTATGAAAAAAAAATTAAAAATTATGGGGCGGGCCATGGCCCTGTCCAGCCCATGAAGGGCTCCGCCCCTGCATGTGACAATTACATTTAATTTTTGGCATAAAAATGGCTTGGTTGGCTTGGTTTCAAGTAGGGGTGTGCATGGTTTGGAAACCACACCACACCTAATTGATGGTTTTGGTTCTAAACCAAAACGATTTCAATAACAAACCGGTTATTTTTTAAAACTAATTTGGATTTGGTTATTAACCGGATCGAAACCAATTTATAACCGGTTTGTAATAAAATTTAAGTTATTCACATGATCCAATTTTAAATAGGTTTTTTACTTAAACTAATTTTTTTTATTAGTTGATTAAAAAAAATAGATTTATTAATTATTTTAAAAACATAAATTTTCATTAATTTTATCATTGAATTGGTTTATAATCAACCCACAAAATATTTTTTTTAAACCCAAATTATTTTTTACTTAGCCGAAAACTTGTTTTTTATATTGTTTTTTTTAAAAAAATTATTATTTAAAAAAAGAGTAATTTTTAAAATTAAAAAATCTGATTTTTAAATACAAAAAAAAACTAATAAATAGGAAAAAAATTAAAATACTAAATTTTTGAAAAACTAAAAACATTAAAAACTGATTTTTTAATTATTTAAAAAAAAACTAAATTTTTTAATTATTTTTAAAAACTAAAAACATTAAAAACTGATTTTTTTAATTATTTTTAAAATAATTATTAAAAATCTGATTTTTAAAATAAAATAATAATAAAATAGTATGGGTGGTTGGTGGTGGCCGGCCGCTGGAGCACCACCACCGACCGCCGTGAAAGTCGCCGGAGGTCCGTCGGGAAAACCGCCGCCCGCCGCTGTGCCGGTCGGAGCGCTGCCGCGCCGGCCACCGGTGGTCCGGCGTTGACCACCGTGTTGACCACCGGTCCTCCACCACCTCTTTTAATTAATTATTTTATTATATAATAAAGAATTTTAAAAAATTTAAGATTGGGCCTGAATTAGCTATTAGGCCTAAATTTTCAAACCAATTCCAAACCAAATTACAAAATGTGGTTATGCTTTATAATTGGTGTTTTTTTATTGGAGTGGTGTGGTTTTTTTTTAAATGGATTTTGCAAACTAAAATTGGATATGGATTGGTTAGTAATTTGGTTAAGGATAGCCAAATTTTTTGCACACCCGTAGTTTCAAAAGCAACCAAATTTATTTTCATGTAACCATGACTTGCCAAAAAGTAACTTTTTCCCTCACAGGTTTACAAAATGGCTTGATTGGCTCACAATATGGCTCGGTTTGCAGCAATATTAGTTTAGTTACACAAATTTTAGACACCAAATACCCTTATTTTAGACACATGTCAGCATTTGAAGCAATGTTATTTATGAGTTTTTCGGAACAATCAATTTTCTTATATAGATTATCATATATAGATTAGATTAGTACTAATGATATATTATCATGAGTATATACCAAAGACTGCTGCAAGTTCAGAAGCATGGAATATGTTTCATTCACTAGTATTGTACATTTTCCATGCTCTCAAAAGTTGTTGTAAGATTTGTGACTAATCCAATGCCAACAAAGAAATCTTTATGAATCATCACTTTTTTTTTTTTTTTGCATAGGATCACAATCATGGCCCCAACAATAAATATATATGGTGAAAGACACAAAATACATTGAAAAGCTAGCAAATGAACTTTCTGTCATACACCTTAATTTGTTGATTGAGTATTGAAATTGTAAACCTCTACTTATGTACAGTATGATTGACAAATATTTTTGCCATCCAGCCACAAAGTTTGATATGATAGATTCCTAATTCATCATTTGAAATTCAAGGGACATTCATCGACCACCATAGAAACATGTTTATGATCTTAACTACTTTATCATATACTGCAATAAAAAAAAAATACTTTATCATATACTGCCAACTAAGTAATCTAAAAATGGTAAAGCTGGTGTCTTGCCAAAATTAGCATCATTACAACACTTCAGAACATAGCTAATTTTTTAAAAAAATAAAAAAAACCATCATGGAATGAATTTTTCCTTGAGCTTCATCGGAGTTTTGATAGTTTTTAAATAACTTCCTCCTCTATTTATGCGTAAAAGCCTAGTTTTTAAAAAAAACCATCATGGAATGAATTTTTCCTTGATGCTTATCATGCTCTCATTTTTTTTTCTTTCTAGCTGACGATCCTCATTTGAGTTATTTTGTGAGCTTAAAATAGTGGTATCATCCCTTTTTCTGTTTTGCTTCTTTTTTTTGTTTTTTTTTTTTCTTTTCGATCCCTTCGTCCTTTTCTTTTCGATCCCTTTGTACCCCTGTACTTCTCTTGCGCACTTCTCATTTTTATTTTTACCCTTCTGCTACCTAAGTAACGGATGTTATAAAAATAGAAAAAAAAACTCCTTAACATGAAATTTTCAAAATTTTACACTTCTGCTACAGAATTTTGTCCCTAATATGTTAAGTTAGACTCAAATATAAGTATAGTATCTAAGCCTATTCACTTATTGTTGAACTACATGCTATTTATCACGCTCTGAATATCTATAGTTTTTGACGTGAAACGTCTGTTAAAAGTATCACATTGAATAATATATGACAAAACGACTTGGACAGTCATCACCTTATAATAAACTAATTTTATAATATTGAGTTAAATTCAACACAAAATCTAAAACTCTTTATATATTCAACTTGTTGGAAAAAACCGGCATAGAGAAAATAAATGAACGCAATCAACAACACAAGAATATAACGTGGAAACTCCAAAACCGGAGAAAAAAACCACGGCCGTTGTCAAAACCGACAACCAAAGAATAAACACTATGTGAAAATTGTTACAACACATAGACTACCCTCAACCTTCCCTTGGCCCCCAATACACCCACACTCTCCAAAGCAAATACCTAACTACATCTCTCAACTCTCTAATACAAGAGTACAAGAGAAAAACAAAAAAAGTCAGATATAAGCTTAAAGTGCTACTGACTGGTGCAATTACAAACAAAGAACTTAGGTCCATTATATAGCTTTGATTTTCTCCTTGCTTCACAATTCTAAGCAATGTGGGACTTTCAATAGCTATTTTTTAACTTCCTTCTTTATTTAAGAAACTAGGCGATGTGAGACTTGACAATCAACCCCAACAATCTCCACCTTGATTGCAAGAGTTCCATCTTCCGCTTCCATTGTCTATACCGACAATCATACTCCACCATAAAAAGTATACTTCACTTGGAACTGAACCATCCCAAGATTTTTCTTCACTTGGAACTAAACCATCCCAAGAATTTCATGTCGAAACCTGCTGAAAGGTTATGGTGCAACTCCCATGTTGGCTTTCAGGAAGTTTTTTTTTTTTTCAGCCATCAACACATCTCACCACACACCTTGCATCAATGCCAACCAATGCCCGTGTGTTGTTCTGAATCCGCTAGCAATAACTTGTCCTTTTCCCATGGTATAGCGGAAATACCATAAGGACACACTTTATCTTCTAGATAAGATCGCCATCATCTCCCAAAACAAGGGAGACATTGCTAGCACTTGTCTCAGAGTCTTTTTCAGATACTGCTCCACCTGGACAATTTCTCTTTAAATGCCCACACCTTCCACACTTCCAACACGGCAGATTCTTTGCATGGATTTTCTTCCCATTAGTCCCACTTCTAGTTAGCAACATCGAGCTTGATGAAGTGTTTTCATCACTTTTCATCCTCCTTTCTTCAGAAATAATTTTAGTTGCAACTTCTTCAAAATTCAATTTTTCCTTCCCATACATCAAAACAGGTTTAAGATGAACATAAGAAGGTGGAAGGGACCAAATGAGCCTTAACGCCTTATCTTCATCATCAATCTCAACTTTAATAGATTCTAACTCAGAAACAATATTATTTAAAGTACTAAGATGATCAGAGATTTTCGTACCCTCATCCATGCGCAAATTGTGGAATTGCTCCTTCAGCAGCAACCGATTTGAGATGTCCTTTGCCTGATACAACCCTTCAAGCCTTTCCCAGAGTTCCTTGGCTGATGACAGATTCTGCACATTCGCAAGAACATTCTTTGCCAAACACAAGCGAATTGCACTTGCAGCTCTCAAATCTAGTTCCTCCCACTTGTCAGCATCCATCTTGTGGAAGTGTTTCCTTTCAGCGCCTTGTGTAAACCTGATTGTATCAACACATCATTGACTTGTACTTTCCACAAGCCAAAGTTGATTCTTCCATCAAACTTCTCTATGTCAAACTTCATAGCACTTGAATAAGACATAGCAAAGCCCCTTCTTTAGCACCTTCAGAATATCGAACCGAAGCTCTTGATACCACTGTTAGGTAATAACAACACTAAAGAAAAATAAACACAATCAAAAACACAAGAATATAATGTGGAAACTCCAAACCGGAGAAAAAACCACAAACAGTTGTCTAAACCGACAACTAGAGAATAATCATTATGTGAAAATTATTACAACACATAGACTTCTCTCACTCTCACCCCAATGTCCCAATACAACCACACTCTCACAAAGCAAATATTTAAACTAAGAGTCAGATATAAGCTTAAAGTGCTACTGACTGGTACAATTACAAACAAAGAACTTAGGTCCATTATATAGCTTTGATTTTCTCCTTGCTTCACAATTCTAAGCGATGTGGGACTTTCAATAGCTATTTTTTAACCTCCTTCTTTATTTAAGAAACTAGGCGATGTGAGACTTGACAATCAACCCCAACACAACTCACTTTAAAAATAAAAAAATAAAAATTACAGAATTAATTTATTAAAAAATCAATTTTTGTGGTCCTTTAACCAATTATAACATTAAAAAAAAATGAAATAAACGTTGAAGCTTGTTGTGAAGTTGTGGTGTTATACTTGTACTTGAAGTGGTCACCTATATATTATACGTGTATCTTGTTTCTTCCACCAATGTGCTAATATAATCTTACATGTCACACTCTTGATTGCAGCTTTGTAGTACTTTATACCTTTAATTTTGCAGATCTCATTTTTATAATAAAATGAGTTCTAGTTTATTTTAGATACTCACTAATTTAGAGTGTAAACAAAGTATACCAACTATTGTTTATAATAAAACTAATAGTTTTTTGTCAAAAAATAAAAATAAACTAATCATATCAATGGTAACTTTTCATCATAAACTAATAATGGAAATTTATAAAGAACAATGATCTTAAACAGTTAACACCTTGATTTTATTTTCATCATATATATATATATATATATGGAAGAAAGTAGTAAAGAATCGTTCTATATAGCTGTCATGAAATTGAAATGTATCAATCCTTAGTTAGTTTAGTGGTGATTGACGTTGAATTTAATAGGGAGGATCACAGTTCGATCCCCCACAACTGCGATCAGGAGGGAGCTGAAACCACTTGATGACAGAACTGACTCCGAACCAGATTATGGTAAAAACAAAAAACAAAAACAAAAACAAAAATTGAAATGTATTACCTTAGATATCAACTTTTTTGCAATCAAATAATTCAAAAACAACATTAAAAAACACACGTGTGACATTCGTGATGAAAGCTGCAGAGCTGTGAGTCATGAGTCATAATTTCTGTGGCTTAGATTATAGAATTTATGGCAAAGACATAATGTACAAACTCTTTTTCAGTTCTTGAAATATGATTTCTAAGGAAAAAGGACAAAATAATTGTAATTCGACTTTTTCATTATGAAAAGTGATTGCTTCTCTTTTCTGCCTTTTATCATTTATTGTGGGCTAGTGGGCCGGTAAGATGTAGGTCCATATATAGCTATAGGACCAAATAAGAGTACGACGTAATGTATGTCATATTTTTGGTTCTCTTTTATGTGAATGCTCTAGGACACTTTTATGTATATGGTGCTCTAAATTATTTAGATATTTCTCAATCTGCAAGTACTATATCTTCAAATATTTCAAAATGCACTAATAAAAAACTCACTTGGGTTGGTGCATTGGTATTGGCTTGGGATCTGGGAGTGTGCTCATCTTGAGGTCTGAAGTTCGATTCTCTCTGGCACCAATTTGGGTGGGCAGAAATGATGAAATTGTTAGATCGGATGTCATGATAGAGTTCGAACTTTTGTCTTGTTATCTTGTGTGTGAGTGTTCAATGACTTGTCTTTTCGTTTATGTAAAAAAAAGTGATTATGATAAAGTGTTGCAGTTTAGGAGATGAATTAGATGATCATTATTTAATTATGATTTGGTTTGTTTATCGAATCATGATTTTATTTTTATTTTTTTAAATTAAAAGATTAAAAATATGAAGTTGAAATTCATGCTAGTTTAGGAAAATGGATTTTCTACTGTTATAGTTGTGGACCATCTGATCTGAATCTACATATAAAATCATTTAACTGTATATTTAATTTAAATTATCCGATCAAAATTCAATGGCTGAGATTGATAATAGTAGGAATTGAAACTGTGAGAAACTGCTACAGTGGTAAATTTTGGTCCCTAGTTTAGTTAGTAATCATGCAGCAAAATAGGATTGTAAGTAAGAACCATGTTTGAGTTTGAATCTGAATACATAGTAAAATATATTAAAAATGACCCAATCTTTAGTTAATTAGGTCATATAATTTTTTTTTTTAGGAAGGTCATATAATTTAATTATCACCTTGTAATTTTATTTTAATAGTCGGTCGACCCAACCATGTCCTAAATAGATCTAATCTTAATTTGAGTCACAAAACATCAAATTCATTCAAGCCTAAAAAAAATAATTAATTTCAGTGAATTATCACTTCATCTAAAAAAACATATTAAGGTTTTAAAGAATTTAGCCAACCAAAATTTGGGAACAAACTAGCATAACAACTCATCTCAGCTTATACTCACTCTTACAAATATTATATTGTGCCATGCATGTACTTGGTATTACTCTTTAGAATACTTGGGTTGAATTTAACTCATATGAATTTTAATATATATATATATATATATATATATATATATATATATATATATATATATATATATATATATATATATATATATATATATATATATATATATATATATAACATGGATAAAACAGTCGGAATACACCTTAACTTTGATTCATAATAGGAGTAATTAATACACCTTAAATTTCAAATCTAAAGAAAGCAACATGCAAATTTCCTAAATAACCTCTGCCTTTAATTCATTTTTTTTATTTTTTAGACTTTCACCACCAGTTTAATTTGGTTTGGGGGTCATTTTTGTCATCAAGTGGTTTTAGCTCCCTCCGATCGCAGTTGCAGACGATCGAACCGTCATCCTCTCTACCAAGTTCAATACCAATCACCAATCATACTTTTAATCACAATGAGCTATCACCACTCACATTTGAATTTTCAATTCAACACATTCACAAAACTTGTTTGAATATGTATCTTCAATTTGAAATTCTATCGTATATATAAAACTTCCATTTTTATTGTATCTTTTACTTGGTCTCGTGGAGAAAAATTCTGATTCTGGTACAGATCATAGTCATTCCAGTTAGCTTACACGTAATATTTCAATTTAATTAATTAATTAATTATGAGAAGAATATATAACATGTCAAAGTACCTTCTTACGGTGCCGTGGTTTGATTCAAAATGCAGTATGCATTAACAGCTAAGCAGTGTAACAAGACCCGGCCTTACAACATTTATGTAGCACTTACGCTTTTGATAAATGACGTGTTCGGTATTCAATATTATACATGTGATTATTTTTTAAAAATATTACATGCATCAATTTATCAGTATCAATGTCGTGTTGGGTTTATATCTATAACAATGTTTTTTAGAACAACCTACCAAAATTTGGTTTTTTTTTAAGGAAACCTACCAAAATTTGGTTCTCAATTAACTTCAATGTGTGAAAATATCAATTAAATTGAATCAACATATATTGTACATTTGTACCTAAAATATGGGAAAGTTGAATCGTGTATAATGTGAATTAGATTTCCTACTAAAGTTTCACTAACAAGTGTGAAATTAGATAACTATGATATGACAAGCACATAGGAAATTGCTTTGGTATAGCACACAATTTTCTGAAACCTTAAAGGGCAAATTGTCTTGTTACAAACATGACCAATTGCGAACTATAAACGTTTCATATGTGGATATAGCTGGATGGTGCCACAAATGGGGACAAAATATCATAGAACTATATAGGACTATGTGGGGCAAAGAATATTCCCTAAAATACTTAGGCATGTGAAAGATTAGGGTTAATTGAGAACATATGAAGTTGAGTGAATATGTGTACGTTTTGATCTTAAGTGTTAATTTTTTGGAAGTAAAAAAGGTATTGGAGAATACAATCACTATGATGAATGAATGTATACATCCATCCATCCAATTATCCTTGAAATAATATTACATCTCAAATGTAATTATATATATATATATATATATATATATATATATATATATATATATATATATATATCAAAGAATATAGTTTAAAATTCATATGTCTCCTCATACAATTGTAAAATGATCATTACTGCGATCGTTATTAATAATAATTTTTTCTCTCCCAATTTTTTATTTTAAAATAGTAGACTATACTTTTTATCAGGTTTGTTTCAAATATTCAACAAGTAGGTAGTTTTTTTTTTCTTTCTCAATTGATAAATTTGGTGGTCAGAATTTTACCCCTTAAAATGAATAAGTGAGGAACCGGAATTTAAACTGTAGTCTTTATATATTGCAATGTCTCTATCAATTAAATTATGTTCACAAAGACAATAAATAAAAAATATCAACTTTATCACTATATATATATCAACTTTTGTTTACTCATATGTCTTATAAAAATGATTTTAGGTAGTATAATTTTAACTCTTACAATTGAGAGTTGAATCTAACTCAACCCTACAAAATTGACTTGTAAGGTGAGGAGTGTCTCTTACTTATAAACTCATGTTCAGTCCAAGTCACATCCAATGTGAGACTTTTTAACATAACCCTCACGCCCAGTACTATTGGGCTTTGATGCATGGATATAAATGATGGGTGACCCAATAACTAGTGGCCCAACGAATCTTGAAGAAGCTTTGATACCATCTTACAATTTGAAGTTTGATCTAACTTAACTCTACAAAACCGGCTTATAAGATGATGATTGTCACCTAGTTATAAACTCATGTTCAGACTAGATCACGTCCGATGTGAAACTTCTTAACATTAACTTATGGTTGCAAGTGAGACATTCTAACTATATTTACACTCGAAAAGAAATCACTTAAAAAGCACTACAACAAAATATATTAAATAAAATTAAAAATAATAATACAAATGAAATTAAAATAAATTGATGATTCTGTTCTTGTTTTTGTTTCTTTCTTTAGCATTTGTACAAAAAAAAATAAAAAATTGATGATTGAAGAAAAACTAATAAAGAGATGAGCAGCCATACGTGAGGGGAGTATTGCTGGATAATACAACTTGTATTCCTGAAAAGACATGTGTCTTCAGATCTATGGGAACCTCAGTTTTAATTGAACTTTGACATACATAATAATATGTATTAATGTGTTAATAATATGCATAATAATAATATACTAGTCAAAATTTGAATGCATGTTTGCAAGATGGGAAGCACGAATAATCACTTGTATAATTTTCCTAGTGCCGTGATTCATTCGTTTCTCTTCTCCTTACCTCACTTTTTCTTTTCTTCTTTTTTACATTCGTGCTATCTTATCCCTTATAATTAAAAAAGTATTAAAGTGTATTTATATTTGTGATAGATTCATTTACACTCAGGCATGTAGTTATCTTCAGATAGTTGTTTGTTTTGACCTTGAAGCATTCTAATGGGTACAAAACTAATCAATTGTAGTATGGATCTTGTAATTTTACATCATCATATACATCATCTCTCTTCCTAGATATTAACAAATTTTAGTATGGATCTTGTAATATTATTAACGGTGAATGTTGTTTTTACAAATTTATTATTTAAAAAAGATAATTATTTTTGTTTTATCATACTACATTCGTCTCTAAATATAAGATCCCTTTGAGAAAAATATGGAGATTAAGAAAATTGGTTGTGATATTAAATTTGTTGATAATTGGTATTGTTTTTACAATTTTATCATTTAAGAGAGAGAATGAGTTAATGTTTTTTTAGTGTATTTATTAGAGATTGTAGAAAAATATGTACTATAATTAGGGGTATGTTGGTAAAAACAATAATTAATATCCTTGAAAATTTGAAATAGATCTTATAAAAAGGGACCAAAAAGAATCTCAAATGTGTCTTATAATTAGGGACAGAGGTAAAATAAGGTGTAGAAAAGAGGTAAATTAAGTAGAGTATATAAGTAAAGAAATAATAAACTTTGTTGAAAATTGAAATAGGATCTTATAAAAATGGACAAGAAGTTTTTTTTAAAAGGATCTTATATATAGAGATGAAGGTAGTATTATTTATTCAATATCCATGTAGTAGCAAAATCACTCTTTATAATGTCCACAAATTCTAATTCAAATGACAGAAATGTCAAAATTACTACACCGGACGTCATGATCGGAGCTCGAACCATGGTCCTCCACTTTGTGTGTGTGAGTTTTTTTTTTTTGTCAAGTAGTCTAGTGGCTAGATGTATTTGAATTTCTAATGGTTAGTCATTTCGTCAATCTACTGATCGATAAAAAAAAAATCACTCTAGTACTTAATTTTAAATAACGACTTAGCCATTTAATTATTTTTCTTCAATTTTTTTTTTTAAATTGATTGTTTATATTTTTAAATGATAATGCGTGATTTTTACACACCTCTATTAAACAAAAACCCTAGTATTGAAGAACAGAATTAATGACTACAAACCCATGGGTCAAATGCACAAAGTTACTAAAATGGTTTAAAAGTTGTGGTGTACAAATGGATTGCAACAAAAGAAGAAAGTTTTAGGGTTGTATTCTCCTCGATCATTTTTATAAAAAATAGTGAATTTTTTAAATTTATTTAATAATTGATATATTTGATCTATAATATAAACTGAATATATCAATTATTCCATGAATTTAAAAAGTGGATTGGATTGTCTCTTATAAAATGGACAGGAGGAAAAAATAATTTTGAGAAAAGTTGCTTAAAAAAATAGAGATAAGTATCCATACATTTATTTGGTCTAAGATTTGAAAAACATATCCAATTCCACTCTCCTTTCAAAAAGAATTTGGACTAAGATTGAAAAGATTGTATCCGTGCCACCCTTTTTATTGCCCCATACAATTTTTTTTTAATGTTGTAACAAATTATGTAAAAGAAAATATTGTTAACATTTTAAAATGTAAAGGATTAATTAAAGAAAAAAAAAGCTAAAAGATCATATTGCTATTTAAAATTAAGTTAAGAGATTGTGGGTATTTTTTCCTTTAAATATATTGATTAATTAAGATAATATAACAAAAATATTAATGAATATATATATTACACTAAAAGCATAAAAATAATAAGACTTATTTTTCAAGTAATTAAAAATATTTATTCAGGTGTCTCTAAATAATGTCCTTAGGACACTTGTTAGTTGACCCTAAAATTTATTTGTAGGTTACAAGGTGAGATAAAATGTAACAAGTAACAACTACCAATACAATCTTTTGAGGACTTTTCCTCAAACTTGAAAGAAAGAAAAAAATAAGTCAAGAAAAAATGAAAAGAACTTAAACTATTTTGCTCTAGCTATGAAACCTTCTATATACACTTGACAAACTCCATCCCTACTTGTATGCTATTCTCAAGACTACCCTTTGGGTGTCTATAGACCAAAAAGAAAGCAAGAGTTGATCTTATCTCCCTTGTTTTTTGTAGGATGTGCAAATTGCAACATTTATTTGATCATTCCTCATTTTCTTGAGAGTTGAAGCCAATTTTGATAACCATGATAACAAGTCATTATTTCCATATTTAAAAAGATTCTAATAGAATATGGTGTTGGCTTAGATCAATCTTATGTTTGAGTGATATCTACTTCTTAGGATATAATGTTATGGGCAATCCATTTTGGGGAAGAGCAAATGGCCCATATTGAATCCCATTCTTTGTACCCTCCACAGACCACCTGCACATAATAATAATGCAAACGCTTAGAAGCTTTCTAAAATTTTAAAATATATATAACACTAAATTTAATGCTTATTTACACTAGTGAATTTCACAAGTGTTACTTTAAACCCTAAACACCGGTCGGTCAAATTCAGTGTCAATTCAAACTTACACTAAACTTTCTACCAGGATTTATATTGTTGGATCTAAGTTCGATTTTTACTATCTTATATCCAACGATACTACGAACATTGCATCGCGTGCTGTTGCCGTAGAGGATCCAAACACTAAAAAATTTGAGTGAAACAGTTACTTATGATCAAATTTTACCAACCTGTATTTTGTGGTCAGATGATGTAAAAGGACTAAAATTTCCAACTTGGCCAATTCATTTCCAGGACAAGCATGGACCCCACTTCCAAATGGCATAAAAGTATTAGGTTTTGTTGCAGCCTGACAAATGATTAACAGAATCTATCAATCTCTTGGATCTTTGTAAATATGTATCAACACATGAATAGGAACAAAACAAAATTATGGTAAATAGTAGTAATTACCTCAAATCTTGAAGGATCAAACTTTTCTGGATCTTTAAAGTTGTTTGGACTATGATGTATATTCCTAAACAGTGGCAATACTTTCCACCCTTTTGGTATAAGATACCCTAAAAAAATCATCAAAAACAAAATCTATGAGTCTATATGTCAAAAGAAGAAAAAAAAAGTGAAAATTTAAGGTATCTTATAAGATTTGGAAAAAAATATTGACCTTGATATTCAACATCTTCGACAGCTTCTCTAAAAGTGAAAGACAAAATTGAAGCAACTCTAAGAGTCTCTTGAATAACCCTTGAAGTTATAACCATTTTCTTTGTATCTTCCCATTTAAGACCTTTTTCTTCACCATTTTCTTCCTTGCTCTTCAATATAGATTCTTGTTCTTCCTATTAAAACACATCAAATCTAAGTAAGAAACCAAACCAATAATATTTTTCAAGCCATAAAAAAAGAACTTTTTTTTTGCAAAACAATGATTAAAGGATAAAGGGTAGGACCCTAAACACTTACAATCACTGCTTCTAGGACATTGATATTTTCACCAAGGTACTTAACAGTCCACGTCAGCACACTAGCTGTGGTATCACGAGCTGCAAATATAACTCCAATTACATTATCTGCTATTTGTTCATCACTTAGTCCTGATTTTTCATCCATGAATGAACCTAACAAATCTTTATATTCTTGTTTTTTCTCTCTTCTACTTGAGATTATTTGAGCTAAGATCTGTGCAAGTTCATTTCTTGCTTTCATTGCTTTGTGGAAGAGTGTTCCAGGAAGGTTAATTGGCATTGAATTGTAACCTTTCTCAAGAGTGTAGTAACATTGTTTCAATCTCTCTCTGTAGTGAACTTCATCTTTTCCAAAAATTGAAAGTAGAGCAACGTTGAATGTGAACTGCAATGACCCAAAAATTGAAAATTAATAAAAACCCATTATTTATTTTGTATTAAAATAATAAAAAATTATATTGTTTAAGAAAATGAACATAAAAACAGAGTACTCTGTTTTGTTCTGTTTTTTGCTCTGTTTTGCTCTGTTTTTTGTTCTGTTATTTTCTCTATTTTGGTTGACTCACCGTTTTCATTTCAAGGAAAGTGGTGATTAATCCTCCTTCCATTGATTTAAGACTATCTTCAGCAATGGATTCAATGTCAGGAACAATATTTTTTATGGCTTCCGGCATGAAAGTGCGTAGAACAAGTCTTCTTAAGTTAGCATGATACTCTCCTTGATGAAAAAAGATAGCTTGTTTTCCCAACATCCTCTCTTTACTAGCTGGAAATGTTGGCTTAAAAAGTTGAGCTTTATTCAACACAAATTTAGCAGCTTCAGGACTTGAAATCATCACACAAGGACACCCTAAAATGTGAGACTTGAACATAGAACCATACCTAAAATATATAAGAAAATTTGAATCTTTATGTTAGTCAAAAATTTTCATAAAAAATGGTGGAAGATGGATAAGATTGGTAATTAAGTTGAAGAATTTTTTATGAACCTTTTAATTTTTGATGCAAAAAAGACATTTGGGTCTTGAGAATATAGTTGAAAAGTTTCTCCTATATAAGGCCAACCCATGGAACCAGGTGGAAGTGGTAAGTCTAGTCTTTTTGAGACATAAGGTTTGATGAATATTCTGAACAGAACAATGAAGAGAATTGAAGTAAAAAAACATAACATGATACTTAGTTCCATGTTTATGTTTTTAGTTAGTGTTTGAGTAAGTGAATATGTTTAATTTTTATGAGAAAGAGAAGAAGAAAAAGAAGTTGTGTGACAAAATAAGTTGAACAAATGAGGTATTTATAGAGTTTGTGTTAATTGAGAGTGAAAAAAAATGAAGAAGGAAGAAGTGGAGAAGGAGGGAAAAGTAAGAGAAGTTTTAGATTACAGCTCGATTCCCACACACAGAATCTCCCTCCAGCTCATAGAAACTTTTTTAGTATTTAATGAAGAAGAAATATTGAGAGAAATTGTGAGCACGTGTCACAAGAGTCTGTACTTTGTAACTACTAAAAATGCATAAGAGTTTGAGTTTGAGTTTGGTTGACTATATTATGTATAATTGTAAGTCATATGTTTCTGAAGTAAAAGTTAGTTAACATGAGTAATTGTCTGAAGTTTTACATTTGCTAGAGATATAGCAAAGATAGTTTTTATAAGTGTAGTGTAAATCTCAACTTTCAAGCAAACTTTTGTAGTTGAGTATAAGCCTCATAAATTTTAATATGGTATCAGAGTTTATCCTAAATTCATTTGTTGTTTGTTGTGGAGACCTCCATATTTTAGTCGCCCGTTGTTGTTGATCCCACTTTCCAGCTTGTTCGGTTTTAGACGTGATTTCAGTCCTAGATTGTTAAATAATATTCTCAAATTATCAAGAGATAATGTGTGTATCACGGTGAGTATTATCATTTTTCTTGACCCTCCTTTTCTTTCAAGGAGGGGATCATGATAACTTAGAGTTTAATTGAGGTATAAATATAATTTCAATTAAGTATTATTTGTATTTATATCTTTGACAGACATTTATTAACCATTTAAATTAAATTAGTATTTCATTAAAGGAAAATGTTAACTAGTGTTGTTGAGTCATTAACTAAAAAACTCAAAATAGTAAAGTCACTTTAAAATTTGTATATGTAGTAAATATTTTCAATGCTTAATGCTCTGAAAACAGTGATTAGCATGATTCGTATTAAACTTAGTAATATCTTTATTTGTTGGGATAGTTGGAATAAGACTCGTCGGTTGTGGATGCAATCAAGCTTTCCTCTTGGGTGTGGTTTACTAATCGTTATGGTCGTAAATCTTGCTATCCATTTTCAAGTTGGTGTTTAGATCATTTGTCTTGTATTCAAAACTATTGATTTGGTGTGTTTATTTGTAAGGGTTTGAGTACCTCTTGTACTCCCTTATAATATATTTTGCTTATAAAAAAAAAAAACTGCTGAAATAAGAGTCCATGATCTGATCAAATAATTAATTAATCATAATCATAGAGATTAACACATAAGCACCCTTGACCTTTCATAAAAACCAAAAAGGAACCCTTTTATATTGTGTTACTTCCATTTCCATTTTCCGTACTACAAATGGATTCTCTTAATATTTTAAGAGTTTTAATGCAATTATGTAGGAGTCCTATTGCTTAAATATTCTTTACCAATATATACCATCTTTTTTCTTTCCCCTCACTACTCAACTTTCTGCCTAACACATCTTACCCATAAAAAGTAGAAGTAGCAACTCGTTTTAGGACACAAACAGCAAAATCTATTTCTGTATTAAAATTAATCTTAGGATTATCTTAATGTAGCTGTTGGTGCCAAATTTAGGAGCTATATATAGATGATATATTTACCTAGCATTGGAGATATTTTGAGTAGAGAAATATTTTAAACGATATTAATGATCATTTTACAACCATTTCAACAGAGTTGAATTCGTTTCGTGGGTTACAAAGACCAAATTCTAACCATGGAAATGACACTCACACTTGGCAATGACACTAACACTTGGCAATGACATGTATATGTTGGTGATTTTTCAACAATGTATTGAGTAGGTTTGATGGTTTACATTAATGAGGCTGCCACCTACTAATTAATCTAACTGATCATATTCAGATTCAGAATGTAAGCACAGATCATTAGTCTAGTCTTCAACTGCAATGGTCCCAAGATCATAAATTTCGAGCATTGATTGTCGGAATTTGAATTCTGAATTTCTTAAACAAAAATTTAATGTCTCAGTTTAATCAGTTGAGCTACGTTTTGAGGATTGTCGTGACAGTTTTGGTTTATATATTGGTTGGATTTCCAGCTGGTTACTCGTGGATTTTACATTTTCCAAACCTACACGTATCACATATGGATTTTTAATACGTTTGCATGCAGTACTTGACACATGCATGAGGGTGGAGTTGATAACCTACTTCGTGTCAAATTCAAACACAATATGTAACTAAAAGCAAGAGTAACGTATATATGTCAGTTGCTACCTTATCAAACACTAACAAATATCCTTATGAAACTATTCGGTTCATAAAAAGTTGATTTATATGTTTTTTTATTCTTAATTATAAGGAAGTATTTTTTTAGATTTATTGAATAACCGATGTATTTAGTCTTTAATATAGATTAGATAGATACATAAGTTATTTAATATATCCATAAGATATAGATTCAACTTTTGATGTTAGTGAACTAATTTTTTTTTCACCACCAGTTTAATTTGATTTGTCGGTCAGTTCTAACATCAAGTGGTAATTTCAGCCCCCTCACGATCAGTGTGGGCGATTTATTAATGTCTTTGTCATCCAGCGCAACCACTCTATAAATTTTGAGGTTTTTCGTGACTCTACTGAATCCTCAGGATCCGATTCCCTTAACATTTTCTTATTTTAAAATATATATATATATATATATATATATATATATATATATATATATATATATATATATATATATATATATATATATATATATATATATATCAGATATTTGTTAAAAATAATGAATTAGTAGAAAATAAAAAATACAAAGAACCCATCTTGTTTGAAATCAAGTTTCTTATGTAGCTCATGAAATTTGTTTAATGGAGCATACCTTCTTGTAATCTCTTATTTCTAGCTAGTCAAATTAAAAAGTGAATAATCAATAATTAACAAGACACGTGGGAATAATACTACATAGACGTAGCAATGTAGCATCATGTGTAATGTTTTGCATGTTAGAAAAAATATCGTTGAATTTATACATTCATTAAAAAAAAATTAAAATGCATTCTGACTTTTGTATTCAATATTTGGGATATTTATTGGCATCACATAAGAGTCAACCCTTCCTGGGATCCTTCTATCCCAACTCCTCCGGCACTAATTAATGTGAACCCATTCTTCTCTGACTTCTTTTTCTATCTCAATATTTTCCTTTAGAATTAGTGGCGGAACTAATCCAAACAATTGGGAAGGGCCTTTATAAATATAAATTGAATATACAAAAAAAAAATTATTAAAAAAAATAATATATTTATCACATTGAGTGTGTGTCTAATATGGATATATATCTCAAAAATAGTCAAAAGATGGACTATTACCATTTTTAATAAATAAATTTTTAAAATATATGATGAAATATATTTAATGTCAATTCGTCTATAAATTTCATATTTTTTAATTAGTTCTTGTATTTATGTTTATAATATTATATGAATCTTTTCAACAAAATTTAAAATTTTTTAACAAAAGATTGATCAAACATGAATTTTTATACACTAAAACTCTATTTTAAATAAAAAATTGAGTACTTTTTTCACAATTTAAAGGAGGTTAATACTTGTAAATCAACTTCCAAATATCGAGGATTTAAAACCCCCGCAAACTGGAAAGTGCTAACGAATTCTAGGTCGTCCAATTAGGGGTTTGGAACCCCCGCCGCTAAATAGTATAAATAACTGCCTTCTAGGAAGTTTTTGTATTAATCATTCTTAAGGAAGGGGTCCCAAACACCCAATAACTTAGAGTTCGGTCGTGAGTTAGGTAAAGTCTGACCAATAACTGTTCTTACCATGAATCAAACTCGAGTTGTTTCGAATAATTCATCCTAGAGAAACTCATTAACCACTTGAGCTCAATATTTTGATTAAGAGATTAATCTAATCTTAATCTCAACTATTCATGCTCATGGAAATAAATGTTGCGAGAGACCAAAAAGTGCCAACAAATTTGTTTTTAGGACTAAATATACTCCCTCCGGTCATATATATAAGGAACACTTTGGAAATTATTTTTGGTCCTTTTTATAAGAAACATTCTTTAAATTTATTTTTTATTAAATAGATAATCCCTTGTATACCCTTATTAAATTGTATAAAATGCAACTTATTCCAATGTTATTCATTAATTACACAGACACATTCCCAAGGTTAGTTTTGAAATAACATCTAACATTTTAAAATTTTTAATAAAAAAAATAAGTCTACTTAGTATGTGTGTTTTTCTCAATGTGTTCCTTATATATAGGACCTGAGGGAGTATTTATATGGACTAAAAACTTATTTAACGCAAAATGTAAAATATAATGAGTTTAATGGAGACCGTGTTCAAAAAAATGAGTTTAATGAAGATGTATTGACCGTACGTGTAAAATAATTTTACACGACTATCCAACAAAAAATTATCGATTTGTCATATCATATTAAGAAAGTGGAGTAAAGTGGGGCTGACGTGGCGGAAAACATAGTTTGTATTGGTGATATTGTAAAATTATTTTGCATTATCGGTGCATATTCTTTTTTTCGCAAATATAATGTAAGACAAGAATCAAGAAAGTTGGGGACGAAATGAACTTAAAATATTTATAATTTTGGAATGACAAGTTATAATGATCAAACACTACAAAAAAAACCGCCCTAAACCCACGGCCGTTTTTCAAAGTAGAGTATATAATTTTACCTGGTGAGAAAGATGGTCTGGTTTTGGAGAGAAAACCTATGAAAAAAGAGTCTACATAAAAAAAATGAAAGGATTGTTCTTGATAGGGTAGTACCATATGAAAAGTCATGTGTGTTTTGTGCTATATATATATTAGTAGTAAATATTAATCTTCATGAACAATGAACAAATAGTTTGTTGGAGTCTTCAGTTTTTGTTATTTGTTCACTTGTAGTAAATATTAATCTCCATGATTAATACAATGGCTTAACAGTTCTGGATGTTATATATCATTAAGACAGTGACTTAAATTATGTTTGATTAATTGTTGTTCATATTTTGTTAATTACTCCCTCCGTCTATTTTTATAAGAATTTTTTCAAAAAACATATATAGGTATTAATAAGAAAAGTTGCTGGAATAATAATTTTGGCATAAAAGTGTGTTACTATTATTAAATTATCCTGTATATTAATACATACATTCATTGATTTTTCATATTTCAAAATAAATTGATAATATTAATTAATAACGGGTATGTTTCGAAAATAATGAAATAAATGCATTTAAAAATTTATAAAGTGTCTTATATTTAGGAACATTTTTTGTAGGTGAGTCTTATAATTAGGGATAGAGAGAGTATTAAATATGCATGAAAATCATTTGTTGTTATTTTTTAATCAATTAAATATTTTAATAGTAATAATTTCAATAATTTATTCATTTGAATGTATAATAGTATAAAAATTAAATTATAAAAATAATTGTTACTTCTACCTTTTTGGGTTGCACCACACACAAAACCGTAGCTAAAGGTTCAAAAGCTTCACTTACAACCATTACTCATTGACAGATGGTCAGAAATTCGTTGCTAATCAGCGCTTATAAAGCACGGGGACTATGGTCATCGGTCAAAGTTAAATAAGTCTCTATCTCTGGAATGTTTACGTTTAGTGATAGTTTGTATCCGTAGGTAGAAGCCAAAAAAATTTCGCAGTGAAAGGCTATGGATATTTTTTGGTTGAATACTCATATGTCCATTATCCTCGAATCGGACATTGATATTATTGTTGGACTATGAAAAAAACTCGTTGGATTTGATCGAAACATTAAGCTAAATGCAATCACACTAGTATTTTTTTTTTTAACTAACCCAAGTAATTTTTTTTTATTTTTATTTTTATTTTTTGACATAACACAAGTAATGTTATATGCCGCTCCTCCCGTGTGTCCGCACGGGTATCTAGCTAGTTCAATCTTAAGCCAAAATTTAAGAGTCCTCTTATTAATATATTATTTGCCCTCAGCTCTTTCATGTGAAACTTTAATATACACTTAATATATCCTAACACATTTGAGCACAGTAGTTTAGTTTATATGGCTCACTTCTAGATAAAAGATTTACATAACATTGCAAGAATGTAAGTGTAGTTTTCCCCATCACCATCCTTATGAGGAGATTTTTTTTCTTATTTTCTTTTTTATGTAAAGGGAGATATTTATTTTGTGAATAAAGAGGAAAATGAATAAAATATTTGATAATATAAAATGGTAGCTCCAGTGAAAACAGTGTTTAGCTACAGTTTTAATCATGGCTAAAGAGCAAATTTTTTGTAGTGTGGTTACATGAGTTAATTTTTTTTTTATTTTTTATTTTTATTTAATTTTTTATTTTTTATTCATTTGTAACATAATGAAGAGTTTGAAACATTTCATAAAACCATAAATGATGATGAACATTTATCTTGTTGATCCTCATCTTCATCACGTTCATCATCTTCTTCACTAATTTATAACATCTTAATTTAACTCACTTAAAATTATTAGGTGGAAAATTGTAATCAAAATTCAAACCATAGTATTTTTATTTATGTAGTGTATAAATTTTCAATGATTATCATCATTTAACGTTTGCTTGATTAGTTGGAGTGTTGGTAAGAAAGATGAAGATTCGTGCACATTTGTAGCTATATCTATGCTCGATCTCTCTCGAAAAAGATTCAACTTGCCAATATGCAACATGTATTTGGACTGCCTTTGCATTACATACACTGCATAACTTATCACATTGGAAATGAAAACTTCTAGAAGTATATGTGTGTAAGATAATATCTAGATATATATGTATTGAGATATTCTTACATGGTGACGTGACCGAAAAATTATATTTGGCCACACCCATCACATTACTTAATAATTTTAAAAGTAAATATTATTTAATTATTTTTTAAAATACTTATTTATTTTTATCTGAGAGCGACCAAAATGTAATTTGTTGGTCACGTGACCATATAAAACTATCTCATGTGTAGATATTATATACACATATCATCATTCTTTTGACTCATCATATCTTCATGTTATAGTCATAAAAAAAAATCATGTTATTATGATTTAAATCAGTTCGTACATTGTATTATATATGTAGGAATTGAAGTTTAATTTTGGACATTCATTTTAAAAATATAAACTTTTGTCATTGAACTACTTGACCGAAAATAATAATAACAACAATGGAATTAATGAATTCAAAAAAACAACAACAACAAAATAATAATTAGATTTAAATACACTTTTGATATCATATTTTTTTAAAATAAATAAATAAAGTTCTAATTTCCTATTTTAAAAACTGATTTTTTAGACCGAAAATGTAACTTTTTTCAAAATTTTGATATCTTATACAATTTTTGATAATATAAAGCACTTATTAGAAGAAGAAAAATTTGTTGACCAAACAATAATTAAAATTAATTTTGCATAAGCAAATTAAAAAAGTTGAGAACATAAAATATGTGCCCACCAAACCAAACATAAGCTAATTGCGTTGATCACTCACAATAGAATTTCATCTTAAATTTCCCTATGAAGATACGAATGAGATCCTCAAAGTAAAACATGCAATGGCATTTGGCCTCTTCTCTTTCGTTGGGCTTTTGTGTGCACATACGCATGCGCACATACCACTAATTTACAACAATAATAATAAACTAACATTATTAGATGACAACACAGTGCCATTCACACTTTTTATTTGTTTAATTTTATTCATTTTTATAAAATTAATTATTAATTATAGTCATGAATACAGCCTGTATATGTAATGTGACAATACAATATACTAGTATATAGCAACAAATAAATATTTATTGCATGGCAAAAAGTCTATTATTGTCCCTCTTGATACATTGGATATATGTGGTCCAACTGTCCAAGGGAAACAACTTGTAGGTTTTATAGCTTAATCTAATGTATGTGTCGATTTAAAGAACCAAGAAAAAGGTTCGTAGAATTTTCAGTTTGATGTGTCATGGTTTGGTTATGGCTGGATGTAAACATTCTCCGGCTTGATGTAAACATTTTTTGCCGGTTTAGATGTCATTGTGCGGTTCATTTGATTCGAAATGGATTTATCATTTAATTGAGAAAAATATGACCCTTGATATGATGAATATATACTTCAAATATTTGATTAAATTAAATTATCATTCTCATATACTAGTAGTTTCTTGGATCGAGTATTAAGTCATGTTATTCATTCTTGTACTTACTACGAGGTTGAATTTGTTATGTTTTTAGGTCGATAGCGGTTTGTAGTACTGATTGGGTATTCACATCTTCAATTAATTGTAAAATTTATTAACATATCGACATGTAGGGTGAATTTGGTAGCTTAACTTATTTGAGTTAAGAGTTTAGACAAAGAAAAAAATAATATAAATTTGGCTTTTTTAAAAAATTTATATTGACATATACTAATCATTGAATTATGATTATTTTTTTTAAGGACCATTGAATTATGATAAAATGTTATAAACATCCTTTTATGAGAAAATGATATCATAAAATAATTTGATTGAATACATTTCTAAAAAAATTAGAAAAATGTTAAACAGTGCCCCCAGAACATTAAGCATTCAAATGACACCCTTAAAATAACAGTAAAATAATGGCTAGTGTTACTGTTATTGAAAGGGGTAGTTTCAAAGGGCTTAATTGTACAATTGATCTATTGAAAAATAAATAATTCGACGTGACAACTTCATATGTATTGTGTTTGATATCAAAATTGTTTATGGGATGGACAAATCAGGAGGCAATGTATTCGACAAAAATTGAAATTTTTTGTCTTTCACTAAACTATAGAACAACTTTTATTTCAATTACAACATTGTCTAAAATATCAAAATAATTTTTTTTCCCTCAAATATTGTACAAAATAAAAAATAGTTCAATAATTTAAAAGTTTGTCATGAGTTTTCTTTTTTGTTCTTTTATGTCTCAATTCTCATATAACCTTAACAAATTTAATAGATCATAAATATGAAAAAAAAAATGAAAATTTTCATATTCAAACTCTGACTCTAACATTTCAGCATTCCTACAACTACGAATATGATTTGATGTAGTAATTATCCACACAGTTTTTATGCTGCTTTTAATCAGGACCGACCGATCTGAAATTAATAGTTAAGATTATTTTGTACTGATTTTATTAAGATGCAATCTGAACCGACCAATTTAAAATGAATAGCTGAGATCTGCAACAGTGTGTAACTGTGTACTCTAACTACATCAGAGCATCGTGATCCCAAGAACTATTAATTGAGTGGACTTCTTCTTCCATTTAAAAATATATAACATAATTAAATGGATCTTACTAACTAACGAGTGTTCGGAGACACTATTTAATACTCCTTATAATGGATAATGAGTGTAAATGACTAAGCAAAGGCAACAACAGCAAGACACCTGTGTGGCTCACATGTACATGCTTCATCATCATTTTCTATCCTATAAATAAATATAGGCAAAGCCATCAAATGAAAAACATAGGTGTCTTGTCTCTCCATCGAATCTGCCAAGTTCATGAACATAGATAATGTACCACACTAAGTACAGGCTGACCCAAATTGACAAGTTATTCTTAACGGTACTTGTTAGTTGGTACTAATACCAATCAATAAGACACACTTAAGTAAGACAAATTTAATCCAATTGTTAGGTGATTACATGTCTAATTAACATATAACGTGAACCAATTCAAATAAAATTGTCCATACAATTGTGTGTATTCAATTTGCCATGTTTGAGTGCATTTTCTTGGATAACATTGTAAAAAAATAAAATAAGGCATCACATTACCTCTTTTATGAATGAAATTTGTGAATCATTCAAGTTGTATTTTCGGATAGGGATTTTGCACACTTTAATAGAAAAAATTTATGGAAGAAAAAATTATTATTATTGACGGTCATTTTATTACTGTCCTAAATGAAAATTCAATTATGTCATTTGAGGTTGTAAAATCAAACTTTTTTTATTTTTAAAATTATATTGGTATGAAGTTTTCACCGTCGTTAACGATAACTAATCTCTGACAGTGACTATTTACGGCTTTCTGAGGCTGGTTTTTTGTTGTTTGGGCTAGTCTTTTGGTGCTCTTGTCCTCCTTGTTATAGGTGTTTTTATGTTTGTTGTGTTGGTTGGTTTGGTGGTTGCCTCGTGTGGAGCTCAACTTCATTCCTCCCTTGTGGTTGTATCATTTCTTCCCACCATTGGCATTACTCATGCTTTGGTTTAGTGCATGGTCTATCAATAAATTTGCTATTCCAAAAAAAAAAAAAAAATAATCTCTGTCAAAAAATCTGTGGGACACAAACTATAAGAAGTTGCCACAAACCATGAAAAGCGACCACATGTAACCCAGTCACAATATTTGTGGCCGCCAAGACAACCATAAACCTATATAAATGATTATATATTTGTGGCCATGTCCAGACAGCCACAAGTATGTGGTTGTTTAAGTCGTCACAAGCAAAAATTTAATATTAAATAATAAAATAATTTATATCAATTTAATCGAGCACAAACTCCCATTGTATTTAAAGAAACAAATTATTATAATTTTGTTGCGGATACAACCGTCATAAATTGTACAAAATTACCTTTTTGTGGCCGTATAAACTGTCACAAAAAGACCCGAATTAAAAAAGATATGTGAGGGTCATCAACAAATCTTCAGTTTTTTATAAAATAATAATATTTTAAAAAATAATATTTTTTTTGAAAAAAATATGTATTTTATGATATAAAAAAAATAAATTTATTTAATAAACAAAAACAAAAGATCTAAATCATTTTTTAAAAGAATTATTCTATCAACATCTTGTGCTATATATATTTGTTTAATTTAATATAATATTTTAGTTTTTTAAAAAAAAAAGGAACTACCATAATTATTGATGATACTAAGTGTACCTTATTAGATAAACAAATAGTTACCACTAGCACACTTCATGATAACCTAACAATCTCTAAGGTGAGACAAGAAAAATAAAAAGGCAAATAAAACTTGAAAACAAAGATGCAGACCACCAACAAACTAGAACCCCTTAAAGATACCACAACAAGAAGAAAAATACCCCCTCAGAAAAAAAGAGGCAAGGATCAACCATAAGTAAAACAAAGCAACAAAAATATCTCTAATCCCCGTGATCCATCAAAGCCCAACATGACACTCCAACAAACTGATTCCAACATAAAGTAGAATCAATATTCCACTCGTAAAAGTAATATGAAGAGACCAAATTTTTACCTAAAAATCACTTTCAAGATGAAAAATTTCTTTTCCCAATTGTTTTTAGATAAGAAAGAAGTTAGAAGGATAAGATATTTGAAAAATATAAAAATCATATATTTTGTATATTTGAGAGAATTGAGAATTTAAGCAATATATCAAGCAAAGACGATATTTTGAAGGTACGTACCCCCACCACATACCACCTCTCATCAATGATTGTGGAATGTGGACACAGAACACAGCACACTCACTCACACTCTGCAGTTAATTAGATTGTTAGTATCTTATCTTTGATTCTCTTCTATACTTTTTCCATAACAAGATTTTCTTTTTCTCCAACTGTACGGATCAGTACAACACAATTATTTGCACCATGCATAATATCTGCTAACTTTGCATGTTCTACAAAACCAAAATCCTTGTACGTATCTCTACTATCAGTGTTTATGTAGCAATTTATAGTTGCCGTTCATTCAATTCAATAATGTACAGTAGATTGATATTTGGATTTAATTAATATAAAAATGTGACATCCAACAGGAATTTTTTCTCCTAAGTGTCTGGTCGATAAGGTGAAACTTTCATCTTGAAAATGGTTCCTAGATAAAAACTCTGGCTCCCTCTGTTCCTTTTACGAGTGGGATATGCACCTTATTTTTTGCTAAAATTGGTATAATTTGTCGAGGTTCAAGTTGGGCTTTCGTGGGGTCTAGTTGAATGGAGATCTCTTGTGTTTGTCCTTCTTGGTGTTTGATCTTTGCCTCTCTCGGGGGGTCAATGGATCTTCTTGTGGTGGTGGGTTAGAAATGTTTAACTTTTGGTTTATCTTCTTGTACGGATGTGTGTTTTTTAGAGGTTGTTACATGTTGGCGGGATGTACTTTTGATACCACTTTGTATGATGAATTTTCTCTTATTCTTTTTACGTATTATATATAATATTATTTATCATTTAAAAAAACACTACTGTTAAATTATTAAAAATATTTGACTGTACTTATAATGATCATTAAATCAATTTTTTAGTATGTGTATCTTTTTACACTTACATTGCGTACAAATTAAGCTCGTGATATCCTGGAAAAAAAAATTGGACAAACTCTTGATATACTTAGTGACTCAGATCAACACAATAAAAAATGAAGTACTTGTAAAAGTACATAAAAAATAAAAATAAAATAAAAAACAGCAACACAATATTGAATTTTATGATATTTCTCTTGCATACAAAGAAATAAGAAAGGATATAAAAAAATAAAAAGAATACATGTGGAAGTTCAATTTGGTATATGGAGTTTTGTTGGATACTTGTATTATGTATATACAATATTAATTCAAAATTTAATTTCTTTAAAATAATTAATATAAAAAGAATATGATATTAAATAATTATTAAATGATAAATTATATCTAATAAAACTCCAAAGTAAAAGAGTTTACTAAACATCGCACATTTGTCAAATCTAACACCACAATAGATATGACAAACAAATTAATATCTGCCATGCTGGCCCTCTATGTCAATGAAATGAGATTAATTAACTTTCCCAATTATCCACTTCCAAGAATTAATCCAATATTAAACAATATGTAAATATTGACCATGCTCAATATATAACTTTTATAAAGTGATCATCACTTACTTATATACTTGTGTGTGCGTGTCATAAGCCATAACAGTTGTGCCATAATCATCCTCTAATTAGATACGTCAAATATTTTTCATTTGTTTGCAAAAAGATATCCGATTTTGGCTTATGAAGAAATTGTTTATGTTTGGATTAATATAATGTTTGGCACTCCTTTCCTTTTGAGGAGTAATAACTTGGTTCCAGCTATCATTTTTGTATTTTTCGTTTGTTAAAGTGAAATAGAAAGGAGATAGTGATGGAGATATGTCACTCCCACTAACACTTAATCGTGACACTTAATATGAAAATTAACACATCAGGATATATGGAATATGACTTTTCTAAAGTGCACAATTTAATTTAAAATGTAAAATAAATACTATTAATTATTAATTATAATTAGTTTTTTTAGACATAATTAATTATAATTAGTTAAATAATATATTATAACAAATATTATGAGTTTGTTGTCATATATAATTATTAGTTTTCGTATTTTATACTATATTCACTTTAAATTAAATTCAAATACAGTATATGCTACTAGCATACTATATATATTATACGATGATGAAGAAGATGACCTAATCAACCTCAATCCAATATAAGCTTTGATGGATTTAGGCCATTTGGCAAATATGAATATAGATCCATTAATACTAGATTTATAGTGAAAAAGGTACTTTCGCTATTGCAAGATTCTCTTCCCCTTTTTAACCAAGGGTGTCGGGTGTAGAATAGATATTAATCATTATTTAATAATACTCCCACTTCAATTCTATATTGTTAGTAACATATAGATATTAATCATTATTTAATAATACTCCCACTTCAATTCTATATATGGTTAGATGATTTAGCAATGGTTGGTGTTGAATTTGATAGGAAACGAAATATCACAGATCGATCATTTGCCACTGCGATTGAAAAGGAGTTATAATTACATGATGTCAGAACTGACCTCCAAACCAGATTAAACTGGTGGTGCAACCTAAAAAAACATTTAGATCTTGTATTGCTTACTATATATGTCTGATATTTTCAATTCCCACCTTTTTTTTTCAATGATGGAGTCAATAGATTAAACCTATAACTATCAATAGTTAGTTAGTGCAGTGTGTGGTGATTGAGGCTGAATTTGGTATGAAAGATTATAGTTCGATCCTTCGCAACTACGACTGAGAGGATGTTGGAACTACTTGATGCTAGAACTGACTTCCGAACCAGATTAGACGGTCCAGTTAGCTGGATATTAATGGTCTAAAAACAAATAAAAAAACCTATAAGTTATGCGTACTATTTAAATCACTCATCATTACAATTAAATCAGCTTATTTTGTTCACATGAAAGTTAAGCCTCAGAGATGCTCTCGGAGAATGATTATCCTTTCTTGGGCCACGATTACAGTGATTATCCTTTCTTGGCAACCCCTTCAAGATAAGATTTCAACTCAACAGAATCTTCGTAGGCGGAGGATGATCGTAGAGACTAGTGATACTTCATTTGTGCTTTGTGGGGCGGTTGAGGAGTCGGTTAACCACCTTTTTGTTTCATGTAGTCGAATCTGTCCGACTTGGTACCGTATTTCTAGGTGGTTAGGGAATCAGTTTGTATCCCTCAATAGAATTATGCAATGTTTTTAGAGCTTTTTTGGGATGGATACATGTGGGTCAGGCGTCAGGTTCGGTTAGGTATGATTTTAGTGCGTCATGTTGTGTGGTCTATTTGGACCTCTCGAAATGATATCATATTTGTCGGTGGGTCTTCAACGATCGACAATCTTGTGGATATGGTGAAACTTTCTTCATGGAAATGGTTTAGGTAAAAACTCTGATAGCTCATTCTACATGTAGAGGTGCAACCTCTTTTGTGCTGATCCAGTAAGACAAAGTGAGGATGCAGTGCCTGAATATTTTAGGTTCTAGTTGAGCGCTATCTCTTAGGGTGTTTTCTCATAGTTGACTTTTTTCACTCCCTTTATTTTGTGGTTGTTCTTGGTAGTTGGTGGTTAGTAGATTTGGGATAGTCTTTTTATGTTTTTACTATTTTGACATCATAAAAGTCATTTTTAAAAATTTATCCTTTTAAAAGTTAAAACAAACAGGCCCGATAATAATAAAATAAAATAAAAATACAGTAGTTTTTGTTTTGAAAAAAAAAAGTTATATTCCAATTTTAGATAATAAAAATGATAATTTTTTATTTTGGGTACCGATCTCAATCAATCTTTGAGAATTTGAAGGGAGTATCGAGTTGTTTTATGTTGGAACTTAAATACCCTTTCATTTAAAATGCACTTATAATGGTGTAAAATGTAAATTTGTTAAGAGTCTACCCCACAATGCTGAGTTAATTTTTACTAGTATTTTACAAGTTGATTTTATAGAATTGAATTATTAGGTCCAACTCAAAATTCTAAGATATATGTAGTCCGATTCAAGATTCGTTTGACCACATGCTGTGATATTTCTACTATCATAAATGGAGAAGGTGTGTTAAGAGTCTCATATTAGTTGAGAGATGGTTGAAAAATATGTTTATAATTTGGGACAATTATCGCAATGCATATAAACTGAGCCATTACAAAAAGGAAAATGCTAAACAATGCCCCCGGGGCACTGTTTAAGGAACCTAATATAGTAATATCATATTGAAGTTTGTGCAGTCAACGTCTCGAAAGTCTAAAAAGTGTTATTTTCAATTTTAAAATTTCCTTTTTTGGTTTCCTTAACCAGTACCCGGGGGCACCGGTTAGCATGACCCTTACAAAAATTATAAAAATAAAAAATAAAAAATGAACTTTACTAAACGGTTTCAGTTTCAACGTGCATGAAATTGGGGAGAACATGAAACCTATTAATTTATGTTAGAGAAGATCTTATCAATCATAATTAGTATTTAATTATTATCATTATTATTTTGGATTTGTATAAAGTCTATAGAGTCAATCACCTCAGTTGTTGGAGATATTTGTTCCTTAATTTACTCCAATTAGGTTACTATACTTGTGTATATATACACCTCTTGTAAACTCTCAAAAGTAATGCAATATACAACTTTATTCATTCCCTTATATGGTATCAGTTGGTAACGTTCCAGCCCTACCCTGTTAAACCAGAAAACGCCGTTTTTTCTCCGTTTGCCGTAACCCTTTGCCTCCCATGACTTCCGATGGCTCTCGCTCCATAGCTAACCCCTATGAACCCTCCAAACCCTTTGCGTGTATCACTCTCAGCGGTGTCACCAAGCTTCTCCCTACCAATTACCTCAATTGGAAACTCCAGGTAGAAGCCTTCCTTGATGGTTTTGATCTACTCAAATACACTGATGGATCGTTCCCTGCGCCGACAGCAACGATCACCACCACCGCAACGCCTCCGGTAACATCACCAAACCCTGCTTTTCAAACATGGCGTCGCCAGGATCGCCTCATCTATGGTGCCATCCTCACCACTCTTTCCGACGAGGTGGCCTCCTTGGTGTCCCAGACGAAGACCTCGCACGACCTCTGGGAGCTTCTCAAGAACACCTATGCCAAAGCCTCCCGCAGTCACCTTAAACAACTCAAGGAACGTCTTCGGATGGCCTCGAAAGGTACTCAATCCATCACGACCTACATGCACTCTCTGAAGCAAACTGCTGATCTCCTCGCCTCTCTCGGATCTGCTGTCTCCGTCGAGGACATGACCGACCATGTTTTGCGCGGCCTTGATGACGGTTACCGAGCAGTCATTGATGGGGTCAACGCAAAGGACACTCCAATCACCTTTGATGATCTCCTCGAAAAGCTCCTCATCCAGGAACTCTCTCTTGCTGCTGCTCAACGCCAATCACCTGCTCCTGTTACTGCGCTGCACGCTCAAGCAAGGTCGACCAACAACAAGCCTCGACCAAGTCAAGCACCTGCACCGACCAACCAACGCCCAGGTGATCGCAAACCATTCCTCGGTCGATGTCAATGGTGCAACACCAAGGGACACGTCCTCGCTGACTGCCAACTCTTTCGGACCCAACACCCCAGTGTCCCCGCACCTCCTCGTTCTTCTCCGAGCACCACTGGCCAGGCCCAGGCCCACACCGCTACTGCTGGCACATCCTCGCCTGGTTTTCTGCTCGACAGTGGAGCAACACATCATGTGACCAACGACCTTACAAATTTGGCACTTCACCATCCATACACTGGCCCCGACTCCCTCTTCATGGGGAATGGTTCAGGTTTAAACATCTCTCACTCTGGAACACTTTTAATTAATGATTTATCCTTGTCTAATGCTCTTTATGTTCCCTCCATGAAACAACAAATCATTTCTGTCTCTCAACTCACCAAACAAACTAACTCTGCCGTTGTTTTCTTACCAAACTCTTTTTATGTCATGGACTTGCAGACACGCCAAACAACCCATAAAGGCTCATGTGTGAATGGACTTTATCTGTTGCCCACGACCTCACCTTCCGCCCACACCGTCCAAGTGGAATCCTCTGCTTCCTGGCATCACAAGCTTGGACACCCTTCAACTTCCATCTTTAAATTTATTCAGCAGCATTTTTCTTTAGGTTCAAATAAATTTCCGCAATCAGATTGTAATTCATGCCAAATTAATAAAAGTCATAAACTTCCTTTTCATGAATCTACTCTTACATCTACTTATCCATTAGAAATAATTTTTTCTGATGTATGGACTTCTCCTGTTTTATCTATTGATGGTCTTCGTTACTATTGTTTGTTTGTTGATCATTATACTCGCTATATATGGTTATATCCCATGAAACTAAAATCTGATGTGCAATCTATTTTTCCCAAATTTAAAACACTAGTTGAAAACTTCTACCAACACAAAATAAAAGTCCTATACACTGACAATGGTGGCGAATACATTGGTCTTCGTTCCTTTCTAAGTACTCATGGCATAAGTCACCACACCACTCCCCCTCATACACCAGAACACAATGGCATCTCTGAACGGCGGAATCGGCACATTGCCGAAACCGGTCTCTCCCTCCTTCACCACGCTGGCCTTCCCCTCACCTACTGGCCTCACGCCATGACCACTGCAGCCTACCTCATTAACCGTCTCCCTACCCCAGTCCTCGGGCACCAATCACCTTACTCTCAACTCCTCCGCATTAGTCCGGATTATCATAAATTAAAATGTTTTGGATGTCTGTGTTTTCCCTGGATTAAACCTTATGCTAACCATAAACTTGCTCCAAAGTCTACTATGTGTGTTTTTGTAGGTTACTCAGCTGATCAACATGCATATCTATGCCTCGATCCTTCAACTGGGCGGATTTACACCTCTCGCCATGTCAAGTTCGTCGAAACTGAATTCCCTTTCCGTTCACTGGTGGCCCAACCGACCACGTCCACGACCTCACAGACTGGTCCACTCCAACTGCCCGTCTTGCCGACCATCGCTCCACCTACTGCGAGCACCAACCCCACATCCCCGGATACCTCACTTGTTGAGCCTCCCTTCCCGTCTGGCATTTCCTCCCCGACCACATCCCAATCCTCGTCCTCAAATACAACGAGCAATGAAATGCCCAGTAATGACCCCCCTTCCTCCATACAGCCAACATTGCTCCCACAACCACAAACGACCTCTCCCCCCACAACGACCACTGAACCTCATGGCGGTGGGATCATCACCCGGTCCAAAAACAACATCGTCAAACCCATCCACAAACTCAACCTCCATGTCCGTCCCTCATCCCCGATGGAACCTGGTACTATTACCCAAGCCCTTCGTGATCCGGACTGGCGTTCCGCCATGTTGGCTGAATTTGATGCCCTACATCGCAACAACACCTGGGAACTCGTTGGTCGTTCCTCTGCTCAGAATTTGGTTGGTTGTAAGTGGGTCTTTCGCATCAAGAGAAATCCAGATGGGTCCATTGATAGGTACAAGGCTCGATTGGTCGCTAAAGGTTTCCATCAACGCCCTGGTTGTGACTACACAGAAACATTTAGCCCCGTCGTCAAACCAGTGACAATTCGGATCATCCTCGCCTTGGCAGTTCGACAAGGATGGTCCGTCCGCCAGCTTGATGTTAACAATGCCTTTCTTCAAGGGACGCTCAACGAGGAGGTCTACATGGCTCAACCACCTGGCTTTGTTAACAAAAGCTTCCCTGATCATGTTTGTCGCCTAAAGAAGGCACTCTACGGGTTAAAGCAAGCTCCTCGCGCTTGGTATATGGAACTTCGTGTATTCCTGCTCTCCATTGGCTTCGTCAATTCCACCGCCGATGCTTCTTTGTTCATTCAGCGGACACCACGCGCGACACTATACTTGCTCGTCTATGTCGACGACATCATTGTTACGGGGAGCTCCTCGACAGAATTGTCTCGTCTCATTGCTACACTTGCTGCCCGTTTCTCATTGAAAGATCTTGGCTATCTCAATTATTTCCTGGGTGTTGAAGTCATTCCTTCCGCTGCGGGCATGTTTCTTTCACAACGGAAATACATCACTGATCTCCTTCAAAAGTCGGGCATGACAGAAGCTAAACCAGCGTCCACTCCAATAACTGCAACTCCTCCGCTGCTCAAAAACTCTGGTGATCCCTTGCCCTCCCCGACTGAATATCGAGCACTAGTTGGAAGTCTCCAATACTTGAGTCTTACTCGACCAGACATTGCCTTCGCGACCAACAAACTTGCTCAGTTCATGCAGAACCCGAGCACCATGCACTGGTTGGCTCTCAAGCGCCTACTTCGCTATCTGGCCGGCTCTTGCGACAAAGGCATTTTCATCTCCGCGACTGCTCCCCTGACCTTTCATGCGTACTCAGATGCGGACTGGGCGGGTGACAAAGATGATTATATCTCTACCACTGGTTACCTGCTCTATCTTGGCGACACCCCCATCTCTTGGAGTTCCCGCAAGCAACGCTCGGTTGCTCGATCATCCACTGAAGCTGAGTATAAAGCCTTGGCCGACACGGCCAGTGAACTCCTTTGGGTACTCTCTTTGTTCACTGAACTTGGTCACACTCCTACAGCTGGTCCTGTCATCTACTGCGACAATCTTGGTGCTACACATCTGAGTGCTAATCCTGTCTTCCACTCCAGAATGAAGCACATAGCCTTAGCTTATCACTTTGTCCGTGAAAACGTTCAACGTGGCCGTTTTCGTGTTTCCTTCGTCTCTACCAACGACCAGCTTGCTGACATTCTCACCAAGCCTCTGCTTCGCCCTCGGTTCGAGTTTCTACTATCCAAGTTGCATCTTTCTTCCAGGTCGCCCAACTTGCGGGAGGATATCAATCATAATTAGTATTTAATTATTATCATTATTATTTTGGATTTGTATAAAGTCTATAGAGTCAATCACCTCAGTTGTTGGAGATATTTGTTCCTTAATTTACTCCAATTAGGTTACTATACTTGTGTATATATACACCTCTTGTAAACTCTCAAAAGTAATGCAATATACAACTTTATTCATTCCCTTATAGATCTTACAAGTGGATTTTTAATCAAACTAGCCAGCTAGTACGAGAGTGTACAACTTTTACACATCACCAACTATTTACAAGTCCACACAAATCAAAATCATTGACCAAAATGCAATTCAAAATCACCCAAATTTGACTGAAATCTTGATTTATTTGCGTTTACCTTGATCTATAATAGTAGTATATAGATCGATATTGTTTGAAATCATGTGTATGTAGACTTAATATATCTAATTTAATCGTAGACTTTAGTCATAGATCATCTCTCTCTCATAAATGTTAATGTCGAATTGTCTAATGTGATTGCAAACCAATACTACCAAATATGAAATATGTGATCCTTTTCTATGGGCCAAAAGAAAACTAAGACTCTTGTGAGTTTGATTATTGTGGAAAAGAAAACCACTGGAAATTTTAAGGAAAATTGCATTTTTATTTAAGAAGGGGTCAATAACATTTTATTGCATTTTTGTTTGTATTTTTTAGGTTTGAGTATATATTGTTTTGACAAAAAGTTTAAATATATGTTTAGTTCTATGTAAATATAAAACTTTGTATTTTTAGCCGGTGTAAAGAATATCTTTTGATCCTATAGTCTTTACTTTACAAATATGACTATTTTTAGTCCGCTGAAACTAGGCATGACAATGCAATATATATAACTCTTACCCGCAGCATTTGTCTGTGCTCCGTTTTGACTTTGACAGAAAAGATCAAATTGATTGGATTTGAGTTTGGGTTTGGATTTTCTCTTATTTTAAAAATCAGGGGTGGAACAGTAGTGACATTGATACTCACCCCGAACTCGTTTTTCAACCTGCCCCGTTTAATTATATCGAGTTACATTATATGTCTATTAAATTAGAAAATCCTTACACAAACTCTTAAATTATATTCATATGTTTATTTTTAAGTTGGGTATTAAACAAGTTGTTTTCTCTATTTATTTTCTTTTTTTTAAAAAAAAATAATAATATTGTTGAAACAAAATAGTTTTTGACTTAAAAAAATAGTTTTTTTCCTTTTAACTCTCTGTATTTTTCAAAGCCCTTTAATTTGCCTGGTTTTTAAAATTCAGATGTATAGAAAAAGGAATATTTTGCACCCTAAATTTTAAATTTCAAACAAATTAAAGGACTTTGAGATATGTGGAGGTTGGGAGAGAAATTACAAAATATTTTTTCGGAAGAGAAATTACAAATTATTAAGAGTTCTTCTTCTCACGTCTCCCGACCTTCCAATTCTACCCCCTCACAACGTATGATGTGAGTGTCTAAATAGTAAAACTGGAGGAAAAAATAGTCTGCATCCTAAGATGCGAACCTTATAAAAAAAAAATTATTTGTCCTGTTCTCCCTTCTCTAACCTCTCAAAGTGGTTAAAAAATGGAAAGAAAAAAAAAAAAAAAAAAAGAGGTTTCAATTTATAGAATTATACTTGTGTGTGTGTATGGGCGCGCGTGCGCGCGCCAGAAATCTTGAATAATGGGGGGCATGATATGTGTAATTTTAATTTGTAGCCTTAAATATATATGATTTTTTCTACATTGTCCTTTGATGATTTGAGCGTATTTAGCCAAGAAAACAAGTCATATACTTGTAAAATAAAATTTGGTTAAAAGTTAATTGTGGATACCACATGTATATTTATTTATGTAACTTGTTCTTATTGGTTGGTGGATAAATACCCTCAAATTATCAAAAGAAATATTCTCTACATCTGATATCTTTGGGAAATATCGAAAGATCTTTTCATTTTAAATCTCAATAAAAACATATCTCTCTATATAACTAAAGAATCAGTTAACCATTAATCTTTCATGCTATTTTGCATCTCATTCTTGGTAATTAGGAAGCATTTCAAATCAAATCCCAATTTTTTTTCCATAGATGAATCCAATTTTATGCTTCTACATTCATCAAATGCATGAGGAATTAGAAGTTGATGGGTGCTTTGAATTTTTTTTTCTTCATTATTTGTTTGTTAAATAAAAAATGAAAAGAAAAAAAAAACCCACAATTAAAACTATGTTTAAATCATACACTACAAAGGCTCAAAGTCTCAAACAACTTAAAGCTTTGCACACCACATACCCCTCAAAAACAAAGACAGAGGCACCAACTATCATGAGAACCTCCTACACGTACCCAACAACCCATCAAACATGCAAAAGAATAAAAGAAAAAAAGGGATTTAAATTTGCTACACTAATATTAACTCTCAAAAAACCATATGTGCAGTATAAGAAATCAGTATATGTGCTAATGAGTTTAACTTTTAGACTCTCATAACGACTTTATATATATTGGTGTGTTTTGGTTAAAGTGTGAACATAACATATACATATTAGTATGACAATATATGCTCTATATAAAAACAAATCTTAAAAAGTTTGTGAAGGCACGTGCCCACACAACTTAGTATGTGCCTCCGTCCCTGTGTGGTTCGCACTCTAAGTAGTAAATTGTGTTTTTTCATAATATTTTTATTCATAGGGTATGATGCGAATTGAGTTCGCTACCTAGATAGCGAGGACTATTTTATTATTTCAACAAGTGCGTGAGAAATGGTTGGGACGTGAAAAGAATAACTCAAATATTAATTGAATGATACATTTTGGGTTTTATTTTTTTCAACAAAATGCCCATTAGCCCAACTGATTTTGGACCTGATATTCATATATTGAGTAAAATGGTCCTTGTTACCTCCACCTAACTCTTTTGTCATTCTCACCACTGCCCTGTTTTATTTCTTCTTCGAGGAGTGCTAGCAACACACTTTTTAATAAACACACTTTAACGCACTCTCTTCTATTGGTTAAAATTTATATGGGTCCCATAAAAGTTATATGGGTCCACATTTTTTTATGGGACCCATGTAAATTTCAACCAATAAAAAAGAGTGTGTTAGAGTGTGTTTGTTAAAGAGTGTGTTGCTAGCATTATTCTTCTTCTAAATATTAATCGACGACAAGTATATCTTAATGATCATCTTCATTCTATGATTATATAATAGCTTATTTGATATTGATTTAAAATGACTAAAAATAAAAGTTAATATATTTAGAAGGATAAAAAATATATTTAGCTCTATTTTTTTATCGGTATATGATTGACCACAAATCAAAGTAATCAATATTACAACTTTCCTTAATTTGTACTGAGAATATAAAAGTTTTTTTACACAGTTATGTTATATAATAGTTTAGAATTTATCGTACGTGGCTTTATAAGATTATCTTTTTGTTTAAAGTTGGACATTTTTAATTATCTGACAGCAATGAAACAAAAATTTTAAATCACCAATTAACTTTAAAAAAATTACTACTAAGAGTAATTAATTATTGTGTTCGTAAGTTTAGTTCAGTTGGTAGGAAAATCGTATTTTATAAGCAAAGGTCGGGATTTGAACTTTGAAAACCTCACTTATTTACTTTAAAGGTGAATTTCTAACTACCAGACAAGCTGACAAAAAAAAAATTAATTACTTTTTCATTATAATATAGAATATTTTAACCTAACATACCATTAGTTAACAGAAAAGGCTAACAAGAGTGTTTTAAGAATATTGTTTAAGAAATTAAAAAAGACGACATTTGTATTAAAAAAAAGGTTATTTTTTAAAAAATTCAAAAATATGTATTTTTTATTTTAAAAAAAAAAAGATCGACAAAATTTCTTACATATGCCTTAAACTTAAAGTTTTTTTTTTTTTTTTATTGACACACTCCTTAAAACAATGTTAACATCCTTTTATAGTTGTTGTTAAGAAAGTTTAGCCTGAGTTTCATTTTCATAATATTCATTAATTAATTAATTGTGTTTGATGTTACACACTGACCAATCAATTAAGGAACAATACAGTGGTTGACCTTCCATAATAACAACAACAATTCTTCTTCTTCTTCATTGTGCAGTTGAAAGATGATGAAAATGGTGGTTTCTTCTAATTGATTCAAAATCAGAAAATTTTCAAATGGCGTGTGAGGAAGTGGCAAATTCAAGGCCTCTCTTCCTCACGATCTACACTGTTGTCATCGTTGGCATCGTTGTTTCTACCTTATATGTCTTCTCTGCTATACACTACTCTTCTTCTGCTGCTTTGTCCTCTTTTTCTCCTCTTTCAAGTAACACCCTTTTACCTCTATCCCTTTTTATTCTCTCTTTCATGCATTATAATTAAATGGGTGCAATCAAAATCGTTTCTTTTTTTGTTACTTGTTAGTTTTGTCATAAATGTGGAATTACCCTTTTTGGAATTTGATATGTATTGTTGTTAGGTTTACTTAGTTGGTTATGAATGTTGAAACTTGAAATTTGTGTTTTTAATGTGTTGTTAATGAGTAGAGATTTTCTATGTTTCTTTTAAGAAAGAGAAAATAGTACTATATGCATAGATGGTGTAAACTAATTTAGTAATTTTACACTCTCATTCAATACCAACCATGTATTTTGTCACTATACACCCCACTTTAAACTCACTACCCAAACCCCTCACCACTAGACCAGACCTAGTGGCTTAGAAATGAAGAGTTTTGTTAGTATGCATTTTTGGTATAACAAAGGTTAGTTTAATGAAGATGTCGATGTAAATTAGTTTTACACCGACATTCAATAACAACTCTTGACATTGCCATCTAAGTCCATTGTGTAACTTTAATTTAGAAATAACTGCAAAATGGTGGATTCTCATTGGATGTCAGTGTGAATGTGAAATTAGCTTACACTGACAATGGATGTCCCCTTTTCGAGTTATGATAAATGATGAAATGTGATTGGATGCATGTGTAATTTTTTTTACAGTGCATAGCAATTAACCCTTTATTAGTATGGTTTTTGGTGTATAAAGGTCTAATTATGTCATTAGTTTTTGGAAATGTGTGCTAATAATATGTGCTTTTATACACCAAAACTATAGTAACGGAGTTTTCCATTACTACCAGTACCTGTTAATCATTGTATTGCACCTCCTCTAGTAGTGGAGTAGCATCTTTCGATTAGTCTTTGGTTGTTGTTTCGACTCCCTGTGTCTGACTCTTTTCAATTCATCAAGTGATAGTTGTTTATTTTGGTTTTCACGTCCTCTAATTGTTCATTTGTGGATGTGAATTCAAACCTTGACCGACCATGCTTTTCAGATGAGGATTCTCGGCTTTCAGATCAAACACTTAACAGTTCTCAGTCAGAAACTATTCGCGTTGTGCCCTCTGCTTTCCCTGAGCCACAAAATGTGCCAAAAAAACCTGTTTTGAATCTTCCTCCTCGCAATAAAAAGATGCCACCTTTGAAGGATTTCAGACTGACCAAAGAACTGGTTCAGCAAAGGGTGAAAGATAACATTATAATAGTTACCTTTGGTAACTATGCATTCATGGACTTTATTCTGACTTGGGTTAAACAATTGAATGATCTGGGACTTTCCAATTATCTTGTAGGTGAGCATTGCTGTTTTTAAGCCTTTTATCATAGTACTTTGTTTTGTAATGGCCCTTTCTAGATATGCATATTGAATGGTATTTTGTATAGTTGATTAGACTTATTTGAGCTTATATGAAATGCATTATGAAGGCATGCTTGGATTCACTTATTCGAGCTTATCTACTAGCATAAACACTTGTGAAACTGTTTGTGAGAGTTTATGAAAACACCCTATCACATGTCTATAAGCTGTTTCAACCTATTTCCTTAAACTCTCTAAGATAGCTTATGAAAATAGTTTATAGTTTATATGGAAACAGTTTGACTTTATTTTATCTTTTCTTATACAAATAGCTTATACATAAGCGCTTATATGACAAGTCTTAATACTATAAGCGCTTAATTAAGCTGTTTATCCAAAAATACCTTAATATGAGTTTGAATTCTACCTTATAGGTGCAATGGACACTAAATTATTAGAGGCACTTTATTGGAAAGGAGTGCCAGTTTTTGACATGAACAGCCATATGAGCACTGTAGATGTTGGCTGGGGTTCTCCAACATTTCATAAGATGGGGAGAGAAAAAGTTATTTTGATAAACTCCATACTTCCTTTTGATTACGAATTGTTGATGTGTGATACTGACATGGTTTGGCTGAAGGTGCTTTTCTCCACTCCTTAATATACATTTGATTACAATGATGATTCATATATTTGTTTAGTTTTTTTATGATTGATCCAAATTCAGAAAGAAAAATGTGAATTGACTATGATGTTTCCTTTCTTCTACCATGTATGCAATAACACTGTCAAAAGTTTTGCGTATCTTTCTTCTACGTTGGTATGGTCCCAAACTAAAAGGACCAAAAGTGCAATTAAACCTGTTATTTTTTAAAATATATTTAATGTGCATAGTCATCTTTTATTCTCATTTATAGGATGTCTCCAAGCCTAAGATGTGTTTGTTCTTCTAAGATATATTTTATTCCTAAATATTCAATTATGTGATTATGGAGCAGAATCCACTTCCATATCTTGCTCGATATCCCGGAGCAGATGTTTTAACATCCAGTGATCAAGTTATACCGACCGTTGTTGATGATAGTCTGGAGGTTTGGAAAGAAGGTCAATATTATATAAAAGCAGATTTAACATCCAGTGATCAAATCAATGCTCTTATTCATTTATTGCTTCTGTTAATCCTTTATTTTAATGCACTTGTTTGAGCTTTAAGAGACTGTTTAATATATTGATGATTGTGTTTGTCCCGTTGAATAGTTGGTGCGGCCTACAACATAGGAATTTTCCATTGGCGACCTACAGAGTCTGCGAAAAAATTGGCAAAAGAATGGAAGGAACTGCTTCTGGCTGATGATAATATATGGGATCAGAACGGGTTCAACGATATTGTCCACAGAGAGTTAGGACCGTCTGTCGACGAGGACAGTGGACTTGTTTATGCTTATGATGGAACTCTAAAGCTCGGAATTTTGCCTTCTAGTATCTTCTGCAGTGGTCATACATATTTTGTCCAGGTTGGACTTAGTTAACAATTTGAACTACTTTTTCTGATTTTACATATTCCCTACATTTTGATTTCTCTTACACAATGAAGTGTCTGAAGGAATTTGATAGGGACTTAGGTGTTATTGGGTGCCCGAGTCCCACATTAAGTAGTAGGGGATATTTGGTGGAGTATTTGAGTAGCGTGGTTCTTCACCCGATAGCTAAGGGGAGACCCAAGTGCCTGGATACTTATCAATGGGTATCGGAACATAGTTGTCACATGTCGGTGGCTCAGAAAGTGCTACCTATGAAGGGGCTGAAGCGTCTTAGACTGCAGCTGTCGTGACGTTGGCTCTAGAAGGAGGTGCTGTGGTAGGGACTTTGGCATCATAGGGTGCCTAGGCCCCACATTGAGTAGTATGTTATGCTCGGTGGAGTATTGTAGTTGTTTCACTCTTCCTCCTTGATAGTTAATATTTAAAGGAGGGTTCTCTAAATGCTTGGATACTTATCAGAATTTTGCTTGGACACTATGTTGTAGAGAAACAAATTGCGTGCAAGTTTTTCCTAAGAATATCCTTTCATATTATGATTGTAGGGTATGTATCAGCAACTCAGGTTGGAGCCATATGCAGTGCACACAACATTTCAATATGCAGGCACGGAAGGAAAGCGCCACCGACTACGAGAAGCCATGCTTTTCCATGACCCACCTGAATACTATAATCCTCCTGGTAATATATTTTTTTTCTCCCTCAATTTCAGTGAGCATATCACTTCATTTTACTTTCTGATGCATGTGTGAATATGCTAGTTCATTATTTGTCTTTATATGTTAATTTTTCTTTTATATCATTCGTTGAAAAATTTCTATTGTATACGCCATTCAGTTTCACGTCATCATCTTTACTGTGATACTGAAAACTAAAAGTTTACACATAGTGTCTACAAATTTGTTGCAGTATCTGTTTGTGTTTGAGTTGATGCATTGACTCCTTTTCATTAAAATACCGCGGCCTAACAAACTTTTAGAGGAACTTTTCCAGGGGGTTTCTTGTCATTTAAGCCATCTATTCCAAAAAGCTTGTTACTCATTGGGAAGCATACGATTGGATCACATTTTAAGCTCATTAATTACCAAGTATGCATGTCTTGACTTGATCCTTTTCACTTCTGTATTGTGTAATGGAAATTATGGCATTACATTACATCTCATAATTTATGATGAAAATGGATTTGTCCAGATGAAACAGATTAGGACGGCGCTTGCAATTGCTTCCCTTCTGAACAGAACACTGGTGAGGACTATTTTTCCGGGATCATAAATTCTTATAATTTTATAATTTTGGGTAGTTAATGTCTCATCATCAACACTGTTAAGAGTCATGACTCATAATTAGTGCTTACAAAGTTACAATTAATTGATAATTTGAGTTTCCTTTTTTCTAATGCATTTTCAAATATATATTAAACTCAAACAGAGTTCTTTATGAATATATTTAGGTCATGCCTCCACTATGGTGCAGGATTGATAGGCTATGGTTTCCACATCCTGGTGTTTTGGAGGGGTCTATGACTAGACAACCTTTTCTCTGTCCTTTGGATCATGTATTTGAGGTATTTCTCTTATAGTTTGATTAAGTGGTTCCTTATTGTTATTCATTTATATTTTGGATCATTGGCTTGCATAATAACTGTCTTAGGAATTTTGAGTATAATACTTAGTCCTCTCTATAGTTCTTTCAAACTACATATTTTATAAAGGATTATTGTGTTGGTGATGGGTACTAGCGTTAACTGAAAAACTGAAAAATGTTGAGCTTAAAAAAAATAGCTATCACACATGTTGATAAGCCATTTTCAGCTTATTTTAATAAGCTCACAAGATAGCTTATGTAACAGCTAATGAGGTGCTTACCACGTCAATTCTTAATTTTTATCCACCCCTGGGAAAAACAAATATTGAGAATGCGAACAGCTTTTTAACGTACATATCTAAATGTGAATAGTCTATTGAATTTAGCCATCTATGGCACAAAGCGTTGAACTTATTGAATAAGCAATAAATTATACTGTTTACCCAAACGCCTCCTTGGTCAGTCAGTTACTGTCATTTATACTAAATCTAATTGAATGATCTTAGATGGGAGTAGTTGTGGTTGAATCCATCCACTCTATAGACTTGATCGATGCCCTAATAATTTGGAAGAGAACAGGAGATATGAAGCCTGAATCAGCATGGAAGAGAGTTCTTTTACACACTATTTCTTTCGCGCGATTATTAGTTTTAGTATAAATTTTTTTTGGTTAACCAAGGTATCTAAGATCCATTTCAGGGGAGTTTTAGCATAATTTTTACACACTGCTTATACTGCTATGAAAATGTACTCTATTGCAGGTGAATGTCATGTTGAAAGAACTTCCGGAGGAAGAATTTGGTCCTAGAATCGATATTAGAGAGTACTCCATACTTGATAATCCATCACTACCCTCAGAGGTGAATAAATGTCAATCTAATCAAAATTTAAAACAATGAGTTCTTCTTTCTTGTTATACTCTTATCTTACTATGCTGAAGTTATGCATGTGTTCTTGAATTCAGATGAAAAAGTCGTGGCTCGATGTTCACCTTTGTAAAGAAGGAACCCAAGATTGTAATGCATCAAATAATGTAACTTCTGGGGGAGTACTTAGATTTCCAAAGCATAGCAATGAAGAAACGGTATTTTAAATTTCGATCCACTTAATGGTTGTCTCAGTTCAAGATTTGATTCTATATAATTTTCATGTTTTTTAACTTGTGGTTGTTTCTACTTAAATTTTCAGTTCATGAGAGTATTCTCGTCGTTCAAGGATGTAAAAGTCATCCAGTTCTCAACGATGCAAGGTGCATTTACCGGTTTCACAAACAAGGCAAGGCCATTTTTATTGTTTTGTTTAAAGTTCTGCTTTCTGTGTTTGCATCAAAAGTTTGAAGAATTGCATGGTCATTTTCCATGTCCTGATGCGATGCATTTATTCACTTTAATCAGGAAAGCGAAGATAGATTCAGAAAACGAGTTAAACATTACACGGGTATATGGTGCTGCGTGACAGATCACACTCCGGGTCACATATATTATGATATGTACTGGGACGAGAAACCTGGATGGAAGCCAATCCCTCCTCAAACTTCTGCAGATGATCATCCACCTTGGTGATGTCAACTTCAGAATTACATTTGTCATCAAATCGCAATGATCAATGGGGATACAGTCATAAACAGAAAATATTCAAAGGTGGTTCGTTTTCCAACTCATTGTGAATACCTCTCATTTGAAGGCGCGTCGGTAACCGACACATGTGGTTACATTCAACCATTCTATTTTCTCAAATTATTACAGCTGTCAATGTCGTGTCCGCCCTGGTGTCCATATTTGTATAAGTGCTTCAATGCTTTATTCGGTCTTAATTCATGTTGAGGATGCTAGTTACATATTTGAGAGAGAACACAATGTGATTGTAAGAGAATGCTTTGCACCAAAGCTTCCAACTTTGCAAATTAGAGAAATGGAAGTCAACAATATCTCAGATGAGGTTGCAGTTTTCGGATGTTGTCTTACTTGATATTGAGTTTTGCTTGTAATTAAAATCACATGAGAAATCCAAATGTATCACTCTTCTCTTTTATTTCAAACAGAGAAATTCATTTTATTTTTCTCCTTTTGGTTATATGATTTTTGTTGTTCCAAGAATGCAATGAGTGAGTAATTTGACTGTAGAAAACAAATTAAGGTTGACTTTTTTTTTGGGTTAACCCTGGTTCCTAGGGGAAAGGGGTCCTAGTAGTCCAGAGTTCGGCCGCAAGATAAGTAAAGTCTGGCCAAGAAATTGTTCCACCCAGGAATCGAACCCGGATTCTCTCGAAATCCGTCTTTTTTGGTGAAGCTCATTAACCACTTGAACCCAATGACTTGGTTAAATTAAGGTTGACTTAGTTGGTAAGAAGTCGACTCATCTTGCAAGAGCATGGCTTCAACTCCCACTGCTAACACGAGGACTTGTTCAGTGGAAAATCTTTCTAAATTCTAAGTGTCTTCGTAAGCGTCCGTTGAGCCTTGAGGCCTACTCTGATCTGATGAGCCTATGGAGTCTAACTCACCTAAACTTTTTTTATGTTATCAATTTTTTAATATAGGTTTACCAAAAAAAAAATCAAATCAAATTAAATGATTACTTCAACTTTTTGTGCACAATTTGCTTATACATGTCGAACATTAAGAACAACCTTTGTCAATTGAACTAGTTTCATTTCATCCTATTGCTATGTTATGACAAGACCGAGAAAACATCATCATAGTATTCTCATAATCACGTTATTGAGTGCAAGACAAGAACTTTCATAGCTACAACAAAAAAATGAAGTGAAAATGCAAACATGGGTAGTTTCCCAATTGCAGCTAAAGCACCACATAACAAGATGGACCTTTCAAAATTTAGTCTTGCTTCAATTTCGACCTAGAAGTTCATCTTCGTTCTATTCATTTTCTTCACAAAACCACAAAAATATGAAATTCAGCATTGTTCCGAGGAAAAATGTTCCTTTTTTCCCACGTCATCCTTCCTTGTTGTCATGTTATTGTCGCCGTTTTTGCATCGCCATTCATCTGTTCGATAAAATGCCACAAAGGGATTTTCATGTAAGAGACGTTCATTTTGAGCTTGTGGTTGATTGCATCAAATTGTCCCTGAAAAAACCTAACATTGTGACTGCCACTGTTGTCCATTGTGCTGCCTTGAAGATAGGTGCTCTAGCTTACCTTCCTACTTCGACATCTCTACTCACTCTCTATTCCAAAGCTGGAGGCTTTACCTCATCTAGGGTTTTATTTGAAGACATACACATTAAAGATGCGATTGTTTGGAATGCTGTTATTTCTGCATCTCTTGAAAACAATTGCTATAGGACAGCAGTGGAGTTCTTTCAGAAAATGATCAAGGACCAAACTAGGTTTGATTCCACCACTCTATTGCTTATGGTATCAACTTTGTCGCACATGAAAAACTTTGTTCAAGGAAGGGTAATTCATTGTGTAGGTATAAAATCTGGGATGCTTGTGGATATTAGTTTATGTAATGCTCTTATTAACATGTATGCGAAGTGTGGTGACCTAAACTCTTTTGATTCTGAGTGTCTATTTGAAGAGATGGAATATAAAGATGTTGTCTCGTGGAACTCGATAATGAGAGGATGTCTTTACAACGGCGATTCAGAGAAATCGTTATATTACTTCGGAAGGATGAATTTTTCGGAAGAAACAGCAGACCATGTCAGCCTTTCTTGTGCTATTTCAGCGTGTACGAGTTTGGGAGAATTGGCTTTTGGAGAATGCATTCATGGTCAAGGAATCAAGCTAGGGTACAAGGATAGCTCTCATGTTTCGGTTGCAAACTCTCTCATTTCGTTATATTCACAATGTGCAGCCGTTGAGGCTGCTGTGACTGTATTCAGAGAAATAGCATACAAAGATATTATTTCTTGGAATGCAATGATGGAAGGATATGCTTCAAATGAAAATATTCATGAAGTGTTTGATCTTATGGTTGAAATGCAAACTACAGGATCTTTCCAACCTGATATAGTAACATTAACTACCATACTTCCACTTTGTGCAGACCTAATGCTCTCCAGAGAAGGAAGAACTATCCATGGATATGCAATTAGAAAACAGATGTTATCTGATCATCTTCCTTTGCTGAATGGCCTTATAGACATGTATTCGAAGTGCAACCTTGTCGAGAAAGCTGAGCTTTTGTTCAATTCTACAAAAGAGAGAGACTTGATCTCATGGAATGCAATGATATCTGGCTATTCCTTGAACAAATATTCTGAAAAGGCTCAAAATTTGTACAAAGAACTGCTATGTTACGGTCCAAATTGCAGCTCATCAACTGTTTTCGCCATTCTATCTTCCTGCAACTCTCCTAATCGTCTCAACTTTGGAAAATCGGTTCACAGCTGGCAATTAAAATCTGGTTTTTTGAACCACATTCTCTTAGTAAATTGTCTCATGCAAATGTATATCAATTGTGGAGACCTAACTTCTGGTTTCTCAATTTTGCTGGAGAATTCTTCTATAGCAGATATTGCTTCATGGAACACTATAATTATAGGTTGTGTAAGAGGTGAACATTTTCAAGAGGCTTTAGAGACTTTCAGGTTAATGAGGCAAGGACCTTCCTTCAACTATGACTCCATAACCCTTGTAAATGTTTTATCAGCCATTGCAAACATGGAACTACTCAACCAAGGAAAGTCTCTTCACAGCATTGCACTTAAATCTCCTTTAGGATCGGATACACGTGTTCAGAACTCGTTAATTACCATGTATGACAGATGCAGGGACATCAACAGTGCTAGAAAAGTGTTCAAATTACATTCCAGTTCCAATCTATGCACATGGAACTGCATGATCTCAGCTTTATCACATAACAAGGAGAGTAGAGAAGCATTGGATCTATTCCGCCGTCTTCAGTTTAAACCGAATGAGTTCACCATTGTTAGTGTTCTCTCCGCATGCACTCAAATCGGTGTTCTAAGACACGGAAAACAAGTTCATGGTTACATGTTCAGGAATGGATATCAACAAAATTCTTTCATATCAGCAGCTCTTGTAGACTTGTACAGCAACTGCGGCAGACTGGACAATGCTCTCAAAGTATTCAGACATTCACAGAAGTCGGAATCTGCTTGGAATTCAATGATTGCTGCATATGGTAATCATGGAAATGGTGAAAAAGCAATCAAACTGTTCCGTGAGATGTGCGAGTCAGGAACAAAAGCAACCAAAAGCACATTTGTTAGCCTTTTATCTGCATGCACCCATTCAGGACTTGTGAACCAAGGACTTCAGTACTATGAATGTATGTTGGAGAAATATAGCATAAAACCTGAGGCTGAGCATCAAGTTTATGTGGTTGACATGTTAGGAAGATCAGGTAGAATTGACGAAGCTTATGAGTTTACAAAAGGGTTGCAATCCAATGCAAGTTCAGGTGTATGGGGAATGCTTTTGAGTGTATGCAACTATCATGGAGAAATTAAGTTGGGAAAAAAGGTTGCTGAAAAACTATTTGAAATGGAACCTCAAAATGTTGGATATTATATATCATTGTCAAATATGTATGTTGCTGCAGGAAGCTGGAAAGATGCTACTGAGTTGAGACAATCTGTCCATGACCAAGGATTGAGAAAATGTACAGCTTATAGTCTAATTGATGTTGGTTTGGGATAAGAGGGAAGGCTACAATGTTCATTTCAAGGCCATGTAAAGTAATTATGAATCATTTGTTAAAGAAATAATTATTACAGTTGACAAATTTGAAGGTAATCCTATAAAAAAGGGACTGACCAATTCAAGAAAAACACATATAAGGTAGTATTTACCGATTAAAGCAAATTGAGTTTGCCATGAAATTCTTTTTTAAAAGAGTGTAAAATAACTAACTATAATGATACATTGAATAGATTTTACCAACATTACGTTAGTTCGACTAGAGCTGAACTCAGACCCCTAAGTAAGATGTCGGGTTTGAGTTTTGTGGATAAAAAAATGTGATTGAGAGGAAGCTCCCACTAAAGATGGCCGGCCAAATTTACAGGCAAAGATTAGTTGTCATCTTAATCAAGAAAACTAGTACTCTTCAATTCATACCAAATAAAGGATATGGATTTGCTATAGTAACAAAAACACACAATTACACGCTGTAATCAATCTCAGTTATTAATTTTACATCGGATAGTTTATATTACACATGCACTAAAAAATCCTAACCATTGATTGAAATCAAACGGTTGATGTTGTAACAAGAAATTTGTTTCCCCATTATCAAGTTTTTTTGTTTTATTTTCATTTCAGAAATTCTCACTTTTTTTTTAACATAATTAGTTGTTAGTATTTTTCACTTTCACCGGGACTTAATATACGTTTTTTTTTTTTTTTCAGTGACAAAATCATATGCTTTGTTACATATTCAACCAGTAAATTATGAGAGCCAAGATGGCGATAAACTTAATATGTGGCATCATGAACTCTCAACAAACATCAAATATGAAATACCCATAAAAAAAACATCAAATATGAAAATGTGACCGATATAAACTCAAGAAATAATAAGATTCACTCACCATAGTCATACCAAAACTGGTCATGAGCAAATGTACATGTACTAAAGCCGTGTTTGACTAAACAGCCTATTTCGCAACTTATAGCATAAGTGTTTATATGATAAACATTTATGAATAAGCTATTTCTATAACACAAGATAAAATAAAGTCAAACAATGGTCTTCGTATAATCTATAAGCTGTTTTCATAAGCTATCTTGAAGAGCTTATTGAAATAAGTTGAAAAAGGCTTATGACATACATGTCATAAGCTGTTTTCATAAGTTCTCCCAAACATTGTCACAAGTGTCTGTGCCGGTAGATAAGCTCAAATAAGTTAGTCCAAACAGGTCCTAAGTATTACTGAAACATATATGAATGCACCAACCAACATATGGCCTGAATGCAGACTCTTCTATCCATTGAGAAAGATGCCTTTCAACAGGAAAAGGACAAACTTTCTTGGCAATGCATCAAATGAATTAGAGCTGGGATTCGAGAAAAAGCTCAATTTGATGCAATGTTGCATTGGCAAAAGAGCAGACTGCAACAACAGAAAATGGAGTCGGTTTTCAGTTGCCATGAAAGGTGGGTGTTACAAGAACAATAGCAAAAACAAACAAACCTGCCTTTTGAGTATTAACTCAGTCATCGAGGTAATAATAAGATCCCGCATTCTTTTGCTCTCTGTCCTTGGTTGATTCAAGTTTGTTGATCCTTGGGCGGAAATTAGTTGGGTCTCTTCTAAATGTGATATCAAGATGCTGCAACAGTGACTAAGTTAGATGTATCATACAAAAAAGAACCACCAGAGAGCACAACATATTTTTAAATTTAAACATGCATGCAGGATACTTGAAATTTTTTAATGGAACCGTTAAAAAACAGTGACACTTACGGATAAGAAAAGGTTCATCCCAGTCAGCAATGATTGTGGACAATTTGCAGTACAATCAATTGAAGGCTGACCCTCATACACAATAACTCTGTCGGCAAGATAAGTTGCCATGATGAAATCGTGCTCAACGATAAAGGCTGTTTTCTTTGCATGAAGAATAAACCTCTTGATGACTTTTGCAGCAACAATACGCTGTTCGGAATCAAGATATGCACTTGGCTCATCTATCAGATAGATGTCTGCAGGCTGTTGTAATAGGACGATAGCAACTGATTAGAAAACTATAAATGCTATTTAGTTTGAAATGAATAGGAGTGTACATCTAAAGTAGCAAAAACAAACACACACAACAAAGCTAAGTGACATAGTTCCAAAAATCTTGCCCCGGCGTGACACAAATAGATGTCAGCAGGCAGCAATAGTAGAACAGTATTGGATCATGAATTCAATTAATATTTTGTTTGAAATAAAATGTATAAATTTAAGAGATAGAAATAGAACAATCACAGCAAATCCAAGTTTCCAAAAAAAAAATATTAACTCGGGATTAGCATTTAACTCGTTTTCGTGATGTCAGCAGGCAGCAATAGTAGAACAGTATTGGATCATGAATTCAATTAATATTTTGTTTGAAATAAAATGTATAAATTTAAGAGATAGAAATAGAACAATCACAGCAAATCCAAGTTTCCAAAAAAAAAATATTAACTCGGGATTAGCATTTAACTCGTTTTCGTTACATATTGGAAAGAAAACCAGCTGATATCAACATACATTTGGCTTCTCTAAAGCGGGGAAGTACAACATCTCAATTCTCAACCATAGAAGAAATAAACAACAGTTGATGAGAGCATTCACAGCAAATCATAGATTTCATAAGATGTAAGATATAATCCATTGATTTTTGTCATCACTCTAAAGTAAATTACTTATTCAGAAAGAGCCAAATTCTGCTGACATATAGGAAACTATGAATGTGTTCAAAAGAATGTAAAAGGGAAAGAAAAGACAGAGACACCAGAATTAAGGTGCACAAGCAATCATGGAGCAGTTCTCAAAGATGAAACATAAAATACCTTTCCAAGACAAAGGCATAAGGCAACTCTTTGCAGCTCTCCGCCGGAAAGATTCATAACTTCTTGGTCCATCAACTGTTCAATAAGTAGTGGCTTCATCACATCTGAATTAAACTGGGGATGAGTGTATGCATCGCGAATTTTTTGATGCAGCAATTGTCTAACAGATAATCGGGACTTTGGACTAATTTTCTGAGGTTTGTATGAGACGTTGAACTCGGGCATCTCCACATCAGATCCACCTTCTATAGCGTCAGGTTTCAATAAACCAGCCTGAATAAAAAAGGAGATGGTGAATAGATATATGTGATGAATTATGCAGTTTGATAAAGAAATATATAAGACTAAAAGATATACCAGCATGCGAATGAATGTTGTTTTTCCTGTCCCATTCTCACCCAGCATCACAATAATCTGTGAATCTGTAAACTCTCCTTCAACTGCACGAAGCCTGAAATTACCTTGAGTTTTGGTCATGGTTGGGTATTTGTATCGAGCATAAGTGTCAGTTTCCTCAGCACTTTCCTGTGGAGTTTCTGCAACCTAGACACAACATTATAGCAAGGTTGATTCGATAAATCTATTTGTTTTATTTAACATAGAGAGCTGAAATTTACAACATAATTAAACCTAATATAAATGATGCAACACAAAAGGAAAAAATTGGGATGTGTTGATTTGTATAAGGAAATTTTGCTGAATATGAAACCAAATAATTGCTATTCTTTATTCAGTTCTACTTTTGGTATGATTAAACAAACACCACTAAATCAATCTTGGTGCTGAAATCTTCATTTACATCACCCAAATTAACCTTATATTCCATAAATGGGAAGTAGGAGATAGATGATATATACCTTGAAGGTAAGAGATTCCTCCCGAAACCTAAGATTTTCTGTTGGAACAAAGCCGGACAAGAAGATATTAATTCCTTCTCTGACTGAGAAAGGAAGTGTTACGACTCCGTATGCACCAGGTTTACCGTACAAACAGCAAATAAAGTCTGATAAGTAGTCCAAGACACTAAGATCGTGCTCGACAACAATTACATAGCTGGAAAAAAAAAAGGGGGGAAATTGTAAATAAAATTAGATTTATCTTGACCAAAAAATCAAGGAGAATGCACATAGTGATATCAACAATATTTAAAGCAGAAGCTACCGAGATAAAAGGAAACAAACCTATTAGGCCTGAGCAAAGACCTAACAACTCGGGCAGCTTTAAGCCTCTGCTTCACATCAAGATAACTAGAAGGTTCGTCAAACATGTATATCTCAGCATTTTGGATTGCAACAACTGCAATGGCAAACCTTTGGAGCTCACCTCCTGAAAGATCACCAACATTACGATCTATAACTTGATTAAGCTCAAGATCAGCACAAAGTGTTTCCTTCATATCTCTTTCATTTTTTTGGTCTAGCACCTGCCCCACATTCCCTTCCACTGCTTTTGGAATGTGATCAACATACTGAGGCTTGATGATAGCCTGGATTATAACGTATATTGAAATAAGCACGATTAGAAGCCGGAAAGGAAAACCATCTTTAAGTGACACATTATCTTATCATATATCAATACAAATTTTAAAAACAGCTCAATTTAAATTCAAATGAATGAACATTCAGAATATTTTAAGCACGAATAATGTTAGGCTATCAAGTAAAGATAAAAATGTTTTTCAAAAATAGAGGACAAAGAATTCTCTAGTGATTGCTATAAGGACAAATACATTTACCTTCAAATCATCCTCTAGAATGCGAGTGAAGTAATTCTGCAATTCAGATCCTCGAAAATGGGTCAAAATTTCCTGCCAATCAGGGGGTTGCTGCAAAAGAAACGCAAAGTTAAAAATGAATGCAATAAAATCGCAAACATATGAATCAACAATTAATAAAAAGTTCTAATTTTTGCTTCTTACGGTGAAACGACCCAAATTCGGCTTCAATTTTCCAGCCAAAACTTTAAGTGCAGTGGACTTCCCAATTCCATTAGTCCCAACCAAACCAAGCACTTGCCCCGGCCTCGGAACCGGCAACCTGCAATTACAATTCAATTCATTAAGGGCTAGTTTGGATTGACTTATTCGAGCTTATCCACCAGTATATGTTTTGTCAGACTGTTTAGGAGAACTTACGAAAACAACTTATGACATATGTATAAGTCGTTTTCATCTTACTTTCATAAGTTCTCCAAAATAGCTAAGAAAAACAACTTATAACTTATACAATTTAAATATTTTATCTTTTGCTACAAAGGGTCCGTTTGGATTTGGCTTATTTTTGAGCTTATGCAAATAAATAAAGTTTTATGTTAATTCATAAGTTTTCACCGACAAAAATTGCATCTTTATAACCTACTTTCTCATAAACTACCTTAAAAAGCTTGTAATAATGCATAAAAGGTTATTTATTTGCATAAGCAGTTTCGCATAAGCTCAAAAAAAAGGCAATCCAAACCGGCCCAAAAACATCTTATACATATAAGCGCTTATGCAGTTATTCTATAAGCAGCAAATAAGTTGCTTAACCAAAAAGTACCTATATACAATAAAAAGGCATATTAACACGGAGTTTTATCGAAAACGGCTAAAAACGACGCACCTGTGTAGCTTAAAAGTATTAGGACCATATCTATGAGTTGTATCTTTGTCCAAATCCTTTGGCAAGTTGATAATCTGGATAGCTTCAAAAGGACATTTCTACACCAATAGACAAAATAACATTAACAACCTCATCATCACACTCATAAACTATAAACAAAAATAAAAATAAAAATACATCATATATATCGCAAAATTGAATACCTTAACACAAATACCGCATCCAATACACAATTCCTCAGATATGTAAGCAATTTTTGAAGCAGAAGTAACCTCAATACATAATTTACCTATAATAATCAATTGATTAAACAAAATTAAAACAAAATTGAACAGCAACAAAGAAATTACAAATAAAATATTAAAATAAATAAATGAATAATGAAAAGTTTGGTTTTGGGTGAGATATTTATTTACCGGTTCTGACTACAGGACAACTCTTCTTACACTCTTGACGACACTTTTTGGGTTTGCATCTATCGTTGCTAACAATAGCAATACGAGTCAATCGATCTGCCATGTCGACTCAAAGCGGATGGAGTTTCCTTTCGTGTGTGCTGCGCCTGTGAGAGTAAACGACTGTCAAAGGGTTTTTCGACTTGGGTTGCACAAGTTAAGAATCCGATATATATATATATATATATATATATATATATATATATATATATATATATATATATATATATATATATATATATATATATATTAGTGTAATCTCGGGTTAATTTCGGTCGCTCCAATAATATACGGGTAGTTATCATTTAAGCTATATTTATGAAATGAATTTAATTTATATGCACCGTCAGTGTAAAGTTATTTTGCACATTCGTCCAATAATATAACGACACATCATGTATGGTAATTAAAAACACATGACGTGTCACATTCATTAAGTGATGTGGCAACGCGTCATTGGATGTATGTGTAAAAAACTTTTACACCGACGGTGCACAACAATTAAACTCATCAATTAAATCCTTAAAATAAATATCGTTTGTGATTGTAACGTATTAATTAAAAAAAAAGTTGTAACATATTAATTAAAAAATGTATCAATGCAAAAAAAAAAATGTACAATAGAATAGTTAAACTTAAAAAGACATAATAATTTTTATTAAACGAACTTTATTAATTATTAATTATTGATGTGTGTCATATCATATTTATCATATATTGAATCTAAAGTAGAATATAATTTATTTTTTTAGAAGGGTGTATTAGTGTTAGCACTAATTAGAGAGCAAAATTAGAAGAAAAATAAATTATTCTTTATATTGAAAATCAAAATAATATTTATTTTAATATAAACATTTTTTTAATAAAGTATAGTGAAATGAAAAAAAATAAAAAATTAGTCTTTGCAATTACACGTAGAAATTTCCAATTTAAAAAATATAGATATATAAAACAAATCTAATTTTCTAGAGTTTGTCAAAAAAAAAAAAAATCTAATTTTCTAGAGATATTTAGCGTGTTGTTTTCCACAGAATAAGAGAGAGGCGTGTGCTTGGAACGTTTGAGAAACTTGCTTCAACTTGCAACTGGAATCGGGTTATGGGTCGGATTCAAAACCAATATTATATTATATTATATTATCTAACCTGTGTTGGGCTTCATGCTGTCTATCTGGTGGGTTGATATAACATACACTTATGTTATTTTCAGTTTTACTTCTCGCACCCCCGGCATACATATGCGTCTTCTGATATTCCAAATTTACTCTTCTCACTACTTAGAAAGCGAGTGTGTAAATAGCAAAAATTAGGGGGGGAAAGTTCGCTTTCTAGATAGCAAACGGCAAACTGAGTTCTCTTTCTATGATGTGAACCTTATAAAAATCAAATTTTTTTGTCCATTCCACCCTTCTCTCATCTCCCATGAAATAGTTATGAATGAAACACAGTTCACAAGTTAAAGTGTGAACCATTCATTCACCTAATTTTCTATTTTATGTCAAACTTATCGACTCTTTGTAGCCTTGATACATGTCTATTGCAAGTATGAATGTAAACTTTGTCATATCAAATAAAGTAACAATTCAGTATAGTTATATTTACGGTGTGTGATTGGCCGATAATGTCATAACTGCTCCAATGGAAAATTAAAATTTGATATTAGATAATAGTCACATTTTTATTAGGTACAGTAGTTAAAGTGTAAAAGTGTAAATTGAGTTCGCACTCTAAAGAGCGAAAGTTAGAACTGTTCGCACTCTACATAGCGAGTGACAATACTTTATACTCAAACGCAACGTCTGCGCCCCCATCGAATGAAAAAATTAATGAAAGAAAGAGTTTGCTTTCTAGATAGCAAACTGCAACTGAGTTCGCTTTATGAGCAGGAGAACGTCGAAGATGGTGGTGCAGAGAATGTCCTCGTCGCACCACCACGCCGCAAAGCTACATCATGGCGGTTGGGAGTGAAATGTGCGGCGGTTTCCCGGTAGAGTCGAAGAACAAGGAGAGGAAGCAACTGATGTGTGAGAGGGAGGGTGGCGGTGGTTTAGACGGTTAAGGAGGAAAAAGGAGAGGGTGGCGTGGCGGCTAACGCGGAGCATTGTCAAAAGACCTATTTTTACCTTTTCATTATGAGTTTTCCATCTAAAATTCTATTTGTGCGGGCTTCATCAAAGACAAGAATGTATTCTCTTATGTCATTTTTGTCCATCTGTCTATTATTTTCTTAACTAGAGAGGAAAAATGTGGGTGAATGACTAAGATAATAGTCCGAAAAACTTCATTTATATATCAGTGCATGATTTTTCCAGTCTTGTCATTTTTCTTAATTTTCTTTTGATATGAATATCATTCGCCGTGAATTAGATAAACTTATCAGCTTGTATTTGGTTAAATGAATATCCATTGTACAAGCTGATGAGGTTTCAAACGGTGGTTAAATTTATCAGTTTTGAAGACAAAATTATTTCACCATTTTGGTATTTGAGATGAACAACACTCGCCTTAAACAAACTCATATGGTTTAGACGATTTCTACTCGTCAAAGGGGGTGTTCACATTGCGTTTTATATTTGCTTCAAATGGGAATCACTCTCCGAATATTTCTTATTTTGCGGCGAACACTACCTGTCATTCGCTCACGATGTACAATATCATGCTTTGATGCACTTATTGCAGGTGTTCATATTTGAATCCGGTTCAAGTTAGGACCAACATAAATCACCAAATGTGCATCAAGATATTTTTAGTAGATGGTCATTTTAATCATTTAACTTAATATTTGACAGGTGAAAGCAAAAGGTATATAATACTAACGTAAATTTCAATGTCTTTTATTTTAAGTGCGTATAACCTCTTTTATGACGAACATGAATCATCTAAATCATTGTGACGGATATAACTTATTTCATTATGATAGACATAATGATTTCATCGTAAAAAACATAATTTAATTCAAAAACTTGCCTATTTCATCGTAAAAAAACATAATTTAATTCATTATGGTGATAACTTGGTAAATTGTTAGACAAGTTTCTGCGGAGCTGCACAATTTCAAAGAAAAATTGCTAATATGATGTTTGTGATATACTAACTTCATAAACTAATGTGAAATAGTATGGTTTATAAAAAAGTAATTAAAAACTCTCATTGGAATTTCATTTAAATAGCAAAAATGTAGCTATTGTGTGTAGCTTCTTTAAAAGATCATTCTTCTAAGGATGAAAAAGTCAACCGATTTGGTAAGTCAATATAAATCAACCGATATACTCTACGAACAAGAGGTCTAATTTTACTATATAGATCCAATCTCCATCTAATAGGATAAACCAACCAAGGTTAAAAAAGAAAATGGCAGTAACTAGTAATGTACAGCAAAACAAAATAGGCAAGAACTTGAGTAATGCCTTTAGCTACAGCAACACCAAGCTTGCACAGAATTAATCAATGGATCATGCCATCAATGTCAACAAACAAACAAGCAATAAAAAGAGTTCAACCAAGTATAGATCCGCGTCATATCAAGTAAGGATTATTTAAAAAACAATCAGCAGCAGCAGTGTCGTTTGGAATCATGGTTATATATACATTGATAGATGTGATCACTTCCACTTCCTGAACATACCATGCTTGCCAAACTTTCCATGCTTAAATTTCCCATGCTTGCCGAATTTTCCGTGCTTGAACTTGCCATGCTTGAATTTCCCATGAGGCATGTGACCATATCCTCCATGTCCATAATGGCCATGGGAAATATGGTGAGCGCCGTATGCAGCAGCTGCCGCTGCAGCACCACCAGCAAGCAGCCCACCGATACCGCCATGCCCAGCATGCCCAGCATGCCCATAAGGCCCTGATGTAAAGCGGAGAAGTTAGTTACCTTCAAGCATATTACTTCGGTTATAGACAGCAGAGAAGAAAAACTTTCAAATAGAAAATGCATCAGTTGAATAGGTTTAAATAAACAACATAACAAGTTTCAAAGATAGTAGACAAAGACTAAAGTTACTGTTGAGAATGTCAAAGATTGAGGACAAAAAACGTAGTAATTATAAACTCACAATTTAAAAATCAAAGTTTCAACAAAGAAAGTCTTGCCAATGAATGCACTCACAAAATTAATATAGTCAAAGAAAGTTCCAAATATAGTAGATCACACCAAAAGAAAGTAGGAATAACTGCAATGAGGTCGAAAAAATGTGGTGATGATGACTCATTCACAAATCAAACTACCAGTTACACACAGTCAAAGAAAGCTCTCATGAATTGTTTTTAGCTAAACAATCCGACATTTGTAAATTGCAACAAAAATCATACATGTTAAACTCTATGCATTAGTTTAAAAGAAAACATTAACTCAACTAATTTGAGCTAACTCAAGAGCCTAAAGTAGCTTCAAAAACTTCATAACAATAATACAGTGTCATCTATCAAGTCATTGTAACAATCAATTAATTGAAGAGCTAACAGTGAAAATAAGAATAAAGGAAGAGACATACCTGGGGCATGTGGAGCAGATGGACCAGGGTAACCAGCAGGTGGGTAACCAGCAGGTGGATAACCACCATGAGGATAACCAGCAGGAGGATAACCAGCAGGAGGGTAACCAGCCGGAGGATAACCCCCTTGATGTGGAGGGTATCCATGTGGCGGAGGATATGCCCCTGGTGGTGGAGGGTAAGCACCAGGTGGGTAACCATGAGCACCTTGAGCTAACCCGTGAGCTAAACTTGAGAAAACTCCTTTGTCAGATTCATCATGATTGTCTTTTCCACCTCCCATTTTTCAGATCAACAAAACCTAATCATTCAGAATAAAAAATTAATCAATAGAGTAACACATTGGCTAAATTATTAAGTTATTTAATCATGAACACAAAATCACATATAGAAAAAAAAATAAAAATAAATAAACACAAAATAGGGATTCTCATTTCCATGTTTGCTAAATTGCCAAGGTTATACCTATTATGGATGCAAAATCAAAACTTTCGTTTTCATTATGGACTAATAATAATAGTTAACCGATACTCCCTCCGTCTCAAAATAATTGTCACAATTTCACTGTGTGCACTTTACCATATTACTAATGTATAAAAGACAAATATTAACATATGAGATCCGGTTAGATTTATCTCGATAAGTACTATCAAAATATAAATTTTTCGTAATTTTTAATAATACACCGCTAAAGATATTAATGATAAAAAAGTGCATCGACAATGTGCATTTGTCAAATACGACAATTATTTTGAGCCGAGGGAGTAATTCAAATATTAATTTCCGTCAAAGAACCTATCAGACACAAAAAGTGGGGTTTTTTTTTTTTCATAAGCAAAAGTCAATGATCGAACTTTGACCATAAGAGACCAAACTTTCTTTGCTGGTAAACAACACTATTTTGTTTTATCTCAGGAGAAACCAACAAACGCATCATCTATTTTTTTTTTTTTGGACACATCATCTAATATTATAATCATATTTTTTTGATAAAGAATTGATTTTCTTAACAAGCATATATGAATTGAATTGATCAAGAAATTTTATTTTATAATCATATAGGAACGAACATTACTATTAAATTAAGGCATGACATTGATCCAATAAGCATGAACATAATAAAAATTCACAGAAGTACAATTTTTGGTAAAGAAACATAAAATGAAATCAGAAAAGGGGTAAAAAGATTGTTGTACCAAATTATGAACGAATAATTGTAATTAGTGTTAATGAATTAGGAAGAATGAAGAGAAAGAAAGAAAGAACTCACAGAGATATTTTGGAATGATGATGATGAGATTGTGAAGTTGAGAAATTGAAACTATGGAGGGAGAGAAAAAGTAGGGATTTGATATTTATAGAGAGAGGTTATGCGTTGGTTTTATTTTGAGATTGAAGAAGAAATCGTTATCATCATCAATTAAAAGCGGAAACTCGGATTCGGATAATACAAGTTACGCGTTATTGACGCGTCTAAGAATGCGACTGCACCTCTTACCTAATGACACGTGGCAATTCTCGTTTTTTTTTTATTTGGATAAATTGTTTTAGCAAACAAAATAGGTTGAGAAAATCACCACTCATTCAATGACATTGTCATTGACACCTGAAGTCATCGTTTCATCAACTCATTGTGACTCTTGAGCTTTCATGCCAAAAAACGTGAAATTGAAAAGTAGATTAACTTTTTTTTTTGGTATTAAAAATACTAAAGAAGGAGTTGAGATCCTCTTCATTTCTTATGTTTTCCATTTCTTCCATTACCAAAGTTTTTAAATATTTTGGGGTGTATAAATGACATTTGGACCCACTTGATGTCACATTTTTGCATTTATATTCCCAAAACTATATAATAATGGAGGAAATGGAAATAATTGGAAATGGAGAGGATCCTAACTCCTAAAGAAGTACTTTGTACCAAAAAAAAAGTACTATTGAATTGTGCAAAAATGTTAAAAAAAATAAATGTATGAAATTATTTTTTAGAATTTGTGTATTTTAATTTTTAAGCATTAACAAAAATTTTATGAGGATACTTCATCCGGTCACACATATTAACAAAAAAATTTTGTTTACACGGTATTTAAGAACTTTAGTTAACTATAGTTAATTTTCTTGATTTAATGCAAAATGTAACGTTCCAATATTTTATATATGCATTTTATTGATTTATTATTTGATAATATAGTAATATTAATTATTTAAATTTATATTTTATTTATTTTATTATTTGACGAGTCCTTTTTATTGGTCAATTCACAAATTACTTTTAGATTTAAGTATATACGTATATGGATAATTATTCAATGTCATTTCTTATCCTTTTAGATAGTAGTAACCAAATATATTTTTGGATGTTAAATTAATATTTTACTCTTATATTGAAGTATTTTATTTTATTAATGGTATTGAAATATTTTAGCCTAAAGAAGCACATGGTGATCGATGTATTGGGTAGAGCTTTTGATCAAAGGTCATGAAAGCAATTTATGTGGCCACACGTTTTTCCTTACTAGTCATTAGACAAAGCACTAATGCAAAATTAATCTCATCATATTTCGGTTTAGTAGCAATTAAGAAAGATGGTTATCTCTTTGATCTTATTTATTTCACATAATTTCCTTTCCTATACCACATGATGATTATTTCTTTTCAAATAATAATTCAGCCAGTTTGATTACACATACTGTACGTTTCTCTCTGATAGGCATTTAATTCCGATAAATTTGTGTATATCTGGGTCTGTTTGGTTCGAAGTAGATGAATGCGAGGGAGTAATCTTGACCAAAAAAAGTTTCTTTTTATTAAATCTTTTTAAAAAAACGTTTTAAATTGGTAAAGAGAATATTTTAAATTCATAGAACATTTTAAAATGTGAGAGAACATTTTTAAAAAAAATAATAATTTTTTTTCAAGAATAAAAAACGTTTTTTTTTAAAAAAAAAAATATTTAATAAAAAGAAATTTTTTTTGGTCAAAATCACCCTCTCACTTTTCCTCCATCTACTTCCAACCAAACGGTATGTTTCGAAGGTGTGCACATGAACCTTAGTCTAGGACATAATTCTTGCCTATTTTATTTCATCAGGTTTTATCAACATTGTGAGGGAATTTTCATATATTTATACCATTGTATAAATAACTATATAGGCTATAGTTTCACTTATCGTACCCGTCCAAGTCGTATAAGTGTCAAGCCATTCTTTGCAGCACTTTTGTGTTAGAGTAAAAAACGGCTAAGGTATGGTCTGAGAGAGTGTAGTTATATTTTCTTTTTCCTTAATTTTGTAATAAAAAAATGTATGCACAAAAGAAAATCATGACAAAGAATGGGATTTACCAATTGGGGGTCTGGTGCTTCAGTCGTCGAAGCACTTGCTTCGTCTATTTTTTTATTTGGCTTTTCATGTGTAATGGAGCATCATAAATTGAAATTTTATTAAAAGGAGTAATCATTAGTCAAGTAGAATCTAAATTATAGAGAAGAAAATGAAATAAATTATCTCAAAGGCAATATCATCCTATCATGAGTCCCCTTTTCTCAACTACGGGAATGGGAAATCTGATTCCCACCTTTTGTTGTTGATTCTTTACCTTTTCTCAACTTTGTTTGATGCATGGAATCTCATTCTGATATCTCTATATACTAAAGGATGAGTGGTTTTTCAACCACCAAATGCAAACCCTAATTTCTTGCCCAATCAATCTCCTACATTTTTCCATGTTGACCAATCACATATTGCCACCTCTAGGTTTCCATTTCATCTAACCTAATTTGCTTGTCCTTTGGTAACCCTAATATTCTATCCAATAGTTAATTGACACTTATTATATGCTTAGAAAACCACATGGTGGCAACTAGAAACTTCTATATGGTTGCAATGATTCAGCCTGCATCAATCCTGTTGGGCCTTTCCTTGCACCAATTGAAAAGCTCCACTAAACACAAGATGACAGCAAGTAAACCAACTCAATCAGAACACAGATTTGGTTCAGCCCACAGATTTCATCTCTCTGTTAAGAAAGAATCCCACCAATTCCTCAATGCTATACCCTCAAGGTTGTCAAACTCTTTCTCTCACCCTCCATCTCGTCCTCCATCTCGTCCTTGTCCTTCACAATCGCAACCACCGCCACCACCACCACCACCTATGAGGGAGTGGCCGAGTGAGAGATTTGCCGGCGGGTGACAGAGAGTTCCGACCGATATAGAGAGTTCCGGTGGTGTTTCGCGGTAACACGGCGGTGTTTGACGACGGCGGTGACAGAGCTTCTTTCTCCTTCTTTCCTCTGGTTCGATATTTCTTTCTATACATTTATTTGCTTTTTTTTTTCTGTTGTTTTTTTTTTTTGTTGGTTAGGATGATTGAAGATTTGAGGTGGTGGTGAAATGTGGTGGTTATGGTGGATGGTGATGTATCTCGAAATTCATCTTCTAGATTTCATCTTTCTCAATTTGTGAATATTAATCTCTCTAACTGGTTTTCTGTGTTGTTTTTTGCAGGCTCTATGAAAGAGGCAGCTCAGTTTCAATTTTTGGGTTCTCAATTTTAGGTTTGGTTTATGTTTTTCTGTTTCTTTGCTGGGTTTTCTTCTATTTTTCATGTATCCTTCTTGCTGATTTGTTCATCATCTTCTTGCAAAGAAATAGAAGCCTCATCCCATCAATTTGAGTTATAGTTGTTTAGATTAAATATACATTCTACTTAAGTTATAAACAATAGAAGTTTTATCATTTCATTATCTTCTTGATTATGAATGATGACAAATTTAATAAGTTTGATTGACAGAACAATGACAAATTTAGAAGTATGGTTGATTTTCATGTTTGATAAAGGGTTCTAAAACTAAGTTTTTTTTTTCTTTGCAGAGAATACCACAAGCTGTTAGGAATTTGGGTTTGTCAATATGAAGCCAACTTTGGGTCAAGCTCAAAGTAATTGGGAAGCTGATAAAATGTATGTGGACATGCTAAATGCTTGGCATTTTTTACACTCTAGAATTTGTTTTCTTTTTTGTGTTTGTTTCTGGTTTATTTGATTTTGGTCTTGAGGATCATGTTATGTTGATGTTCATCTGTTTGTCTGTTATGCTTCAGGCTTGATGTTTATATTCATGATTATTTTCTGAAAAGAAAGTTGAACGCCAGTAGGTAAGAAACTAAGAAACAAAAGTTTCGACGGATCCAGTAGGTAAGAAACTAAGAATTAAGATTGTTGATTTTCTTGATAATCCTTTTTCCTAAGTGTAAAATTATAATTTCCAACATCATCTTTAAGTGGCACGTGTATTATATGTTGATGTTAATTTTAGCTAGGGTGTTGTTGATTGGTGCAGCTGATTTTATGAAAATTAGAATTGTTTATGTTGTATATTTCAACTGGATTTTGTGACTTTGATATAGGCAAGAGGCAGGCTGAGGAAGAAGTACAGGCAGTGAGTGCAAAAAAGCAAAAGCTAGAAGAGGTTCATCAAAAGAAGGAAGCTGAGTTGAAGAAATTTAAGAATGATGAAAGTAGTTATGAGGAAGAGGTACTATTATATGCTTTAACTGTGTTTCTTGTGATGTATTCAAGAGAATGCAGACTTATTTTAGTATTCTGCTTGTAGGTAGTACTAAGTTGAAAGTTGAAACTAAGCTTTAAGAATATATCATGGCTTCATTTCATAGTACAAATGTATAATTATAGGTATAGGTATTTTTTGACTCCCTCACTCATACAGTACAATTATTAGTGAAATTCTTACAACAATCTTATGCAGATTTTGTGCTCTAAACCCTATCCAAAAACAATTGCATTTATTTTCCTTGACCTCTCTATGTAATATGAAAAATATTTTTTTTATTACTATTTTTCTGAACTCATTGTTTAAATATTTGTGTAGTTTCAATTTTTTATTCAAAACATATACACATAAAAATATGATTAGAATGAATTGTATTGTGTATGCTGTCAAGTTTGTTTGGGTTTGTGGATAGTGTTTTTGTGATGCCTCTATCACCATATAAATAGATACTTTTAATTACTTTTAGTTTGATTTAGATATAAAGAATTATTGTGAGCCTTTGAATTCCTTACTTTAGTGACAATTGGTGAGGTACATAGCTTTGATTGTGTTTGAAAACTCTCTTTGATTGTGAAAGTGAGCACTCAAGGTGTTTGAGTAAATGTCTCGATATGAAAAATTGATGGCTTTGTGGTCTTACTATTTGTGCTTTTCTAAACCATCATTTGTATGCAATTAGTGAAAGAATTAGTGATAACTGATAATTTCTTAGCTTATTTATTCAGGTATGACAAAATTACTTCATTTTAGAAAGCAAAAATGTTAGCTTATTAAGTTTGCTTATTTAGAGGTGTTTCTCCATGGTGTATATATTATGCATTGGACTCCAACTTTATATGATCAGCAGACAAGAACATTAGTCCATTGTAAAAAAGCAGTGATGATGATTATTCATAGTTCTAAATTACAGCGGTGATGATTATTCTTAGTTCGATGCTGAAGATAAATTTAAGGGACTAAGTAGTCCGAACTATTGAGTATCAATGCTAATTTACTCCTCTAATAAAAGCAGTGATGATTATTAATAGTTCTAAATTACAGTCCGCAATTACAATTGCAGCAGCATCACATGCATTTGTCGGTATTTTGCCGCCACAACTGGGAGTGCAACCATAGTTTAGAATCATATTCTTGCACTTACACAGTAGGGTAAGCCATACAACAGTACCGTCGCACTTATACTTTGTTTTCTGTCATAATATTAGTTGACTGTGGCAGCCGGGAAGGTTGTGTCCAGTATACCATTCACACATTAGGTCTCTAGACTCTAATCGAATAAAAAGATTCAATATAGCTATGTTTACATTGTTGCACTTGGTTGTGGAGTTGAAACCAATGGTAAATCATGCTGGTAACATTCAATATAGTTATCTTTTTATCTCAGATATGATGAATTTCCAAATTTTATGCAGGGAATTTTAGATTGTAGGATATGATAGAAGACTATCAATTTGGTTTGGGGCCTTAGATCTATATGCGACATGATTGCCTAAAGAGGGACTTGGAGCTTGAAGTTATCAACCAAATTAATGGAAAAAAGGAGCTGTGATTATTTTTGAATTATTGTTTAGAGGAAGAGAGAAATAATGTACTTTTGCATCCTTATTGTGCATTGAAACTTTTTTTTTCCCTTCATATTGTAATGATAATGATAATTTATGTGGTTGTTTTTGTAAATTGAATTTGGATATAATGAGATTGACCTAGAAAAGTCTCCTATATTGAAGAATACAGGAAGGATGAATTCTATTTTGGGACTTGCTATCATGTCCTTCACAAAATTCTTCTTAATTTAAAACATCCTATATTTGTAATGATATATGCTTCACTCACTTGATTGACAGCATTCATGATTGAAATAAATTTGACGTTCAGCCAAATGAACCAATTTGATTAATTTTTGTATGCTTATGACTAACTTCATTTGGCTCATAGCATCCATGATTGACAACAACCATGATTGTTATATATATGACGTTCTTCCAAACCCGTGCATCGCACGGGTCGGTTACTAGTTATTATACATGCAAAGATCACCAAAATCTAAATTATTAAATGGTTATATGTGAAAAAATTACTTCAACCGACGCAACCATTTTTTCACCTAAAAAACAAATAAAAAGAAATGTGAATAGAATAAAAGATAAAATGCTTTGTAAGTACAGCTCAGCCGGTAAAAATTTGCATCGACATTTGACTGAATAGCAGTAGAGGTAGTAATAGGACTTTTTGGTAGTAGAGCTTTATGTGGATTATGAGGTTGTGGTCAAATGTCTAAAGGGGTGCAGCCGCGAGTGTAGTTGGGTGGAGGCTTTTCAGCGTATGCCACGACCAGTTGAGGTGAATAGAAAGGTGAAAATTTGTCACTTGTATCAAAAAGAAGATGCTTGTATAGATGTTTGGACAGGTTATGGACATGTCCGGTTCAGCTTAGTCAGTTGCTTATTGCCGATACTAGAGAATTCTCTACTCCAGTTCGGTTAGTTAACTGTTTTAGAAGAGTCTCTACTCCTCTAATGATCTACTTTCTTAGCAAATTTTCAATACATGAAAAACCAACAATTGTAGTGATGTTAAAAGAAAAATTATTCTAATGGATTCAACTATATATTAAAGCACGACTATTAGCATAAAGCATACAACATTACAACTAATAATATAATGCCAATAAGACAAACCAAAGTTTTACAGGAAGACTAATCAGATATTCTTATGCCAAGAGAAACTAAAAGGACATCTGATATCTTTTATGCTCAGTAGGTAAATGATGAGACATGAGATCATCCACTCCAGAAGTGCTATATGGAGATCAGCAATACCTCAAAGTAGCTTCAAGCTCCTTTTCATCAGCACAATTGTATCCCAGCAAATAAGCTCGTGCTGTCAAAATTGAACAGAAGCGTCGTATTGAGATGCACATGCAACAGTACAAAACTAATTTTAAAACAAAATGATCAAGAGCCAAATGAGATGAGTTTACCAAAACGGCCAGATCCCATAAATGGTTCTTCCTCATCTGTTGTAACACCTTGCTGCTGCTCCTGAAATTTCAAATGAATGAGAAACCATCAGGAAGGACAGCTATAATTGTCAAGAAAAAACAAGAAAGCTATGTATATAAAGATGTGTGTTTTTTTTTCTTTCTTCTTTCAAAGCAGTGTATATAAAAGATGTGATCAACTTAATTCTGATAGATAAGCTTAACATTGTCGAGACTATACTATAATAGATACTTCCCTCACAAGATTAACGTGCACGCATGTGTATTGACCTAAGTATTAGAATTAGGAAGGCCTATACTCAACCACAAAAGCTAGCTTTAGAGTTGAGGTTTGCACTACACTTATAAAGGCTATCTATGCCATATCTCTAGCCAATGTGGGACTTCTAACACTAAGCCATAAAACAACTTACAAGAATTGCACAAAAAAACGTTTAAAAGATATTTAGACTTACAAAGTCGGGCTCCATTTCGGATGGCGATAATAATCTATCAAAGCACTACACTTATAAAGGCTATCTATGTCATATCTCTAGCCAATGCGGGACTTCTAACACTAAGCCATAAAACAACTTACAAGAATTGCACAAAAAAACGTTTAAAAGATATTTAGACTTACAAAGTCGGACTCCATTTCGGATGGCGATAATAAACTATCAAAACAGTGCCCTGATATTGTACAGACCATAAGCTCATCGGTGGGATCCATACCTACTTCTTTGCATGTTTCATCACAAACTAGAAAAAGAAAATAATATCAAATCATTTATCAGAAAAGGCATTATAAGCTCTAACAAAACTAAAGGATTTAAAATTCAATGTTGAAAAATGTCATGTTTCTCACCATGAACTTGTCCGGTCTTCTCACAAATAAATACATCTCCAATTTGGTAGTACGAGCATGTCTTCCCAGAACAAGCATGGTCAGTCACCACTGTGTCACTAAGGCCCCTGCTGCTTTTCCATGATGAGACTTGATCAGCTAATGTTTTGTCAAGAATTATGCTATCATCCTTCAACTTCACATGCAGAAAATAGGGAGAAAATGACAAATCGTTAAGAGACATATATTTTTATAGTTATGAAGTATTTAGAGTAAAAGACATCATAATATTAAAGATAAAGAGAACAACATGGGATAAATGCTACGAAATCCCAAATCCCCATCATACTAGGACTCTAGGAGCAAAAGCAAATAAGCATTACTATATAAACTTCAGCGCTATCCCTTTCTCTAACTCTCATTCCCAGGAAGTAAAAGCAAATAAGCATTTCATATTTTTCAGATTGTTGGAAATATCACAATATATCGATTTACAGTTATGCGTTCCAGTAGGTTCTCACACTACCTGTGAAGGATGAGGTGCTTGACTTCTCTTGGCTGCTTGCATTTGAATATAGTACTCCTTAAACTCATTTTGGCAGCTTCTGACAAGTTCACCCATGTCTTTTTCATCACGCTGCATAATCATAGAACAAATAACAAGATCCACACAAATTAACAAATCAAGGTCTGAATAATATTATAATAATAATAATAACTCAAAATTCAGTTTACAGGAGAATAAAGATGAAAAAACTAACATCCTGAGTTAAGTATTTCAGTTAATACTTATTCAAAAAAAGTGTTTCAGTTAATATCATCAAAATGCTCAACCACAAATCACCGATTCACGGATGCTTATACAAAAAAGAATAATGAAGGATCCGAAAGAAAATAAAATGCAAAAATGTGCCAGTACCTGAATGTATAGCTTTTTCCACGGGCAGTCCCTTAACTTCCTCGAAGGAGGAAGAACACCCCATCGCATACAATATCTGAACAAATTTTGATAGGAACAATCATGGTTCACGAATTTCTAACAGTAAAAATCAAACCGAATAAGAAAATATAAATAAAATGAACTAATTAAGTAAAGGAGGACCCACTCCTCAAAGCCAAGCTGATAAGAGGCAATCAACAGCTTCCACTTTACACGGGACAGGCACTCCTGCGTCAACTAGAGCTTCAACACTAGCTAATTGACACAGATCCAAATTCCCAAATCAACTATCCTATGCTGAATATCCAACAATTATCAACAAAACTCAAAAATGTAAGGCAAAACAAAATGTACTCACAGGCGACGCCACAAAGCTTCATCAGATGCAGCATGACTTAGAAACCTACAGACTAGCGAACAAGAAATAAGGTCCTGCACCCATCAAAAAACTCTAGGTTAACTCAAATATCAAGGCAACAACAAGACAGCGAAACCCATCTACATAATGTTTGTTTGATTCTACGTCGATGTCAACCAAGAAATTTGAGTGTAAGAAACATGTTTTGATGGAAACAATTTGGCTCCTCTGAAGTAAGTAGTTAGTAAAGTAGTAATAAAATCAATGGTTGATATTGTAACCAACCATGATTTGGTATGCATGTTCATATAATATCAACCATTAATTTGTTTATCAACGACTGATATTACTCTCTAAAGTGAATTTGCTCACTTTATAGAAGCTATATCCTAGAAGCATAAACTACAAATCCTAACTTCAAATTATAATCAATGCTAATCAAGAACCTGCAAAACTAAATCTAAACATGGACATAAAAAGTCACAAAACCAGGGCAAAGAGTTAACCTCAGATGACAGAAACTTAAGAATATGATGGTAAAGTTCTGGTGGGACTTTGCTGAAAAAACCACTCTCAATCCTTCTCGGCACACCGGGGTTACAGACAGCAAAGTTCTTAAGCTCAGATGATGAACCAGAACACTGTTTGGTACCCTGATTATTACTCTCAGCTTCTTCTACTCGTTTTCTCTTTGCTTTAGGTTCCTCAACATTTTCCTCTTCCTGTAATATAATAACAGTCACACAAATTAAACCATAATTTCAAATAAACCTACGAAAAAAATTGAATTTTTATTACTGGATCCCAAATGAAAACCCTAATTTATTTATAATCTAACAGAATCATATTATGAATTGATAAGAAAAAATTGAAATTGAATCGTTAATAATTAGAATACCTTATCAGAGACCTCAGATAGGACTTCTGATTCGAGAAATTGAGCTAGATTTTCGTCTTCGTCATCTGAAAAGGTCATGGTGTCATAGAAATTCTGGGAAGGGGGATTGATGAGAGAATGCACCGGTGACCGGAATTTGAAGACGGTTGTGGAATCGGGACGAAACGGGAAGAGAGTAGATGATGATGATGATGATGATGATTCGGTCCAAAGCGAAATCAACGGTTGGATCTGTTCGGGTCGATCCGACCCGTTGAATGTGACGAATGGGCTGTCGTGATGTACGAATCTCAAAGTTACACAACAAGGACATCCTGAACTTGTGTTGGATTTTGACAAAAATAGTCGAAAATGCAAGTACGGCCCACACATATGGAACTCTTCGGTAAGTCCAATAAACTAATTTATAACTTATTAAACTAGTTTATAAGTTTGTTTGAAAAAAATGTAAAGTGTTTGGTAACAAGTTTTTCTAAATGGCTTATAGCGTTTTTTGATATGCTATTTCAAGTAGCGTATGAGGTTATAGCGTTTTTTGATATGCTATTTTAAGTAGCGTATGAACTTATAGCTTATAATTTTTCATTTTATTCCATATTCACCCTCATTAATTTTATTTATTTATTTTTTAAAATTATAATAACTATCCACTAACACTTAAAAAAAATTACTCACTAACCATGTATGTAAGTCATGTTTGATTGATTAATCTCACATGAAATAAAAATGAACTAAAATGTTTTTTTTTTATAATCAAATGAACTACAATGTTTGATATAAGTCATGTTTTTACATACTCAATATCGAAAATTCTTTCATAGCCACAAATATAAATAAGAATTATTAGACACACTCACAAAACAAGCAAAAATTAAAGAGAAAACAAATAAAAAATTATGTTAATTGATGTGATTATAATATTTTTGTTTTAATTTTTTTTATCAGTGTGTCAAAATAAAATATTATTTGAGTTTGTACCTATGTAAGTTTTCCTCATCTTTTACGTCTTTAGTGAAAATGTAATGTAAACACTTGTTGGCCTTGGTGTGGAAATATAGCGTAAATACTCTCTTCATCTCAAAATATAAATAAAAATGAATAAAATAAATTTGATGTATTTGGTTAAAAATTTGGATTAAATACATCCACTTAGATTGACCAATTTTTGCTTATATTTTGGGACAATACCTCTTGTTTGATCTTAGTGAATTGACCAATTATTGCTCTCACCGCACACCTATGAAGCCCCGATACGTGACACGATACCGATATGATGCGATACCGATACAAGAAAATTTTAAATTCCCAATACAATACGACGCGATACATTATTTAAAAATTAAATTTAAAATTAAATATACAAATTCACAATATATAAATATAACTAAAATCGACAATGATAATAAATTAACATTAAAATTACTCAAACTGAGCAAAAAAGTGACAATTACATATCTTAAGTTAAGTAAGTACTATCCAAAAAGAGACATAGTTGACAATCCGTAAAGAACACCATACTCTAACATTCACTAATAACAAATTGTATCAGTCTCTTATCCTCCATTTCTATAATCAAATAACATTAATTGTCCGATACTTTTTGATACGCGTATTGGAGAAGTATCTGACACGTATCGGTAATTATGTTTTTTAAAAAATAATATTAATTTGTCTGATACTTCCTGATACGAGTATCGAGACGTATCAGACGAGTATCAGTATCGAACACGTATCTGGTACGATACTTCACCATTTTTAGAGTATTAGGGCTTCATAGCCGCACACCTATACACTTCAACATAAAACATAGAAATCCAAAACAATAACAGATCGTTAGTCGGTCCATTAGTAATTGACGCTGAACTTGGTAGTGAGGACCACAGTTCGATCATCGTAATTGTAATCGTGAGAGGATGAAACAACTTGATGTCAAAACTGACCATCGAATCAGATTAGACGGTCCAATGCGCCTGTTCTGGTAAAAAACGAGGGGGTTTGTATTATTGATCAAATGGTGTGATTACACTCAGTTCAATCCCAACAACCCTGGGAGTTTAATAAGTCAGAATTCGATCCCTTTACAGATGAAAATATGAAACTATTTATAGGCCACTAAAGTCTTCTTCTCCAAGCTAGGGTTCCTACAAATCCGGTCTTCAGCGCCTTTTCCGGTGATGCAGCGTGAAAGTAGGAATAAAAACCTTGGTCTCCAAGCCATGGCAGTTTCAAGGAGTTGTTTTCTTCATTCCCAAGTTAATCGCCAAGGCAGGGAAGGATGAAGATATTTTGTTATCGTGGGTAAATCCGTCTTATAGGCGTTACCAGTCATTGCCTACCTCGCCCAGACCTTATGTCGCCAAATGGACGTTTAGGATTTAATTGTTTTGGGCCTGTTTCCTTTCTCATATTAATTGGGCTAGTTTGATTTTGCTTTTAGGCCCGTTGCCCAGTCCACAGCCCCCCAAGCACGAAGTCCAAAGGGGTGAAGTGCTTGAGTATGATTCGAATTTTCCCTCTAAAAACTTGTAACGCGGGAACGGTTTCATCACGTTTCTTCCCACTTTCTGGAGCACGATCTCGCTCTCCTATGCCATATCTGTCAACCGTTTCTCCATTTACTGATGACACGATTGGATATTTCCTCTATAAAATGGATCCTTCGATGTTAGGATCCGCTCATCCCATTTTCACCTGTTTACCTAACAGCTTTCTTTCTACAGTATGTCTCCCAAAAATCCTCTTTTTGAATGCGGTCAGTCTCCCGCCTCTCCGGTTATCAAGCGGCTCCGTCGTATGCTGACCATAAATACTGAAGACCTGATGGAGGATTTTGGCGAATTTTCTGAATTCGTCAAGGAGCTTAACGACTACTGCTGGAGGTTAACCAAAGAAGAGAAACGCTTTCTCGATAGTGTCTTGCGCCTGGAAAAGGAGTTAAAAGCTAATGCCTCCTTTGTGATTGCTGTGGAGAATGTTAAGGAATGTCACTTCGAAGTCACCGAAGCTGTTGATAGCCAGATAGAGATCACGAAAGAGACCATGGGTGTGCAAGAGGAAATCTTAGGAATATGCTTTAATGAGGAGCGGAGAGTGGACGATCGTCTGGCGCTGCTGAACAAGGAGATGAAGCCGCTTGTGAAGAGGAAGAGGGCTCTTCAAGGCGAGATTAGGGATGATGTTGCTAAGCTGATTTCCAGGCGCCATTCTTTGGTGGACCTTTTGGACAAGCAGAACGAGCTGAGAGAGGATCTGAAGCCTATTGAAGAAAACATGGTGAAGGCGAAGAGAGTGAAACGGGCGCTGGAGGAAATGCACCGTCTCGCCGTCGCCGACGCCGCTGAATTAGGGAGTTCTACCATGCCATGAAGTCTTTACTTACTTGCTCTTTTATGTCTTTTTTCTATGTTTGTAATTTGTTTCCGTATCTTTGAACCTTCGTTATTTTCATTCTGTTTCTTGCTTCCGTTGTATTTTCTTTGCGAAAAATTTGAATATTAAGCAATTTCCTTTCCTTATGTGTTGCTCTTCTGTTCCTTTTAGTACCGCCTTCCTTTGCGATCTTCGATAACTAAAATGGGTCAAATTTTGACTCCTTGGAAACATAAAAGTGGCATTTATCGAGAAAGTTAAAACTTGGTAATTATAACCGTCCGCGCATTTATTATTATCGTTAATAACGATGTTAAGGTTAAACACTGACTATAAATATCACCTGCTAAAAACTCGAATTTTTATCATCTTGTTTTGAATCTTTAAGATGGAAAATAATAATGCGAAAAAACCTGTTGCCAGAAGTACTCCGCCTCAGCGGAGGAAGAAAAGAGTTGAGGTTTCAACCTCTAACTCCACTCGCTCCCGAAGGTCTAAGGATGTCAAAAAGGTGGAGGTTATCGTTCTTTCCTCGGATACCTCCGATTCTGGTAGTGGTGATGAGGATTACGTTTCGTTTCTGGAGACCTATGTTCCTCCTGAGCTTCGTGCTTCCTCGTCCAGTGAAGAAGAGGGGTCCCGGGTCACCGTGGAATCCAAGATGACTTTCCCTGAGCCTGTGCAAAAGGATTCGGAGTCTGATTGATAGGATTTTAGGATTTCTCCATGTAGCCTTGGTTTCTCCTCGTTGTACTTTCCATTTTCTGCTAATAATAAAGATTTTCTTTCTTGCTTTGAGTAGAATGCATTACTTTATGTCTTGTCTTTGCTTTATTTTATGTCTTGCCTCTCCTTGATTTTTGGCTTTTTCTCGTTGGGCATTGTTTTGGATATCTTTGTTGCGCCCCCAAGGCGAATCAATTTTTTGCTTTTTTTGGCGAGATAACGCGTCCTGGCGTGGCCCCTCCTTTAAAGGCGTTATAGATAGTTACCTCGCCGGAGGGCGTGGTTTTTAACTGTCTAACGATAAATCTTCCATGATTTATTCTTGAGATGCGCGCTTTGACACGTATTTAATCCGACGACGCGTGCGTTACCTCTTGCTTCAACTTCTGGCCTTCAAACAGCCGAAAAGGTTTTTCTCTTTAAATAGTACCTCTGTTTCCTTCCCTTTACTTATTTCTTCTCGCAAATCCGTACTCTTTTTCGCATATCCTTCTTCGATTCTCCAGCAAGCCTTTGTTCAACGCTTCGTGTTAGGACGCTTCCAGTTTATTGCTCCAAGCTTTGTCAATTTCCTAAGGTATTCTTCTTTTATACCTTATTCCTTTTCGCCGGTTTGGTCTGTGTTGCGTAGGAACCCTAATTTTCTGATTTAGGTTTAGAAAGATGGTTATTTTGAGGGAGTTAGACGATAATGAGGGGAGGGTTCCTATTTCTGCTCCTAGTTATCTCGAATGGGCGCAACAAGTTCGCGCCCACTATACTAGGGCTAACGGTGTTCTTAATAGCCGAGGATTTTACTCGGAATTATGGGGTTTTGATGTTGGGAGTAGTAGTAGTGATAGTGATAGTGATAGTAGTAGTGCTGATAGTGGTAATGACAGTGATTGCGTCATAATCTCCCCTTCCTCTTTCACAGGAAAGCGGAAGAATCCTTGTCGAGATCTGGTTGTTGCTGGTTATACTCCCGTCACCATGGAAGTTTCTTCAAAGTATACCAGTACGGAAATGGTGAGGAGCTTTAGGAAAGCCGTCAAGCTTTCAGACCCCTCTCACGAAGACTCTATTATAACCGAACCCGTCGGAGAGGACGAGTTTGTATTTTCTAAGAATGACAACCCGCCGCATTATTTCTATCTTTATACCGGCGTGATCCAACCCCTCAACATTTGGTTGCCATTTACTTCCTTTGAGGTGGAGATATTGAAGGTTCTCAACGTTGCCCCTACCCAACTCCATCCTAATAGTTGGGCCTTTATCAAAGCCTATGAGGTAATGTGTTCCGGCTTCGAATTGGAGCCCTCAATTGGCGTTTTTTTTTCTTTCTACCACATAAAGAACTTGAAGCCGCGTACTTTGGTCTCCCTTAGCAGTCAACCTAACCGTCGCCTTCTGAATCTATACGCTTCCAACTTCAAGAATTTTAAGAATTCTTTCTTTCGAGTTCGTAGTGCTGAGGAACTTTCTGACTTGATGTATTATGAGGTTGATGATCCTCTATTCCCTTTCTACTGGACTGATAACCCTAGGCTTATCAAGGGTGCTATCTTTGAGGCCTTAAGCGATTTTGAGCAAGATACCATCAACTTCCTTGACTCCTATGCTCTTATGGATACCGCCGATATTCTTAGGTGTGAGGGTAATAGTGAAGCCCTGACAGAGTATTTACGTAAGTAACGCATTTAGTATTTTTCTACTTCTGTTTAATGTTGATCTCGCCTTATTATTAACTCTTGTGTTTTTTTTTGTCTCTTTTTACTTTTGCAGAGAGAATGAGGACTATTTCTAATGAGGAGAGACTGGCATTCTTGGCTAAGGCTCGCCAGCAAAAAGCCAATCCTGTTGTCGCCATGATTGATCCACTGAAAAAGCTGCAAGTGGAGGAAGCTGCTATGAAGGAAGGGCGGAGCAAGAAGAAGCATGAGGGGCGTATCCGTGTCGAGATCCCGGGAAAAACGGCCTCTGGAGCAGAGGAGAACGAGGGTGTTGCTCCTCCTCCTCCCAAAAAGCAAAAAGTTGAGAAGATTACTCAGAAGGCTGGGGGCGCTGACAAGGGCAAAGGCGCGGCTTCCAGTTCTTCTCAGCCTCCTGCTCAAGACGCTGAAACCGCTGCGCCCCTTTCCTGGAGCTCCTTCGATCCTCTGGAGTTTATTGAGAGAGGAGTAACCATGGTGGGCGATATGACTCGCTTCACTGACACTTCGACGGAAGACCTAAGGAAGAAGGCCTTAGAGTATGAAGTCAAGGGTACTCTTCTTAATTATCTACTGACAAACCGCCAAGAGCAAGAGGTTCTAGAGGCGAGGCAAAAAGTGAAGATGGTTGATGATAATCTCGCTGACATTGAGAAGAGGTATTCCGAAACTAAGGCAAAACTGGAAGGCGACATTAAGAAGCTGAAAGAAGAACGGGAGGGCGAGACAGAGAGACTGAAGAAAGAGTATGAGGAAAAGCTGTCTAAAGTTAAAGAAAGCTATGCCGCTTCGGAGGCCAAGCTCAAGGAAAATGCTGCTGCCCAGGATGAGAAACTCTCTAAGCTATCCAAGGAGAAGGATGAAGCGGTACTGTCTGTTGGGACCTTAGCTGATGAGAAAGCTAGATTGGAGAGTGATGTCACAGAGCTTCAGCTCTATGCCGCCAACCAATATGACGAGGGCTTTTCTTTTGCTATAGAACAGTTTAAGCTTCTTTTTCCAGATCTCGATGCTAAGCGCCTTGGCGAAGCTGATGCAATGAATCAAATTGTTGACGGCAAGCTCGTTCCCTATGTTCCTCCTCAGTGACTGATTTCTTTTGTAATGATCTTGTTTCTGCCCTTCTGTGGCTTTTTGTAATTATTTTGTATGCCCTTTTGTGGCTTTGAACAATTTGCCCCTTGGCTGGGTCCTTTATAAATTCCTTTATTCGCCTGATTTCTTCTCTTCATAACTTTATGAATTATTTTTGCATTACGTTGTGAGGTAACGCCTTCTGTCGTTCTCGTCTAGGAAACTTTGTCCTTGCACCTGTGACATCTTCGACTTTCTACAATAATTGTAAATTGATACAAATAACTTTAATACCTGTTGTCTTTTGGCGTTCTAATGAATCGCCTGCTTTGGTTGTGTATACGCTTCTTCTGGCGGTGTTGATAATCTCGCCTTTTTCTGCTGTTTCTTTTTCTGACGTACCCAACTCGTAAGACTTACAGGTAACGCCAAGGCCTTGCAACCTTGTTTAATTTTTCTTTTTCTGACGTACCCAACTCGTAAGACTTACAGGTAACGCCAAGGCCTTTCAACCTTGTTTAATTTTGCTTTTTCTGACGTACCCAACTCGTAAGACTTACAGGTAACGCCAAGGCCTTTCAACCTTGTTTAACTTTGCTTTTTCTGACGTACCCAACTCGTAAGACTTACAGGTAACGCCAAGGCCTTTCAACCTTGTTTAATTTTGCTTTTTCTGACGTACCCAACTCGTAAGACTTACAGGTAACGCCAAGGCCTTTCAACCTTGTTTTATGGTTCAGCGCTCACATCTGAGTTGATCTTTGATAAAGATTCGGAGCTCAAGTTTGAGATAACCATTTTCATTGATTCAGAGCCCGTAACTTAATCAGGTTGACGCAAATATTTTGACATATGCAAGAAGATATAAACTACTAGAATTTTGAAATTCAATGAGCCTCGATAAAAACCCCAGTTAAAACAGGGGAAAAGAGTGTCTCATTGTCTTTTTATTCATTTATGAAAACGGTTCTTATACATCATCAAAAATATTGCTAAAAGAAGAGAATGGTTTTACTTATTCTTCCACCAGAAACGTGTTGCCCCGCGATTAGCTGTAGTAGAACTTTAAGTTTGCTATGTTCCACGTCCTGGGGAGGATTCTTCCTTCCATGGTCTCTAGACGATATGCTCCTCCTTCGAAAGCTTCTTGCACCCGAAAGGGGCCTTCCCAGTTTGCCGCGAACTTTCCTCCTTTATCCTTTCCCATAGGTCTTTTCAGCACTAGATCGCCCTCTTGGAAACTCCTTTGTTTGACTCTCGTATTATAACGCCTAGCGGCCCTTTGCTTTATGGCGAATTCTCTGAAATGCGCTCTTTCTCTTCTTTCCTCGATCATGTCTAGGTTCTCTTCCAAAGCTCTGTCGTTCTCTTCCTGCGTCGTGGTTTCTCTGCGCCAACTAGGAGGATTTATTTCCACCGGGATCATCGCGTCTGAACCATAGACCATTGTAAATGGCGCTTCTCCTGTCGAGGATTGGGGAGTGGTGTGATACGACCAGAGGATGGGTGAGATGTGGGCTACCCAAGCTTCGCCTTTGCTATCTAGCCTCCTTTTTAAGGCTCTTAGTATCACCTTATTTGCTGACTCTGCTTATCCATTAGCTTGTGGATGCTCCACCGATATAAAGGTGTTTTTAATCCCTTTGCTTCGACAGAACTCTACTACCTTTTCGCTGGCGAACTGTGTACCGTTGTCGGATACGATATATTTGGGCAGTCCAAATCTGCAGATGATTTTCTTCCAATAAAAGATTTTTACCTGTTCCGCCGAGATGCTGGATACCGGTTCTGCTTCAATCCATTTTGTAAAGTAGTCCACGGCGACGATGATCCATCGCGCTTGTTTATAGCAAACCGGAAACGGACCCACGATATCTACACCCCACATGAAAAAGGGCCATGGGGATAACACTGACTTTAGTGGCTCCCCCGGAACGTGATGCAGGTTGGCGTGTCTTTGGCATTTGTCACAGTTTCTTACATACATGGCGGTATCATCATGTATATCTGGCCAATAAAATCCTGCTCTTAATATCTTTCCTGCTAGTGCTCTTGAACCGATATGACTACCACACGATCCCTCGTGAACTTCAGACATGATGCGCTTGGCTTCTTCGGTACTGACGCATAAAAGGAGGGGGGACGCAAATCCCCTTTTGTATAGCTTATCCCCTACCATTGAATACCATGCCGCCACTTTCTTCAATTTTAAAGCCTTTTCCCTTTCTTTCGGGAGTTCATCCTTTTGGAGGTATCGGATAATGGGTGATCTCCAGTCTTCCTCTTCTATTACCATCATTACCTCTTCCCCGTTGATGCTGGGAGTTTTTATGGTCTCTTGGATAACGGTTCTATGGCTTCCTGGTTTTTTGGTGCTCGCCAGCTTTGACAATAGATCTGCTCTCATGTTTTGTTCGCGGGGAACGTAAACTAATTCGAACGAATCGAAATGTTTAGCTAGGTTTTGCACCTTCTCCACGTATTTGATTAACTGCGGCTCCTTCGTTTGAAACTTCCCTGATACTTGGTTGGTTACCAGTTGGGAATCACTCATGGCCCTTAGCTCTTTTACCTCCATATCGCTTGCCAACTTCATTCCTGCTATCAAAGCCTCGTATTCCGCTTGGTTGTTGCTAGCTTTGAAGGCGAAACGTAGTGATTGTTCTATCATAACGCCATCCGGTCCTTCCAGTACTATTCCGGCTCCACTTCCTCGCACATTGGAGGCCCCGTCAACTGAGAGTGTCCAAAACGCCGTTTTCTCTGTTGTTGGCGGAGTAGACATTTCCAATACAAAATCAGCTAGTCTTTGTGACTTAATGGCCCCTCTAGGTGAGAAGGTGATGTCAAATTCTGATAATTCCACGGACCACGCTACCATCCTTCCTGCCAAGTCTGGCTTTCGGAGGACGTTCTTGATAGGGTAATCTGTTCTAACAACTACCTGGTGGCTTTGAAAGTACTGCCTTAACTTTCTGGCTGTGACAACTACCGCGAGAGATAACCTCTCTATTCTTTGATACCTTGTTTCTGCTCCCCTTAAGGTTCTACTTACAAAATATATAGGTTTTTCTTCGCCCTCTATTTCTTGAACTAGAGCTGAACTCAAAGCTCTATCCGAAACTGCGAGATATAGGTAAAGGGTGTTACCTGGTAATGGGCGTGTCAAGATGGGCGGTGATGCCAGGAACTCTTTTAGTTGTTTGAAGGCTTCTTCACATTCTGGTGTCCAGGAGAATCTCTCATTTTTCCTAAGAGATGCGAAGAAGTGGAAACCCTTTTCGCCCGCACATGATAGAAATCTGGATAGTGCCGCTATTCTGCCTGTCAAGGTTTGTACTTCTTTCACGGATGTAGGGCTCCTCATGTCTATGATGGCTTGGCATTTCTCGGGGTTAGCCTCTATTCCTCTGCTGGTGAGCATAAATCCTAAGAATTTTCCGGCTTGTACTCCAAAGGAACACTTCGCTGGGTTTAGTCTCATGTTGTACTTTCTTACTGATCCCATGATGTCCAACAGATCATCATCATGGCGACTTCCCTCGGAAGTTTTTACTACCATGTCGTCGATATATACCTCTAAATTCTTCCCTATTTGCTCAGCAAAAACCCTGTCCATCAACCTTTGGTATGTTGCTCCCGCATTCTTCAATCCAAAAGGCATGACGTTGTAAAAATAGTTGCAGGTATTCGACATAAAGGTTGTATGGCAGGCGTCGGAGGGGTTCATCTTTATTTGATTGTATCCGGAGTAGGCGTCCATAAAACTCAGCATCTTGCACCCCGAGGCGCCATCAATTAACCTGTCAATGTTGGGCAGAGGATATGGATCTTTGGGACATGCCTTGTTTAAATCTGTGAAGTCCACGCACATTCTCCACTTTCCGTTGGCCTTTTTCACCATGACGACGTTTGCCAACCATGAAGGGTATTTTATTTCTTCGATGAATCCGGCCTCTTTTAGCTTCTCTACTTCTTCCGCTATAGCGACTCGTCTTTCTTCTCCTACCTTTCTCTTTCTTTGGGAGACTGGTTTTGTGCTGGGTGATATTGAAAGTTTATGTGTTATCACCCCTTCGTCAATCCCTGGCATATCTGAGGGCTTCCATGCGAATAGGTCAGCGTTATCCTTCAAGATTTTGATGATTCGTCCCCTCTCCTCGCTGGGCAACGCTGTTCCCAAGCTTGTTGTCTGGTGAGGGTGATCGCCAATTTGAACCTGCTCCAGGTCTTCTATAGGGCTTACCCTTCGATCTTGAAATTCCTCCCTCGGATCCATATCTGCGCTTTCTATGATGTTTATGCCGCCTGGGATTGTGGCTTGTCTTCTTCCGACTTTTCCGCTTGCGCTGGAAGTTCGGTGTCGTATCTTTAAGCTAGACTCGTAGCATTTCTTGGCGAGGAGCTGATCGCCCCTTACTGTTCCTACTCCCCCATTCTCAAGGGGGTATTTTATTGCTAGGTATAGAGTGGACATGGCCGCCCCTAATGTGTTAAAGGCGGGCCTTCCTATAATAATATTATAGGAGGTAAAAGGAGTTTTAACTACCAGGTATCGCACCTTGATAGTTTTGGCGTTGCTGCCTTCTCCAAACGTGGTAAGAAGGGAGGCGTAACCCATTACGTCCACTTGTTCGCCAGAGAACCCGACCAGGGTTCCGGAGTATGGTTGCAATTGCTCTTCTGCTAATTGCATGGCCTTGAAAGCTTCCCAGTACATAATGTCCGCTGAACTCCCTGAATCTATCAGTACTCTTTTTACATCACAGTTCAAAATTTGGACTTGTATCACTAATGGATCATCGTCATGGGGTGCTACCTCCAAACCATCCTTTGCCGTGAATGCCAAATCTGGTACGTCTAATGGCTGAGGCTGACTTACGAGGTATATTTCCGAGATAGCTCGGCGTACATACCTTTTCCTTGCTGAGCTTGATTCGCCCCCGCCTGAGAATCCTCCTGTTATTGTATTCACGGAGATTCTCCCCTTGGGAGGCTCTCTGTTTGGCCCAGGAGGGTCTCGTGGCTCCTGCCGGGGGACTTTTGGCACGACAACCCGCCCTTGGGCGTCGTCGTCAATGAATTTGCGAAGGTGTCCGCTTTTTATCAGTTCTTCGATTAAATCTCTTAAGCGGAAGCATTTTTCTGTGGAGTGACCTCTACACCTGTGATATGCGCACCAGGCGTTATCGTCCAGCCCCATGGGGATGTTACTGGTTCTCCTTGGGGGAAGGTTTGCCAAACCAGTGGCCAGAATCTCATTTAAGACGTAAACTTTTGAGGCGTTTAATGGCGTGAGGTCTTCATTGGCGGGATGATTCCTGAATTCTCTTCTGGGCGGTTGGCGGTAGGGCTTCCCATGATGCCTCTGCCATGGGTCTCCTTGGTGGCCTCCCGATTTTGATCGTGGGTGTTCGGGCGCTCTAGTGGCACGGCCCACGTATTCCTTCTCCTTAACGTCTCTTTGCCTTTTCTCGGCGTTACTTTCTTCGCCCTTTATATAACACTCCGCCCTCTTGTTCACCTCTTGCATTGACGAGGCTGGCTTTTGGGCTAAGGACTCATTGAAATGTCCCGCTCTTAGCCCATTGTGGAAGGCTGCCACGAACATCTCCTGATTTGGATTTGAGACTTTGATGGTGGCTTCGCTAAATCTGGCGAGGAAGTTACGCAATGACTCGCCATGGTTTTGGCGGATGGAGAAAAGACTGGTTGATGTGACTTTCACGTGTTTCGATCCAGCGAACTGGTGAATAAATTTTTTATGAAAGTCAGCATAACTCTCAATTGAGTTTCTTGGAAGGTTCATGTACCAACGCAGGGCGACATCCTTGAAGGTGCCGGCTAGTAATTTACACTTTAGATGTTCTGGAGCATTGATTATGGCGGTTTGTGTCCCAATTGCCATCAGGTGCTCCCTTGGATCCGTCTTTCCGTCGAAGGTAGGAAGGTGAGGAACCTTGATTGTTTCCACCACTTGGGCATCCCACAAGTGTTGTGCTAAGGGTTGTACGTCCATGACGCCCTCTCCCTCCTCCTCCTCCAAAATCAATTTCGCTTTCTCTTTCTCATTAGTTCTTTCGGCTTCGATGGCCGCAATCTGAGTTTGTAAGCGCCGTATCTCTACGACGGCGGCTTGCAGGGTGTTAACGCTAGAGCTATCGTTGTTTCCATGCTCTCCAGCCATGTGAAGATGTTTGATTTCTTGTCTAGTTGCTGTGATAGGCTGGGATCAAATGATTTTACCGCAGCCCCACGGTGGGCGCCAAAATGTTCTGGTAAAAAACGAGGGGGTTTGTATTATTGATCAAATGGTGTGATTACACTCAGTTCAATCCCAACAACCCTGGGAGTTTAATAAGTCAGAATTCGATCCCTTTACAGATGAAAATATGAAACTATTTATAGGCCACTAAAGTCTTCTTCTCCAAGCTAGGGTTCCTACAAATCCGGTCTTCAGCGCCTTTTCCGGTGATGCAGCGTGAAAGTAGGAATAAAAACCTTGGTCTCCAAGCCATGGCAGTTTCAAGGAGTTGTTTTCTTCATTCCCAAGTTAATCGCCAAGGCAGGGAAGGATGAAGATATTTTGTTATCGTGGGTAAATCCGTCTTATAGGCGTTACCAGTCATTGCCTACCTCGCCCAGACCTTATGTCGCCAAATGGACGTTTAGGATTTAATTGTTTTGGGCCTGTTTCCTTTCTCATATTAATTGGGCTAGTTTGATTTTGCTTTTAGGCCCGTTGCCCAGTCCAGCGCCGAACACTAATGGTGAAGAATAAAAGTACAAAACAAGTAAAAGTTAGAAGATATTTCAACTAGTTCACTTCTTTATTATTTGATAAATTTAAGTAGTTTCTAATAAAACTCATTTTCAATTGATATATTTTTAAAAATATATGTGATATTTTATTAATTTAAAATTTTAAAAAATAGGATTCACATATAGGATGAATGTATTTTCTTTGAACATTTTGAATTCTTTAGAAACTTTATTTTGGTATTCAATTCTTTAGAAACTTTGACTTACATTCTTACTACACATATTTCTTTTTATTGTTTTGACAAATTTCTACCTTGATTTCAAAATAAAATAAAAATAATACATAAAAAAGAATGTGATTTAAATTTTCTATACACTTACTACAAATTCAAAGTAAAAGAGAGAGTACAATTAGAAAAGAAATCATTCATTTAAAAAAATATTTAAAATTGAAAATGACATTCATTTAAAAAATATTTTTTTTAATTAAATTAATACTCATTTTAAACTAGACTAGATTGAGTAATATAATTTCTTTAATATTTTTAAACTTAATTTTCGCTAAAATTGAAATTAATTGACAATATTATTGTTTTTTTCAGGATTATATTATTTTACCTGTCTCTGGAAAGTGTGGATCAACGGCAACACTTCGCAAATAAATCAAATCGGAGGAGAGATCAGAGGAGAGAAGAATCCAGCTGAAACAATGAATTCGATGATGGGCGCAGTAACAGGACGGAGGAGTATGTCGACGATATCCAAAGCCGTCGCCGAAATAGTCGGAGTCGGCAAAACCAAGACACGCAAAGCTACCAGTGAACTTTGCACTTTCATGGGCGTCCCTCAACCATCTCGTTCCGAAATGGCCATCATAATTTCCAAGTTCATCAAACTCTACAATGCCAAGGTTCCAATTACACCCTTTTTTTCCTTTTGTTTCATCACAACACACCAACTGTTTGATCAATGTCCTCACTCACAAAACATTTTTTTATTTTTATTTTTTAAACTTAGACTAAACCCTTTCATATAGCTTAGAATCTAGAATTGAGAGTATGTTTGGATTGACTTATTTGAGATATCAGCACTTGTCAGATTGTTCGGGAGAGCTTACGAAAATATGTCTATAAGATATTTTCATGGCTCTTTAGAACATACTGTACTAAAGTGTTGTGCACAACTAGTAAGAAAAGGAAATAATAACGAAAGCAAAACGACAAGGAACACAAAGAAGTTTGATAACGTAGTTCCCGTAGGTACGTCTACGACTATAGAATTAGCTACAACTCGTTACTATTAGACGAATGAATGAATTAGGGTTTCAGTGTTACAAGCGGTATTTATAATAATAATATTACGGTCGTAAATACCCTTGAACCATGTTGCGGGGCTATTGCCCCCACACCCCCCAAAACATTTGGCACCCCCGAGCTTCGCTCCGCTAGCTCAGCTCCTTGGCGCCCCCAGCCTCTTCCTGATACATATAAGCCATACTCAACATAAAGAGACCCATATGTTTTCAGCTTTGTTTGCACGGGTTGCTAGGTCATGCGTATTTAGAACAGTTCTCATTTGAAAAGTACCAATTTGACTTGAGCAGTTATAATTTGTTTCAGAAGGAGGCATTTTTAATTGGCTATATGATGGATACATAATTACAAAGAAAACATATTATTGGCTACCAATTTAAGCAGTTATAATCAGGGGCGGACCTGTGTGAGGCTTGGTGTGGCTATAGCCACACCAGCCTTGCCCAAACATGGTTGTCAGGATCGAGATCCCACTAAAGATCGTTGGGGTTTAGAAAGATCGTAGATCGTAGGATCGTAAGATCCCACAGATTTTCTTAAACATAAAAAATTCATTAATATTAAACATAATCTAGGGAATACGATTGAATAATTAGCAACCATTAATGAAATTAGTGATACAGTTGATGAATAGAAATAGGGATGCAAGGCTCCGTGCAAAATTCCCAGTTCCATAGGATTTTTTTTTAATACGCAATCATGTTTATAGGTGAAACCGTTCCTTTTCCCCACGTAATCAGGTTTCTATGCACAACGAGCAGCTTTCTAGGTGAAGCGGTTCGTTTTCGGGTCGGGGCGGTGTAATTTGAACCGGGTAAAAACCTATCAATCGGGTCGGGGCGAAATGGGTTGGATCTTTATAAATCCAGAACGCGTGGAAGATCTCTGATTTCACGATCTCACGACGTTTCTCTGCGCTTTCACGGGTTCGTCCATTCTTGCGATCTTCCAACCGCTCCAGCACGGTGGCTCACCCCCAACACGTAAGATCGTGCGATCTCACGATTTAACTATAGATCTTAACAACCATGCTCCAAATATGTTTTAAAAATAATAATAATAATTTTATAAATAATTTAAATCATTCTGTACACATATTCGTACAAATATTGATGTAAATATTAGTTTAGAGTTTATTATTAATGACTGTAAGTCTCTCGATACATATTAGTTTAAATATTAGTGCAAATATTAGTTTATAGTCCACTATTAATGATTTCAATTATTTGGTTATACATAGTGTATTATTTTAAGTTATATACTTTAATTGTATAATAATTAACTTTAACTTTGTTTGTAAAAAATACTTGAATTCATAGTATTGAGTAAAATGAACGATTGTGGCATATAAATATGAAATGACATAAAACAATAAGTTTAATTTTTTCAAGTAAGAAGATATGGGTAAACTTGGAATAAAAATTAATAAGTTATAAGCTAATTGAATTAGTTTAACAAAATAAACTATAAGCTAGTAAAATTTTGGGTCTATATGTTTTGGTCCAAGTAGAATCTTGAGATGTATCAAACAATAGTAATATGTATGATTTCACATATATTCAATAATTTAATGTCGTTTATTTTTTCGAATATAAATTTTGTGCTTTTCTTGATATAATATGTTAGTCTGTTAATTTTTTTTTTTAATATAAATTTTCTGAATTGTTGGTTTGTTGGTGTTCTTTTTCTAGATACACATGTTGTATTAATAATAATTTTATATGTTGTTCGTTGTTTAACTGAATTATTAAGATAACGATGAATTTTTTCACTAATGCCTAAAAAATTTAGCCACACCGGCAATTAATGTATGGGTCCTCCCCTGGTTATAATACTTTTTTCAGTTTTTTTTTTCATAAACTCTCTAGAATAGATTATGAAAACAACTTATAGTTTATATGAAAACAGTTTTGAGTTTATTTAATCCTTTGTTATAACTTATAAGCGCTTCTCATATGCTATAACTGCTTATTTAAGTTGTTTGTTCAAACATGGTATAAGTAATAGTGAGTGATCATTGAGCGACTAAAGTGAGGGTTCACTTCTATGTACTTAACACCTTATTTGACAATGCTATGTGGTGCTGTGCAGAGTCCTGGTATTAAGAAGGACAAGCTTTGGGAGCAGAATTTGCAAATACTGATGCGTGGGAGAAGCAGCGTTGGTTTTACTGAGGTTTCTAGGATTGTGTCTCCTGAATTCAGCCAGAATTTGATTAATATCAAGGATACTAGTATCGATTCTAACACCGATAACCCAAAGGGGAAAAAATCACAAACAAAAGGGAAAGGGAAAGGGAAAAAAAAATAGGAAGTGGAAGCATGCGGTTGGTTTTTTACTATTCCTAGGTGGGAACCAAGTTAGATTTTTGAAACTTTCTCTGTTTTACTTAATATATAATTCTGCTTGATAATTTGGTGAAAGGATTCCAATGCAAAAACCCGAGTATGGGTATTGAAACGTTTGGGTATTACTGTGTGGTCCAATGACAAAATAATATTTATTTTCTGTGTTCTGTCCTGTTTGCTAATTAATTATTTTTCTACTTGTTTCATTGAACTAAATCACAACGGTTTTAAAAAATTCACAATGCCTATTCAGTTTTGGCGGACACATGTTTCTGGTAGAGTATAGCTCAGGGGAAGCCCTGCTCTACAGTATTTATAGTTAATGATAGATGTTCTGTAAAAGGAATGTATTGTGTTTGTTACATTTTTTTAACAGGCTACTGTTTTCGTTCAAGTTCATGGAGCTCAGGAAACAAGTTATGAGTGACTTACCGAATTTGCAATTGCCGATTCCATTTTTTCCCTCATTGTCTAATTTTTAGTTGTTTGTTGGTAGTTATCAGGAGCACAATAGCCACAGTAACTATTGTCCACTTCAAAGATAAAAAAACATCCTTAAATTTTGAGGGGATACTGGATGAGTGGAATTTATGTAAATGAAACTGAAGGGAAAAAATTGCAGAAGGTAGAAATACTAGTAGCAAGGGAAACAGAAGTAATGGGACTAAAGGAAATAAAAGTGTTAAAAGGGTAGCAAGGTATTACTGTCTCATTACGAAGACTTTGATATAATTATTAAATTTGTGCATTGGCTCTGTTCAAAGGCTTTTATCTTAAAAAATCACATGCTGCTGTCATGACTTTTACTTAGACTAGGAACTTGAAATGCTGCATATAGTCTGGGCTTTGATCCGAGCTCTCTTGTCTGGTTTTAATTTTGGTTTGCTTGTGGCTGCTCTGTCTTTGTTATGAAGAAGCAAGTTTTATTATGTCATTAACTAATAAACCAGCTTTCCCACCTGTTAATTAAGAGTTAAAAGGCAATGAGTAGGGTTCTTCCGTTCCGCCTTATTCTTTTTATTGCTACTACTGCCTTGATATTCACATTTGCTTCGAGTTTGATATTTTATCTGGCTATCCTATTTGTGTACTGCATTTGATGATAATGGACAATTGACAAGGCTATGAAAACACAAATCTCTTGTTTCGATCAAAATTGCCTTCTTTTGAAATGTCTTTTTCAAAATTTTTGAAGCAAAAAGGTGTTAGATAGAATGAAGGGAAACTAAAGTATTTAAGAGTTGGTATAGAAGTTAGTTATCTTAGTTAGTTCAGTTTGGTTGTTAGTTGTTTGTCAGTTTGTTTTCTGTTTTAGATCAGTTGTTATCGATCCTTTTCCCTATCTTTCTGCATAGGAATTCTATAAATATAGACTTCCATTCCCTTATAAAGGATCTTATGAAAAATATTGTTTTGACTGGTTTCGAACCAATGTAAGGAGAGTATCTTCTCTGGTGTATCTTTTTCTTATCGATATTGATATTTTTTTGGAATCCAATTCTCGGGGTTCTAACAAAAGTATAATGTAACCGGTCTTTTACAATGTCTCTTGTTGCGGCCAAATTGCTTTCTTCTTTTGCAACTTAGAAGGCCTTCAAATCAATAATAGAAGTTGCAGCAGCAAGGAAAACATAATTGCTTGAAATGGAAGACAAAAATCCATAAATGTATTCCATTAGTTTGCTCCAATAAGTGCAACTTAATTCGCCTATATATTAATTACATGATTTCCATAAACTAGTTGCGTGTGTATTTGATATTTGGCTAAACTTGATATCAAATTAAAAAAATGTACACTAAATTTTATAAGATATATTTTCAAAGTAATAGTACAATTTTTTTATTTTATAATAGTAATAGAATTTTTTTGTCAAAAACAAAAAAATAGTACTCCCTCCGTCCATTTTAAATGACTTATAAATGAGAGAGTTGTACAATTACTAAATTGCTCTTACCTTTTTCATTACTATTAGTAAGGATTAAATTGGTTGAGTGTGCCACACATAAACATAGGCACACATAAAGGGTAAAATTGAAAAAAATGACTTCGAAAGTTGTATAAGTCATTTATTTTGGGACAAATCAAAATAAAAAAAGATCATTTAAAATTGGACGGAGGGAGTAATAGTATATTTTTGTGCGAGAGTTTAACGGCAAAATTCATTCATAAATATAAAGAAATTCTGTGAAATATACAAACCAAAAAAATCATAATAAAGAAAGGCAAATGCTAAATAGTGCCCCTGGGGCACTCTTTAAGCCCTTAAATAGTAAGTTTTTTATAGAATTTTTATGGAAATGCGTAAAGTAAACGCATTGGAAATTGGAGTGTTTAATTTTTTGAATAAAAAGTTTCTTTTAATGGAATGCTTAAAGAGTGCCCGGGGGCACTCGTTAGCAAGACCCATAAAGAAATTTACTATTACAGAAAAAAGAAAAAACTAAGGAACCTAAATTTTGTGAAATATACGTACCAAAACATCTTAATAAAGAAATTTTAGAAAATTGGAATTGTATAAACTGTACTAACAATTACACCACAGTGATTCCCACTGACACACACATCAACCCCTACAGTACACAATACAAGTACGACCCAATTAAAAACCCCCACGTGGATAATAATCGCAAGAACTCACAAGTATCGAAAAGTTCCTAAAACAAACACCGTAGTTTCAATTCAATAATAACGCAAAAATCTCGAAGTTGAACCTTCACTCTCTCACTCTCTCTCTCTCTCTCTCTAGGGTTTTAGCATTTTGAAACGAAACTAATTTTCTCAGAATCGATCATGGCACCAGCTAGGGTTTTCGGAGCATTTGCCGGCAGAGCACTCATGGCGGCTGCGGCTAAGAGCGCGACAAAGAAAGTTGCTGCTGCTTCCGCCGAAGCTTCAACCAAAACCGCTGTGAAGAAAACGGTTAAGAGAACGGTCTCGGTCAAGAGTACCGGAGGTATACAGAAGGTTGTTCCGGTCACTTCTGAGCTCGGAAGTTTCATCGGTTCACCTGAAGTTTCTAGAACCGAAGCTGTTAAGAAAGTTTGGGAGTACATCAAGCTGCAGAATCTTCAGGTTTTCTTTTCATTTTCACTCAATGTTCTGCGATCTTCGTTTTTTCTTCTTGATTTTGTGGTTTCTATTTGATTAGGTTTTTTAATTTTATTGTAATCGCAGTTGTATGTAGTTGATTATTGTGTAAAACTATGTGGTTTAATGTTAGGTTAGGTTTAACTTTTTGAAAGGGTTGTTGAATCAATCGAGGTTTAATGCTAGGTTGAATGGATATTTGTATAGTGTTGTTGAATCAATAAGTTTCGATGTGTTGTTGCAAACAAAAAATTGTTGAATCGTTCGAAAACACGATGCAATCATCATGAAATGTTATTTAAAAGAAAATGTGTTGTTGTATTGTCGTAAGATATTTAGTATGTACAAATGTAATGATAGTTTGGAATTGAAATCTTGATGCAAGGGTTAGAGTTGTTGTTGTGTGATTTGGAGGTCACATGTTTGAGTTGTGTTATCAGTATTTTGTATTAGATGCAGAACAGGTCGATACTTTCGAAACTCTTGCTAGGGTGGGTTATGTTTGAGTTGTGTTATCAGTATTTTGTATTAGATTAGATGATGAACAGGTTCGATCCTTTTGAAACCCTTGCTATGGTGGGTTATGTTTGAGTTGTGTTATCAGTATTTTGTATTAGATGATGAACAGGTTTGATCCTTTTGAAACCCTTGCTATGGTGGGTTATGTTTGAGTCGTTTTATCAGAGTATTTTGTATTAGATGCAGAACAGATCCAGTCCTTTTGAAACCCTTGCTATGGTGGGTTGGCAATCGTTTTGAATTGCGGTAGATCGTAGTTGGTTATGAATTTCTAGAACAGGTTTCTGGTGTGGCTTTAAATGATATTTTTAGCTTTGAGATGTTTATTTGTTTAGTTTATATGTTAGCTGCTGATAACTATTGTAATCATTGTTGGATTTTATTCTGCTGTTCATGCTGGCGTTTCAATCCTGTGTGTATTTTGTTTACATCTTTTACTCTTTCTTAAACTGTGCTTTTTCTGTCAACAAATTGTGGAAACTTTCATGATATATTGCTTAACAGTAGCAGGATAGTTTTCTTCGACTATGGAGCTTATTCTCTTGTATTTTTGTCTCTTTTTGGTGTTGGCTGGTTACAAAATGGCATAACAGAGATATTCTTTTGCAGAATCCTAATAACAAGAAGGAGATCTTTTGTGATGACAAGCTGAAGACCATTTTCGATGGGAAAGAAAAAGTTGTTTTCACTGAGATTGCCAGATTGTTGGCTAACCATTTCGTGAAAACGACCTGAAATTCAGCTCTGGTGGATTCCTAACGATGGTAACATGCTTTAGTACATTAAGTAGGTCTTTTTATTATCAGCTACATATTTTGCTATCAACCGTTGAAGAAACATGGAACCGGTGGATTCCTAACGTTGGTAACATGCTTTTAGTACATTAAGTAGGCCCTTTTATCATCAACTACATATTTTATGCTCAACTGTTGAAGAAACATGGAAATTTGTAATATCTGACTTTTACTTGGGTTTGAAAGTGGTGTTATTTTGTCCCACGGTTTTGATTTTGCATTGTTATATATATGCTTTGTTATACATTTCCAAGCCATGTCTCTATTTGCTTCTTTGATCTTCTCACAATGCGACAAATCGATTTTTTTATAATGATATATGGGCAAAAAGGAATATGAACTTTTTTTGCCTAATAATATCACAATTATTCTCATCAACCAATCAAACACACTCTGTGTTTCATATTGCCCCATTTAAAATTAATTTGAATAGAGATCAATGTAATGATGTAATAGAAATTATAGAATGGGGCATTTTGTGTACAAAACTTGGGTTTAGGTAAAATATTTGATAGGATCCGTTTCGGATATTGCGAACCAAGAAGTATATAAATATGTGAGAAACTTTTAATCTGTTTGCTTGCACTTGCACATGTTATCTATACATGTGTTTCTCAATTAAGATGCATAATTGATGATGTATTACAGTCTACTCTATGTTTAATTAGTAAGTATATTACATTATATATGCAGAAATCGGGTTCTAATTTCAAACACTTTATTTGTTGACTTTAAAATAAAAATTTTAGCCACTCCGACCAAAAAACGTGAATATTGTTGTATTGACATATGGAGCCTATATGCCATAACACCATCGTCCTTCCCTTTTTTGTGTATGTCCCCCACCACCCAAAATATCTCCCGTCCTCCTTCCATTCTATAGCAAGTAAAGTTTTTCCCATGTAAATAATAAAAAAAGAGTGGATTCTTTCGGTTGAAACTTTTTCAATTGTGATATATCTATCATCAAATATGAGATAGAAAAAGAGAGATGATTGAATTGAAGGGTAGATATATAACAATTGCAAAAAATTGATATATTTTTTTTAATAAGGATCAGAAATTTGGATATCTCCTTTAATATTTCTTTACATCATCTATAATTGTCTATCATGATATTCTATTTCTCTGTTAATCTCATTTTTTCTTTATTACATCATCTCTGTTAAGTTCTCCAAGAAAGGTATGAACTTGAGAGGTTGGTAAATTTATTCACATACAACCGCGGATTGATGATTTATGTATCGAGCTTCGACAATGACACATTTAAAAGACTTTATCATGTACATATTTTCTCTTTCTCTCTAATTTATTGATTTTTCTGTTTACTATATATGAGATGTTGATTTACTTCACCTAAAAATATAAAAAAGTTAGTTAGCAAGAATACATCCACTTACTTTTAAACAAAAAAACAATTTTTAAATATGAAATGAAGAATTAAAATACGAGTATACCACCGGAATGATACCTTTGTAACGACGTCAATTAACAAAAGAGACACATGGAATGAAGAATTTAAATACGAGTATACCAATTTCTGTCGAACTCTAGTTGTTCAATCAAATCATCGCATACATCCTTTGTTTAAACAAAATACAATTTACAAATATATCTTTTGTTTAAAATATATTTTAAATGGATCAAATTGATTTTTTTAGTGAAAATATAATGGAATTAGATTTATTAACAACTCCATATATACACCAACATCTATTTCTGAGCATTCCTAATTTAAGTTTAAATTATCCTATAAAATCTCAATTCAAATATTTAAATTATTTCTATTTTGGATATTTAAATATTTCTATAAAATCCTAATTTAAGTTGTCCACCAAGACGAGACGACGAAATCACAAAACAAAATCCTAATTAATGTGAAAACCATTTATTTAAATAAAAGAAAAGAACAAAATAATTTAGAAGAGTGATTTTGAATTAAAAGAGTATGGGCGTATCTTGAGTTGATGATGATGAGTGAACAATATTATAGCATGAATCTTGTAAATTGTAACGAAAAAACACTCTCTAATTAACCAGCTGCTTTTGAATTGGCATTGTAAACTCTTATAAAATTCAAATCTGATGCTTGAGTAGCTATCTTCATCCATTTCAAACAAACCATTAACTTTAATTTAGAAAATCATATAGCTGAGACAGACTCGGGACTCTTTAAATCGTTGCTTCCAATTTGGCATAGCAAATAACTTCAAATGATCAGACAATGACCACTGTGACAGTACTGATGAAAACAATGTTTAATATTTTGGCATCTTTTTTGGAACACTTAGTGTGATGCTCCTGAAAGATGTAATGAGCTAGCTATTCATTACTTGTGGTGACTTCTTCAGAAAAATCATAATCATCAGACCAATGAATGCTTAGTAGCCTAGTCGAAGCTAACTACCTAAAATAAACCAAGTCATGACATTTTAATATATCTACTCAAATAAATTACATAGATACCTTATAATTGTTCATTATGCGATTTCATAACATGAAATCGTTGAATGATCAACTCATTGTCAATGTTGTTGAACACGTCTTTCTCAATACAAGTCACTAAATAATCATTCATCCATTCATCTACTATTCGATTATGCAACATATTCTTCACAAACCTCATAGCAGAAAAGGCTCTTTCAGTGGTAGCTGTGGCGACGGGCAAAATCATAGCTAACTTCAAAAGACGATAAACTAATGGATAAACAATGTGTTTTCTAGTTTTGACCAACTTCTCTGAAAGATCATTGATTCCTTTTAAAGACGCAAATTCAACTTCACTACGCACATCAATGATGTAATTCTCAACTTGAGCATCAAGCATCATTAATTCAATAGGAGAAAATTCACGTGGATAAAATTTTGCAAACTCCATCACCATTGTCTTATCAAAAGTAGAAAAGTTATCGATTGGACTCAAACAAGCCATAGAAAGGAGCAATTGAGTATTTGTCACGGTGAAACGATCATTAAGTTCTTGAAGTTGTATGTCCACAACTGCATAAAATAATTCAACACAATAGTGACGCTCTACTGTAATGGCTTGAGCTTTGTCTCCACGTCGTGACTTCCCCTTAGGACAAAATACATCTTCCATATGAGGAATATTAATGGTATGCATATTGCAAAATGAAATTACTTCTTGCAATAAAGAATCCCATCCATTATTCCTCATATCTTTTAACCGTTGCTTTGTGATGTTAACCAAGTCCATAACATCAATGATGTTTTGATATTTTCTTTGCAATGCTTGAGACAATTCATTTGATACACCCAAGACATTTTTCATCAAATGCAATGTGAATGCAAAATCAAACTCCTCAAACAAAAGTAAAAGACCATTGGCTTCAGCTCTTTGATCTGCATTTAATCCCTCTTCTTTCACAATTTCTAGAACATCAGTAATAGCAGAATACATTTTTAACAAATTGATCAAAGTTGTATAATTTGAATTCCAACGAGTATCCATAGCTTGCTTCAGACTAGTCTCTTGATCCACACCTTGTTCATTAGGGATTTCTCCTTTTTCCAATGCCTCTCTAACATTGACTATTTGTCTTTCACGAAGCACATCGTGTTGTTTGCATGGTCCCCTAACAACATTTAATAAAGTGGACACCGAATTAAAGAGAGAGGCAACTTGAATGTGATTTTTGGCCATAGCAACTAACATACATTGTAATGGATGAGCAAAACAATGTACATAAAATGCATATGGGTTCTCCTCTATAATCAAATTTTTGAGACCAGAAAATTGCTCTTGGATGTTGCTAGCACCATTATAACCTTGTACACGAATTCTTGATATACTAAGCCCATGTTTGCAAAATAATTCTTCAATTTGCATTTTCAGTGATAAAGCTGTAATCTCTTTAACATTAACAATACCAAGAAAACGCTCAACAATACTTCCCTTTTTGTTAACATAACGCAAAGCGACAACCATTTGCCACTTATTTGATATGTCACAAGCTTCGTCAACAAGAATACCAAATAGTTCATCTCCAAGATCACTAATAATAGCATTAGTGGTTTCCAAAGCAGCTACATTAAGAATATCCTTTGCAATTGTTGGAGTGATTGATTGATGATTTTCTGAAGCATTTTCCAAGACAACAAGGCTTCTTGATTCTTTGCTTTGAAAAAGAACTTTAAGAAGTTCAACGAAGTTACCTTGATCGGCAGAATCAGTTGACTCAACATCACAAAGAGCCGATCCTTGTTCTAGTATAAAGCGAATGGACTCGATTGTAGTTGTTAAAAAACTTGGATATACGTCACAAACCTGTTCAGATTGGTTAGATAATAGAACTTCCATGTGTTGATTTTGTTTCTTGAAATCTTGAAACTTCTTCCAAGCAAGGTTATGAGCACTATTGGGACCTCCAACATGAGACGAAAGTCTTTCTTTCTTTTTCCAATTTGTGAAACCCTCTGTCACAAACGAATCCCCACCCGCCTTCTTTCCAAAATCAGGCCTAAAAAGATAACAAGAAAAACAAAATGCAGCATCTTTTTCTATACTATACTCTAACCAATTTCCAAATTCAATATACCAAGACGGACAAAATCTTCTTAAAGAACTTCCAATTTTCCTTTGAGGAAAAGTGTGTTTAGTAGGCTGAAATGGTCCTCTTTGTAGATAAACTTTCCGTATCTTATCTCGATCATTAAGATGATATGCTGACATTTTAATCCGCTTCCCAGGATCTAACGGCAACTCATCCAAATTAACTTCAATTTGTTGCTCTTGTGCACTAGACTGCATCTCTTGAGAACTAGTTTGTTGCTCATTTGACGGTAATTTCCTCTTTATAGGCAATTTCTTCTTGAAAAATCCTTCCATTAACTCCTACAATATAAAAACAAAGTAAATAACAATCACTTTGAACTTAAAGACATGTTCCCAACTCAATACACTAAATTTCAACTCAAATCAACCAAAACAATTCAATGAAATATCACAACTATCACAGTCAAAATCATCAATTTTTGGCATATAAAAACCCTAAAATATCAATATTTCAAATTAGTCATTATGGATAAAAAATTCCTAAATTGACTTCAGTAACATTATGCACATAATCCCAATTACATAAGTGATATACAGATAATCACCAAATTGTAAATTAAGTAACTGTGGTTAAACAAATAAATCCCCCCCCCTCCCCCCCCCCAAAAAAAAGTAACTAAAGAAAGAAAATAAATAATCAAGTGACATAATCCGACAAAAAATTCAGCAAAAAAGTAAATCGGAAGAGAAACATAAGAAGCAGTGTTTAAATGTGGCAGGAGCATACCTGAAGAGAAACGCAAGAACAATGGCGTCGGAGAACAGATCGGATTTGATGAAGGCGCGAATGGCGGAGGGAGTGAAGTGAAACGAGAGAAACAGTTGAAGTAGGAGAGATAAACTGATAAACGTCTTGTGAAGTAAAAAATTAATTGATTTAGTTGGTTTAGATTAAAAATGAAACTGAATTGAAAAATAAAATAAAATTGAACTTTCGATAAATCGACCAACTTATGAACCAGAATCTCTTATCTATTATTTATATATTTAGTAGTTTCTCTCTCATGGTCTTATTTCTATGTGGCACCATTTCCTTGATCCATGTCTTATGTGGCATTCTAATATTTCTCCAATTCCTATGTGGCTACCTATGAAGGCCTTTGCAATTTCTCTAATACATGATGATATCATTTTACTTAGAATCTTTGGCTAATTTGGAAATTCAATCATTTTTCAATTATTGTTTATAAATCGAATTTAATGCACCTATTAAAAATAATTTTAAAAGAAAATAATTTTACTTAGAATCTTTAGTGTTTTTCTGAATCAAAATCATGTTAACATTTTACTTTCTGATTCTTGGTTGAACAATCCATTTAAATAAATATTGTTTTTGAAGTGCTATATATAGCAAGCAATTATATAGTCACTATTTTTGTTGACCGAAAATCATAAATTTACTCTAATAATTATTTTTGTACCAATTTCGTCAAAAAAAAAATTATTTTTGTACCAAAGCAATTGTTTTTAAATTTTTTTTTATGAAAGGAAGATTGCCAAGTGCATATAATAATTAGGTATAATTGTCAGCTGGATATAATAATTTTTATGGTCTTCAAATTCAATTAAAAAAATATTAAATCTTTATGGTCTCCAAATTATTCTCTCACAAATTTTTTTCTAAATGGTCGTGTATCAAAATACTAAGGTCACATATATATATATATATATATATATATATATATATATATATATATATATATATATATATATTGTATTACGGTAAAAAAAAATTATATATTTTCATAATTTTATAATTATATAGAGTCACATAATATAATTAATATTTTATTATTATTTAAAAAAAATTGGAATATGTGTGTTATATTCATGTGCATTAATTTATTTAATTTATTTATAATATAATGGAATATGTCTTATTTACTAATTTACTAATTACTAATTTACTAATATATTTTTAAAATTAAAAATGGAATCAATATATTTGACTTTAATGAATTTAATTTCATATTAAAGACAAAATTACTCATTTGTCCATTTTTTTTACTATATATATAACATTTGTCTGAACTCTAAAACTCACAATTTTTCAATCTTCATTATCTCTTATTCATCTCTCTCGATAATCACTATTTTTTCTGTATATTGTCACCTTTTTAAATTTCTTTATTTTTTCTTCTTTGTTCGATATTTCTTATAATTTTAATATATTGTTTGTTTTACCTTTTAGATTATTTTCTTTTGGTCATCTTTTTATTTATTAATCCTATTTATTTTCGTGACAGGGAAATAATTGAGAGGCAAGACGAAATGCATCACATTCTCACAAAATGAATTGAATTGAGAGCTCGGAGTCTGTTTTAACAACTGTAGTTTTATTTTTTTATAAAATCTTGCTTATAGCACTTTATCAATATCAATGATGTCTTGGATACAAGTTGAAATATCAATGATGTATTTACTTGATGAATCTATTAACAAATTAATCAAATGATGTATTTTTTCAATAGTATTAAGTTCATCATTATTGTATATTTTTCTATTGCATTTTTTATTTTATACTTCTTTTTTTTTAAAAAAAAGGAGATCTTTATTTTTGTGAATCTATCTATTATTTATATGTTTAAGAGTTTTTTCTCAAGGAAACAAATCTGCGTATCACTTTCTTATGACTTTTAATTTTTATTAATCCAATGTCGCATCCTCTCATTCATCATAATCTATGTGGCAACAATTGAGAACATCTTTTCTATATGACAATTTAGAGAGCATCTTCAATAGAATTTTTGTGCGGTACTCATATAAGGAATATTTTTTCTTTAGTGTTTTTCTGAATCAAAATTTAATGATAATTTACAAATAATCATTCAAAATGAAACAATCGAATACGTTTTAATTTTTTAACAACATTACCAATTCTCTTTACAATCATTATGAATTCTTATTATTTATTTTTTTTACCAATCCATTTTATTTTTTTAGAAAAAAAACTCATTTCATATTATTAAGCACACTTGAAAGACACAAAATAAAATAAAAAAAAATAACAACCGTCAATATAAACTTCAAATATATATTTTTTAGAGAAATAATGTTAACATATTATTATTATTAATACATGCATACAGGTTGCTTTCACCGTAAAATAAAATAAACATTAAAAAGAAAAATCAATTCCACAAATCAATCAAATGATTTCAACTAAATCAAATCAAGTAGTAATTCAAAATCATTAATACACGATCTCTCAATTAATGTGAATTCAAAATCTCAAATCATTTGTTACCAAAAAATAAATTCATATTATTATTGTTATTATTATTATATTATTTGGGAGGGTTTGATAGAAGGATTATGTACACACGGCGTTCCCAAATGCATTTTTCTCCCATATTTTTGGCCATAAATGAATTAAATGCTTTATATGATTTTTCATTTTTTTTTGTTGCATTATTACAAAAGGAATTGTTTTTGAAGTACTATATATAGCAAGCAATTATATAGTCATTATTTTTGTTGACCGAAAATCATAAATTTACTCTAATAATTATTTTTGTACCAATTTCGTCAAAAAAAAATTATTTTTGTACCAAAGCAATTGTTTTTAAATTTTTTTTTATGAAAGGAAGATTGCCAACTGCATATAATAATTAGGTATAATTGTCAGCTGGATATAATAATTTTTATGGTCTTCAAATTCAATTAAAAAAATATTTATGACAAACAATTCTACTGTTCATTACTTTTAAATAAATAATATTAAAATCGGCCCATTTTGCTTCTCAAATGTGAAATTTTTTCACACGGGGACATGAGATAAAATACTCCTGAAGAAAACAAATGTCTAAAGAAGAGAGATGACGATTAAGAACAAGTATATTAACCGTTAGATTAGTTTTTGCATAATGACCTTTTTTTTATGAAAATAAAAGAACAAATATATGAACATGTGAGTTTGAAACGGGGAGTGGAGTATCACTCTCCATTATGCCATTTCTCCTTAAAATCTCCAAAATTTGGATCTTTTATCATATTTAAATAAACTATTACATTAAATATAAAATTAATTTTACAAATAATTAAAAAAATCACAATATTAAAATTTTAATAATCCATATTTTTCATGTGTGAAAAAAAATGATCTATATTTTTCATAGAACATTAACCCGGGCGATAGCACGGGTAAGTTATACTAGTTAATGTTTACAAGTTTCATTTTCTTCTACGTGGCAATCTATCAATTTAACAGATGACATTCTATTATTTATAAGTTTCTTATGTGTCAACCTATTAAAGACTATTGCTTTGTTTGTTCAGCCTCGTCGTTGCTTCTATTGGTAAGTTGTTTGTTTTCACGTTCGATTTCGTTGCTTTTGTTAAGAAACATGATATCCATGAGAGAAAAGGGAAAATAGTTCAAAAATGTATAATATTGATGAAGAAAAAATATTACAAAATGAGGAAGAGTGAGAGTAAAAGATTACATCAATTATCCTATATATAGGTATCAATAAACTACTTACTAATTCTCCTCATTACTACTCACTCTGTACCGCAATATATGTCGCTTTGACACTTTTACACATATTAAGAAAGGTAATTAATGTTGTATAGAAAAGAGAGATTATTAGTTGATTTACAAAATTGTCCATCATTTATTTTATGGAAAAACTAAATTGAACAATTGAAAGAAGAGAGAGTAATAAATACTTAAGTGTATAATAAGAAAAATAACATTAAATGATTTATTGGTAATATAAAACGATATATATTGTGGTACAAATTTTTTCTTCAAAATGATATATGTTGTGGTACGGAGGGAGGAGGGAGTAACTAACTATATCTTTAACACTTTTGTTTTGATTCATTTCTTCCATATTTCGTTTTCATTTTTCTCTGCCAACACTTCCGTTTTCTATCACTAACTTGTTCGTTCATTTTTCTCTGTTTCTAAAGCTTTGATTTTGCTCTCTGCTTCATTTTGATGATGCATCGTGAAGTTGTTTGAAAAACATAGAGTATGAAGATGTTCGAAACATAACAAACCTATAATTTAAGGATTTTTCTATCATGTGCAACTTTGCACATGTTAATAAATTCAAAATAGTAGGTTTGTATTGAAATTTGTGAATTTCATTAAATAGTTACCATTTTTGGTTACTTTAACATGCGCAATATTGCACATGTTAAACAAACCCATAATTTAAATATGCGGGTAATTGAAATATTGATTTATTTTTTTAATTGTATTTTCAAATCACGAAACAATCAACCAAATCGAATCAAACCGGTTAATTTGGTTCGATCCTACTTTAAAAAAATATTGAAAATCAAACCAATGTAGATTTTATCAGTTCAAACCTTTTTTTGACCAAAAACCAATGCAAACTGAACCGTTACACCCCTAAATTTAAGTGTTCCAAATATAAAAATAGTTACTATTTTTCAATTAGTTGATCAGCATGCTAAACAAATTTGCATATATAGTGAAATGGAATGAGTATGCATGACATCATGTTTAGTGCAAATGCTAACTAAAGATTATGCAATATCCAATCACTTCTTTCCTTTGCATTATCTTTTGTGTGGAAGGTAGTAAATACAAACTGGTCCTTGATGGCAATTTCACTGTCTAATTACTTTTTTTCTTTCTGTTATTGGTGATCTCGAACATGTTGATCCTAACTTCTGAAGGAATGAATAAACTCACCAGTCAAACTTAGATCTCTGAATTCTTCATGTTAAGTTGTAACTTGAAAAATCAAAACAATGGCTTAAAATATTACAATTTTAATCGTTGGGATCTCACTGTGCTGGAATGTGGACCTGATCCAACAATTAGGACAGCTGCTGCAATTTTTTGTTGTCTTTCGTACTGAGTTTTCTAGCTAAACAAAATGACATTAGATTTAACCATCTGTTCAGTTTAGTTTCAAAATATCAAATGGCACACCACAATGTTATGAAGGACCGAAGAAGAGAAGGACCAAGGTAGCCACTAAATTACAACCAAATTAAAATCGGCAAACCAAGAGAAGAAAACCAAAGCATGGATAGCAACACCGAAAACCAGAAGCACAATAAAATTTGAAAAATCAGTGCAGATAAATCACAAAACTGATGTGGCACCTAGATGACAACCCCCCGCCACATGGGCAGACTTAACTTATCCGGCCTTGATGAGCTGGTACTCTGTCTGCCACATAATTGCAAACTTAACCCCAGTGTTGACAACGAAGACTAATTTCAGACAGTTTGAATTTTGCAGGGACTAAATGCAGAAAGTAACATTTACACAGTAAAACATATTAATCCTAAAATAAAATTCTCATTTTGACCAAGTTCATTACAATTGTACTTAATACAGGATGAGTACAGGTATGAATAAACATTAACACATACAGTCTTTCACAGAAGGTCAAAAAAGTAATCCAAACCTTGACCAATTTCCCATATCGAGATGCCACATCCCCATGAACGGGCTTCCTCTAACCGCAAGGAAATTGACTTTAAAGTTGGAAAGAATACCGCATGCTTGATATCCTTGTCATCAGGGTAAAAGAAAACATGCTCCCCACTGTTCTTATCCCACTGCAGAGCAGGTCTGTGCTTCTCTAAAAGTGCCAGGTAATCTCTCCCAATAATAGCTCCGCCACCTGAATCTGCACTTTCAAATTTCATCAATATATAACACATAAAAATGCTGTCATATAATAAACCATAGAAAAATCTAAGGGAGTTCTTCAGAATTACCTCTTGAAAGGGAGAAATCATTTCCATAGAAGTTGATGCCAAGAAATATCTTGGGGGCAATGTTTTGAGCTCTATTGGCAGATGCACCAAGAAGAATCTGTAGAATAATTTGAATCCATTTCAAAGGTGCATTTGGACCAGGGTTATGAGGATTAGAGAAGTCATATGTCATTAACGAGAATCCATCAACAACTTCACTTAAAGTTTCAAGATCTTTTGGACCAAAGTCATGTGCTTGCAGCTTCTCAGAAGACGGTGGACCAATAACATAGACCAACTGCAACTTCTGTCCACGAATTTTTTCGGAGCTTACAGAATGCAGTGCATCTCCAAGCTGTTTTACAAACTGCAAAGCCTGCACTTGTGAAAGAAGAAAGACCATATCAACTGCTATAGTGTGCAAATACAAAATGGAAAAATTTGTCTAACAGGAAACGTGATGAAATAATTTTCAATTTGCGTTTCCCATGTATAAATTACATAACAGAATTGTTTACAGGTGAAGCTGAAGATGAGAAAATTGTAATAGTATTCTTCAAATTGCAATGGTAAGTGTTCTATATTTTACACAGGAACGGAATCACCTCCAACATATCACTCAGATATCCTCAAACATAAAAAATAAACAATTGTGATATAATCATTTAATGACTGTCTAGACCTTGTAAACTCAAAAACCAACAGAATGAAGAAAACATATTAGTCATAAATAAAGAAGAGAAGAAATACTCACCAAATTCCGCATGCTTGGATCATGCAAGACACCATAAGCTGCCCACCTTGACCAAGATTCTAAGACAATACCATCATATCCCATTTCCCTACAGAAGAAGCACATTCACACAAAAAGCAAACCATATCACAACAGAGCCAATTATCAAGGAAGAGCTTTATATAGAATATGAATATTTGCCGCCAAAAACAAATTCTGATTTCCATGCAATACACAGGTAATGGGTTCTTTAAAGTGGAAGAACTTCTCTACTATATGGCATTTAGCTGGGTAATTGAAGTATTAATACACCACAAACCATGGTTAGGTAAAATGAATAATGGGAAAAGATAAAAAGAATTATTGGCAAAAAACATTTGGGTTTTAAGAAGGATAAGTCATTCAAGTGGCTAAATAAGTCAGTCAGTGGTTGCTTAATATTATTAACCGCTTGTAATCAACTCATCATCATTATCCAATTGAACAGTTAGTTGACTAGTTCATAACTAGAAGCATTTTCACCAATGATTCATTTTCAGTAATTTTCACATAAAAAATTCCCCCCTTAGAATTACATCATGATGCGTTTTTGCAGTATGCCATTGCAGATGACACCAAGAAACTACCCATAAGAAATAGCTCTCTTCCCATAAAATAAAACCATTGCCTTAAAGGTGTATCATAAAATAAGCAGACGCTTACTTGCATTCTGTCACTATAAGGTCAATGGCTTTGTTCCTTTGTTTCTTCTTTCTCAGCAGTTCTTCTGGTGATGCTTCCAGAACAACTCTAGGCAAGATCTACATGTAAAAGAAAAACTAATTTAAGGTTCACTAAAGCGAGATCTAAAGAAAAGCATAACATTCTTAGCTAGGACAATATAATTAAACAAATGCTAGGTCTGACATGTTAATGATATAAAAAAAGGTCAGCCATGGGGAAGGCAACATTCTTAGCTAGTCCAAGGCCCAAAACAGATTGATCTAGATGTTTCTAAGGGTTAAAACAGGCAACAAAATTAAGAATAATTTACGTCATAAACTCCCCCACATCCCTGTTCCACAGCTCACGAGTGAGCACGAATGCTTAAACAGTTACAGACTTACAGCTAAAAGATATATAATTTAATTTAATTTAAGTTGCTACTATATTAGAAGAAAAAATATACATCCCCGATATGTCATAGCTATTCTGTCTCTTCTTTTTCTTTCTTCTATTAATTATGAAATTGCTTTATATTACATCTCTAACAATCGATTGTCACTCCTATTAGCAAGCCCCATACAGAACTCCCCAATTTAGTTATACTTTCTGTTTTACAGATTAAAAATTAAGAATGTCATCAAGTACATAGCATAGCTTTCACAATTAATGTGTAAAGAGTAAAAACTTTGTGGACAAGGTATTTTAACTTGTCATTGACGAAATGAAAATAAGTTTAGAAGTTATTCATTGTACCAAAGCTTCTCCTGTCTTTTTAAGCTCTGAGATCCATCCTCTGTCAGCATTATGTCTCCCCTCTAGAACTAAGCTAGTCTGTTGGCTGGCAATAGCAACTGATGAAGCAAAGCCATAAAAGCCACATAATAAAAACTAGCTAGATAGCAACCCCCAGGATTTATCAATGTGCATACACTAGAATTTCAATATAGTGCATAAATTACTTTAACATATCAGAATAGAACTAACACTTAAGGCCATGATGCCAATTCATATGAAACCTGGATATCCTATTCCTAAAAGGTAGGCATCCCAGGTCATGCGGTATCACAAAAAAGAAGGCTAAATACCAAGTAAAACTTCAGAAACTACAATCTAAATATACTATAAATTTCTGGATCCTTACAAAATACATTTAAAAGCTCTGAAGAAATGAACGAGGAGGGTTAGGAATGTGATATATTTCAATTGTGCCCCCATCCCTCTTTCATGAATTAGTCACTTAGGAATGATGTACATACCTCTTTAAATCATACCAGACAGGTGATAAATGTGTAAACTTAGAGTTGAACCTTTTAGCCATATCATAACCTCGAGAATTCCTGCCACAATTAACATTTTCGAAGATGCATGAGTTGTGCATATGAAGCTATATATTTAACAGGAGGATTTGGCACATAAAAAAGGAATAACATATAATAAAATTGAAATTTCTCTATGAAGTACAAACATAAAGCAATAGAACAATGAAGATGTTAGGAGTAAGGATACGAATCACAGTGTAGAAAATGTAGATGACATGAAGTAATTTGTACCAAAATTGGAAAAACACGAATCATTAACTTACTAGTTAACACCACAACAAAACTGTTCTATTGTTCAAAAGTCTCAACTCTCTTTATTTATCCCACTCACCCCTTACATACTATTCAAAGTACTATTAAAATTATTTTCTTTAAAAGATTTTTGAGTCGGTTTACGTTCATGTATTAACTTAGGAGCGAACTATTACACAATCATGTGTTCAAATAAATTTCGAAAATCCGAGTCCCCCAGCATTACAGACTTACAGTTGCCACTAGCACAAACTCATTCAACAAAGCCAGCTGTAAAAAATTTCTTATAAGTTAATAAACGTTTTAGTCAATTTACGCTCAAGTACAAAATTAAGAGTAAATTATCATATACTACAAATTGTGTTATTTCATTCATATTATCAAAATTTCAGGCATAACCTACTCTAACAAAAATAATAAAAACATTCAGAAGAATCCGAGTTCGATTGGAGGAACAATTATTAGTCAGACCAGGCCGAACTAAAGCATTGCATTTAGTAGAAAGTATTGCATATCAATAAATTACCACTAGATTCATGCTTCAAAAATCATACCAGGGAGTAATGTAGCCAAGCACAGGATAACTATAATGTCGCTTAGATATATTTTCTGATACCTTCATATTCTCCTAATTCATTCAAAATTTACAAAATCAGTAACAATAATCAAAACTTATAAATCCACAATTACACTGTAAACCATCAATTTCAGAGCGTAGTTATGGTGATGCTTACGGTGAGTATGTCTTGGTAATTGGTATCGGTTGTGACAAGGCCTCGTTGATATACATACGATTCATTTTGTTGCGAAGGAGAAGATTGTGTCAACCAGTATGTGATGATGGCGATCAGTGATGATACGATGAAGAAAGCAATTACTTTGATGGCACCGGAAGATGAAGCTGAGTGAGTGAGTTTTGGTTGTCGTGAAGATGGTTTGATTTGGTTTTCACGGCGACCGGAAGTTGGTGGTGGCCGGTGAAGATCTCGCTTCTTCGCCATTTCGCGGCGATAGTTTGTTTTTCGGTTTTGCAGTGGCTGAAACGACGACGTATTGCTTCCTCAGATTAAATTAGTCACCGGGTAATTATTATTATTATTATTTTTTTTTATAAGTAGATTCAATTTATTTATTTTTTGATAAAGATTCATTTTATTGTGATATTATATAAATTTTTAATGAAAAAAGAAATGGAAAAGTTAGGAATATAATTAATAATCAAAATCTAGCCATTAGACAACTCGACAAAAAAATAAATAAATAATTAATAATCAAAATTACAGAAAATAGTTATAAAAAAAAGGTGTTTGAAAATATATAGATTATTTTCCAGTAAATTCTTCAAAATAATTGAAAAAAAACATAATTTGTATTTAGATTCGAGGGTCGGTTCTGACATTAAGTGGTCCCAAACTCTCTCTCGATTGTAGTTACGGGGATCGAACTGTGATCTTCCCTATCAAGTTCAGCACCAATCACCACTAGATCAACTAACAATTGATAGTAAATTAAATAGCAATTTTAGTCACTATAATATAAATTACCTATATTTATGATTTTATTGTAACAAGTAATTGTTCTATGTTTTCACCTCAACACTTAAATTTTTTAGATTATCTGTAATTCAAGATTCTCTCAATATCATTCACACATATGATCTTTTCATTCAAGGTAGATGAGATGATTAAGGAAAAGCTCCTAGACATTCACACATGTATAATTTAAAATGATGTCAACATTTTTGCCTTGTGACTCAAGCAACTAGAATATAATCAAAGGAGAGCCACTGATTTTGAAAATAGAAATATTCTTAAAAATGCAACTAGAATATAATCAGATTGAACATACATGGTGTATCCATAGTTTCACATAACATAGTTTTTCCACAGTATGAAAGAAGATATTCGAATTCAAAGCATATACATACATTTTTCTCAATATTTGGTAAGAGAGTATATATTTTATATATCTCAAAATCTGAATATTTTTTTTTTCTCAATATTTGATATGTCTCATTGCACAAATGCCAATTTCTTGAAACTTTCAGTAGACAACACTTTGAATATGACCAAAAATGCATTGTTCTGCAAGCATCATTTCACGTGCAAAATGTTTGAATTGATTACTGAATGGTTTTCTCATTATTGTCTAAGTTAACTCCGACATATTGTTGTTGAATTCTACTAGTATCTGGTTCCTAAACCAAACATAGAATCTTTTTTGGTTGGTTACTTTTGACCAATGTCTTGTTTGGTATCAACAAGATTAACTGAATGGTGAATACTAGTTCATATCTTCATCATGCCATGATGCGGATTTGTAACAAACAAGGAACTGTGTCCACTGTGCATTAAGTTCTAAGTCATGGAATGTTCCAAAAAATTATATGATATACCCTCTAATTAACAAATTTACTGATTTTCATTTTTCAGTGATAGCCATCATGTATCTTGTATTCTTGTTCAACGAATATAGTTCAATTTCAATCAGAACAGTTGTAAAATGATCATTAGTGTCGTTTTAATAAATAATGATTTTTCACGGAAGTTGAAGTGAGCTCTGATGGAGATGATTCAGGGACTATGGAAACTGTTAAGAAGTCCAACATCAGTTGTGAGATGACCCGAATATATGTTTATAAAGTAGAGACAATCCTCACTTTACAAGCCGGTTTTGTAGGGTTGAGTTAGGCCTAACTCCAAATTCTAAGATGATATCAAAGTCTCCTCCACGATTTGTTGGACCGCCTGCTACCAGGTTTCTGATCGGGCCATCCACCATTTAAATCTGTGCCCCAAACCCAATAGCGCTGATCACAAGGGGGTGTGTTAAGAAGTCTCAAATCGATTGAAAACCATTGCATTTTTCGGTGATGGTCTATTCGAGACTATGACGATACCATAAGCTCAACCCGATTTCAAAGTGGATCTTAGAAAATCTGGCCCACCTAGGAGTGGAGCAAGTTGGGCCACACTTTTGGACTATACAAGAAACTACTTCCTTAACTTTGTTGATTTATTAAACCATCATGAAATCTTCAATCATTGAATGAAACAACTCTTTGTAACCACCATAACTTTTTTTGTTGTTTATGACTAAATACCTAACATTAGTGAAAATGACCAATGTCAATTGTGATAATAATTATGTTCCTTTGTATATGGAAGCACTCTTAAAGTGACTTTTATCATATCATATAATCATCATACACTTCTTAATTTCTCCATTTCTCACACAACACATGGTTAAACCATATGTTACATTATTTTACTTTTTTTAAACTTAGCTAATAATTGATTGACAAGTCCATTTCTAGATCTTATCCCTTGAACTCAACTTGTTTAAAAAGTTACTGTGTTTTTTGCATAAACATACTTAGTACTTTCATAAGTTCAACTTCAAAGTGATTTATAATTAGAGTGGATAATGCATTATGCTGAAGTTGAGTGTGACACGGATCTTTTAGGTGTCACATGAAATATGATGTCATCCACTTACTTTCAAAGGACAATTATTTTAGTCTAACTCATAATTGTGTGCATTAACTAATCTTAATCTTCATAATTATTTGATTATCTGATTTCAATTCACGCCGTTATCTAGATAGTATATCATTGCATAATGAATATTACTTGATTGGCTCACTTTTAATGCTATGCTAATGCTTCTGAGCTTTTCTAAAGAGTTTTGAATTTTGAGCAAAACTGTTTCATAGTTTTCACACCTTGTTATAGGCCACTTGCACATTTTGAAATATTATTATGATGGTTGTGAATTCGATTAAATCACACCAATAATAATCTTGATGTGTGGAGCAAATACGATTAAGCAATCAAAATAAGCGAATGATAATAATAATCACAAATAATGATAAACGGCGAGAAAGAAAAGGACACAATAAATTGTTTACCCAGTTCAGTCAATGTGACCTACTCTGGGGGAGAGAGCAGCTCTTCGTTCCACTATCAAACTTTGTTCCTTGATTACAATGAGATTCTCAAAAGAGTTACAAGAAAATAGAGTTATCCTATTTCTACCCTTTTCCCAAATCTCTTCCCGTGACCAAGAGATTTCAATGAAAGTGTTTCCCAAGGTGATAGAATGATTACCCAACCCTAGAGTCTTCACAAGATGTTTCTCTTATAACCCTAGTTTGTATGTTGGCCTCAGAAACCCTAAAAACTTGTTTTGAAAAACAGAAAACGTGACCCTTTAAATACCCTGCAGCGATTTTCGCCCGAGGCGCCATTTTTTCCGCCTGGGGCGAAAATTTCCGCCTGAGGCACCAAAACTTTCGCCTGGGGCGACAAAACAGAGAGCCCCCCTTTTTCCTGCTTCAAATTTCGCCCGGGGCACAGGTTTTTTCGCCCGGGGCGAAAAACAGCAGACTAGTGTTTTTTTTCTTCACGTTTTCAAGGCAATTTGCAACAAATCACCACCTTGCCTTTAAAACGATGGTGATGCCAACTTCCCATCAACCACCGTGCTGCTCTCTCCAACCTCCGTCTACTCTTCAACGAAGTTAATTAAGTCCAAGCAATGCTTGAACTTAGTTCTAGGTAACGATTTGGTGAACATGTCAGCTGGATTTTCCTCTGATGCAATTTTCTGTACCATGATCTCTTTTGTTTCAATCATGTCTCTTACAAAGTGCAACCGGATGTCAATGTGCTTTATCCTTTCATGATACACCTGGTGATTTGCCAAATGAATGGCACTCTGACTGTCACAATGTATCTTCACACACCCTTGACTAATCCCCATTTCTCCAATCATACCCTTCAACCATATGGCTTCCTTGACCCCTTCAACAAGAGCTATGTATTCTGCTTGAGTTGTTGACAAGGCTACAACAGATTGTTGATTGGTCTTCCACGTTACCGTTGTACCTAGGGATGACAATGGGTAGGGTATGGGTAGGGTACTATAGTACCCATCCCCATACCCGCAGTTTGAAAAAATACCCGTACCCATCCCCATACCCGCGTGGGTAACAACCTTTGCCCCCGTCCCCATACCCTATGGGTACCTAAGTACCCATACCCGTACCCGTTACCCGCATTTTTGCTAAAAATAAATCAATCGATTATAAAATATCATATCGTTTTAATATAATTAATTTTTTTTTAAAGATTTTAATGTCGACTCATGAAAATTATAAACAAAAACTTTACAAATCTCATGTTAAAGTTCATTTATTTGTTAACATATTCACAATGTGTTTGTATTATATTATATATAAACATTTTTATTAAAAATGTGTAATAATTTAATAGTTATTGTATTTTTTAAAATTGATATACATATCTTACTATGTAAAAATATATATAAAATAAATATATATACATTATGTGGGTATGGGGCGGGGTGGGTACTAAGGTACCCGTACCCGCACCCATACCCGTTCATTTTTGCGGGTAATTACCCATACCCGTGCCCGTACCCAAAATGCGGGTTTTTACCCTACCCGTTATGGGTAATTTTTGCGGGTGCCTACTGGGTATGGGTCATATTGCCATCCCTAGCTGTACCGAACAATGTAAACACAAAAGCCGATAAGGATTTTCTAGTGTCTATATTACCTGCATAGTCCGCATCCACATATCCCTCCAAAGCATCTCTTCCTGGATCAGTTCTTGTGTACTTCAGACCACCCTTCAAAGAACCATTCAAATACCTCAGAACCCACTTCAAAGCTTGCCAATGAACTTGGCCCGGATTTGCCATAAACTGACTTACCACACTTATTGCATATGATAAATCAGGCCTACTACAAACCATGCCATACATGATGCTTCCAACCCCACTTGCATAGGGAGTACTCTCCATCTTCTTTCTCTCATCCTCGGATTGAGGACACTGTTTTATCGACAACTTTGAATGGTGACCAAGTGATGTATTCACTACCTTAGAATCTGTCATTCTAAACCGCTCCACCACTTTCTTCAAATAATCATGCTGAGATAAGAACAACTCACCTTTACTCCGGTCTCTCAAGATATCCATACCAAGTATCCTCTTCGCATTTCCAAGATCCTTCATCTCAAATTCACCATTTAATTTCTCCTTGAGCTTTTGAATCTCATGCTTGTCAGAACTTGCCATAAGAATATCATATACATAAAGAAGGAGGTAGAGAATGACTTTCTCATTCCTCTTCATCATGTACACACAACTGTCATAGTTGCTTCTCACAAATCCAGTCTTCAATAAGAAATCATCAAACTGACGATACCACTGCCTCAGACTCTGCTTCAACCCATACAAAGATTTCTTCAACAGACATACTTTAGAATTGTCTTCCATAAAACCTTCAGGTTGTTGCATGTAGATAGTTTCTTCTAACTCTCCATGTAAGAATGCGGTCTTCACATCCATCTGTTCTAACTCAAGATCATACATGTTGACAATAGCCATAAGTACCCTTATAGAACAATGTTTCACCACCGGTGAGAAGATTTCATTGTAATCAATCCCCTCTACCTGAGTAAAACCCTTTGCTACAAGTCTCGCCTTATACCTTGGTGCTTCGACCCCTGGTAGACCTTCTTTCCTTTTGAACACCCACTTGCTACCAACTACCCTTTTATTTTTAGGTAATGGCACAAGCTTCCAAGTCTGGTTTTTCTCCAATGAAAGCATTTCCTCATTCATTGCCTTCAGCCAGTCTTTACTATATATGCTTTCTCATGCTTCCCTGAAGTTCTTTGGTTCAGAGTCTTGCACTTCTTCAGCTGCATTCAAAGCATAACAAATAAGGTCAGCATAACCGAGTCTATTAGGTGGTTTAATAACTCTCCTTTCCCTATCTCTTGCAAGCTGATAGTCAGGAACAGTTGTTTCATCACTTCCACTCTCATCAGGTACTTGAGTCTCATCCTCCTTTTCCCTCTCATCAATGAAAGGCTCCACCTCAAACTGAATTCTCTCCATCCCCGTTTCTGGTCTTTTCTCCAGGTCTTTGCACTTCATCCCCATCCGAGTCTCATCAAAAGTGACATCCCTGCTTATGATAAACTTTGATCCTCCAGACTCCATCTTCCACAGCTTGTAACCTTTCACACACTCGGGATAACCAATGAAAACACACTTCACAGCTCTAGCATCAAGCTTATCTTGCCTGACATGTGCAAATGCTAAAGCTCCAAAGACTTTCAAGTTAGAGTAGTCTGCCGGCTTGCCACTCCAAACCTCCATAGGTGTCTTTAGATCAATTTCTGTTGATGGACATCTGTTGATCAAATATGCAGAAGTGTTAACTGCCTCTCCCCAGAAACTTTTGGGTAATCCAGCTCCCAACAGCATACATCTCACGCGCTCCAGCAAGGTCCTGTTCATCCTTTCAGCCAGACCATTCTGCTGCAGTGTGTATGCAACGGTTCTATGCCTCTTTATACCTAGTTTCCTGCAAAACTCATTAAATTGCTCTGAAACAAACTCCAGGCCATTGTCAGTTCTCAACACTTTCAGTTTAGTTCCTGTTTGATTTTCTATTAAGGTATGCCATTCCTTAAATTTTTCAAAGGTGTCACTTTTGTTCTTTATTATGTGAACCCATACCCTTCTAGAATAATCATCAATCATAGTAAGAAAATATGAACCTCCCCCATGAGTGGAAACAGACGCTGGACCCCAAAGGTCCGAGTGAACATACTCAAATGGTCTACTAGAATTATGCACTCCCACCCCAAACTTCACCTTGTGTTGTTTGCCTAATGTGCAGTTATCACAAAATTCTAGTTTGTTCAATTTTTCTTGTCCTAGCAAACCTTGTTTAGCTAGTTCAACTAAACCCCTCTCACTGACATGCCCTAACCTCAAATGCCATAGTTTGGTTATATCTGCAGCCTCTACACTAGTTACTAATGCATTAGAAATAACAGTGGAACCTTCTAAAATATAAAGACCATTAATTTTAGACCCTTTAGCAATTACTAATGCACCATTTGAAATTCTCATTACCCCACGTTCAGTTCTAGTACAATACCCTAGACTATCAAACATGCTTATGGAAATCAAATTTCTCTTAAGTTCGGGAATATACCTCACATTCTTCAAAAGGAAATCACGGTCATCAAACATTTTGAGACGGATAGTACCCATACCTTGAACCTTGCACGCCTTATTGTTACCGAGACAAACAACTCCACCTTCTTTAAATTCCAAGGTTTCAAAGTACTCCTTTCTTGGACAGATGTGATATGAGCACCCTGAGTCCATGACCCAGCTTTTCTCAGGTTCCCAACTTGTAACTGTTAGTGCTCCTGCACTCTCATAACCTTCCTCCTCACTAGCGGCAATTTGAACTGACGAACTACCACCACCCCTTCTCTCGGGACAGTCCTTCTTGAAGTGACCTGGTTCATGACAATGGTAACATTTGAACTTGCCACCACCATCACCCTTTGCCCTAGACTTGGACCTGTGTTTCTTCCCTTTTCCTCTCCCTTTGTTTTCACTTCTCCCCCTTGCAATATTCAAGCCTTCTCCACTATCATCAATTTTCATATCTCTGAGTTTAGTCAACTCCTTAGTTCTCATGGCCGATTGGACTTCATCCAAGGTGATAGTGCCTTCTTTGCCATATAGCAATGCATCCTTGAGATTGTCAAGAGACTTGGGAAAAGCACACAACAGGTGAAACGCTTTGTCCTCATCTTCCAGATTCACATCAATGTTCGCCAAATCGTCAATAATTTTATTGAACTCCGATAGTTGTTCCATTACCGACTTATTCTCCACCATACGAAAGAAAAACAACCGTTCTTTCAAACACTGCTTATGTGCCAAAGACTTCGTCATATACAACGCATCAAGCTTGGTCCACATAGCCACAACTGTTTTTTCTTTCGCTACTTCTCTCAACACCTTATCCCCAAGGCACAAAATAATCGCACTCAGTGCTTTATTATTCATCTCGGTCTTTTCTGCTGGTGTCAAAGTAGCAGGCATGTGTGCCTCTCCTAGAAGCGCTTCATCACACTTTTGTTGAGTTAATATTGCCCTCATCTTCACCTTCCACAACCCAAAGTCGTTACTCCCGGTGAACTTCTCGGTGTCCCACTTAGAACCCATGATACTTAATTCGTTTGATCCTTTGCCCCACGGTGGGCGCCAATTGTTGTGAATTCGATTAAATCACACCAATAATAATCTTGATGTGTGGAGAAAATACGATTAAGCAATCAAAATAAGCGAACGACAATAATAATCACAAATAATGATAAACGGCGAGAAAGAAAAGGACACAATAAATTGTTTACCCAGTTCAGTCAATGTGACCTACTCTGGGGAGAGAGCATCTCTTCGTTCCACTATCAAACTTTGTTCCTTGATTACAATAAGATTCTCAAAAGAGTTACAAGAAAATAGAGTTATCCTATTTCTACCCTTTTCCCAAATCTCTTCCCGTGACCAAGAGATTTCAATGAAAGTGTTTCCCAATGTGATAGAATGATTACCCAACCCTAGAGTCTTCACAAGATGTTTCTCTTATAACCCTAGTTTGTATGTTGGCCTCAGAAACCCTAAAAACTTGTTTTGAAAAACAGAAAACGTGACCCTTTAAATACCCTGCATCGATTTTCGCCAGAGGCGCCATTGTTTCTGCCTGGGGCGAAAATTTCCGCCTGAGGCACCAAAACTTTCGCCTGGGGCGACAAAACAGAGAGCCCCCCTTTTTCCTGCTTCAAATTTCGCCCGGGGCACAGGTTTTTTCGCCCGGGGCGAAAAACAGCAGACTAGTGTTTTTTTTCTTCACGTTTTCAAGGCAATTTGCAACAATGATAAATGTGGTGGGTATGGCTCGTAGTTTAGTGATAAGCGAGTTGGTCACTCGAGTAGGGCCAGAGCGATGGCAGCTGTAATATTGTATTTAAACACAAGTTGTACTCGGTAAATTTTAAGTTTGAATAGTAGAAAGAAGTCGGTCGGAAGTAGACACAATTGGTCGAATTTTGTGATCAAATATCGTGTATTCTCTGTTTACGTTTTTAGCATCTTTTTACTTTTCATCCGGATAGCTGTTCTAATATGTGGTTTTAAAGGCCTCAAAATAATCCACTTATGGGACAGAGGGTACTCAGGTTGCTATCTTGGACTTCTTGTGCAAACTAGAAAGCATGATGTTATTTTTCTTGCTTCTTATCATGCAGCATGTACCTTATATTCAGGCAGTTGATTTTTATGCAAAATAGAATTTGGAATTATTTAGTATTCACAAAATTTAATTACTATGCACAGATAGTCTAAAACGACACGACGTCAAATCATATATCACGTTGTAAATATTTAAACAACTATTATATGACATAATATTACAACGATGTCTGGGTCGTCACTCGTCAGTGCATAGTTATTAAACTCTTCTTTAAAACTGTTTATAAAATTAAATATTATACATCCAACTCAGTCATAGAGAGTTCATAATAAAAGTTTCATTCAAATAGTTCCATCAAAAGTCTAATATTCTACTTCTAAGTACTAACTAGTATTATTCCTCATATTGATCAATTAGTACAAAAACTCTGCAAATTCTTATGCTATATGTATATGAGCTTATCCTTAATTGCCACAGTTTAGATTTACCTAACTCTATGAAGTGCAAAATAAGCTACTAATCTATAACCAACCAACATCAAAGCCATGATGGAAACATCAATCCACATATTATTCAATCCCATTGATTTAATTGGAGGAAAGTCCATAACCTTGCATAACTCTCCCTTTGAGCATTGATAATAGTCATTTTCACTGTATTGAACACCAAGTAGAAGCTTGTAACAGTAGTAGCTATAGCTTAAGTACTTAAGCCAAACTATAAAAGGTGGAATCTGTTGTATATAGTAACCTCCAGCAATGAGAAAAACAAGTGTTGTAACAGAAGCTAGTGTAGTTGCTTGTTTAATCTCCATCAAAATAGCACCAAATGCTAATCCTAGACTTTGAGAGACTACAACACTGTAAAGAACAACAAGAAGTGAAAGAATGAAAGTTACAAGATCAGGTTTGAGTCCTCCCATCCAATATAGTATGATGACAAATGCTGTTGGAAGTGCTAGCTCTAGTGGCAAGTCTCCTATTGTTCTTGCTAGAAAGTAGGAAGAAAGACGGTACATTCCAGAGGATCGTTCCTTTATAAGCATTCTTCTTTCTTGAGGAAATGTGAAAACTGCATTGTAGAGAGGGTAGAATCCCCAAAACACAGCAAAGAAAAATAGCAAAGCCGTCTGCATTACAAATAAACAAACCTCGTATTAGTCCATATGTTCTAGCGCAAGTGATTGGTGCGCAGTGTGTGTGAGTGTTGTAAACTCTGGAGTACTAAGTTCATAACTTTTTGAGTTGGTTTATGTTGTTCTAGCGCTAATAATTGGTGCGGAGTGTGTAAGTGTTGTAAACTTCAGGGCACCGAATCCATAAATTTTTTATGAATTAGAAAATATGAAGAAATAATTTCTTACCCTATCTTCAAGATGTGATTCTGGTGTATGCCACCACAAGAGTCCAGCTAGAAAAGCTACACTTATGACTTGGAATATTCTAAGCCTATTGAAGGCTTCATGTCTTCTTTCCCTCACCCCCCTTTGTAATAATACAGTGAACTGATACCACCAGGTTGTACACCATTGTTCTGGTTTCATTTGATTCCCTACATTAATGTAACAATAAAAACTTAAAACTAATAAGTTATAACCAAAAGGGTAATCTTTTCCTTTTGATAGAACATGAACACTTACTTGTGCAAGCATCTTTTGTGATGTTGTTGTAGTTGTTTACTTCCATGCTAGAAACTTCAGCTTTTAGCCTTGGAGCTATGTTCTTGCCATATGCAGAAATGAGAGATTCTCTCACAATCTTCCTCTCATGTTCCAAAGCCTCACTTTGTTCAGTTACATGCTTAGAGTCTGGAGCAATCCCTGCAATTTTCATGACATTGTTAGTATTTCTTTCTTCAAAAGAGTAATCTACCAAATAATTCATTTGAGTAAAGTCCGCGAGGTATCAGTTCAGTGGTAAGAGTTTGACCTTGTAACCTCAAGTGACAAAAGTCAAATCAGGGATGGTTGTAAAATTATTATTAGTACTACTTCAATTAATAATAAAACGAGGTGATCGGATAAAAATGAAAAAGAATCAAAATAAAACAAATGATTAGTGATTAGTGATTATTACCATTGGCAAGATCAAGCAAGAGATCAGCTGGATTAACAGTCATGCTAGTTGAGAAACCAACAGATGAGAAATATTCTAGAGCAGTTGAAGCAGGACCATAATAGATAGGACACCCTTCAGATAGTAACACAACCTTATCAAACATATAGTAGAGTCTACTTGAAGGTTGATGAATTGTTGTGACAACAGTTCTACCACCACTAGCAAGTTTTTTGATTGTGTTCAAGATCCTTAAAGCTGTTGTAGAATCCAAACCAGAAGTAGGTTCATCAAGCAACAATAAACTTGGATTAATCAACATTTCTTGTCCTATACTCACTCTCCTTTTTTCACCACCTGATATACCTCTCAAAAGTGGTCCTCCAATCATACTATTCCTACAATTGATTAGTCCTAACTCAGTTATAACTCTCTCAACATGCTCAACTTTTTCATCTCTTGTTAAGGTTTGTGGAAGCCTTAAAAGTGCAGTGAAGACTAGAGTTTCGGTTACGGTTAAGTGAGGGTAAAGAACATCATCTTGAGCTACAAAACCTGTTCTTCTTTTTATTGAACCAGAAAAAGGTTGATTGTTGTATGTGGTTTTTCCGGTTAGTTTGCCGGCTAGACGGCCTCCAAGAGCTGTAAGGAGTGTGGTTTTTCCACTGCCTGATGGTCCTAACATAGCTAGTATTTCTCCTGGACACACCACACCTGTGATACCATTCAGTATAGTTTTTTCTTTTTGGTTTACTTTCACTTTGTATACCAAATCCTCAAACTGCATACCAAAACAGAACAGATACAAAAAAATTAGTAACAAAATGTGTGTTAATATAAGTATGTTATAAAAGAAAAAAGTACGTATCTGGTCCAAACTATGGAGTCTGGACCACATAATGTACTGTTTTGCGTATATTTTGTTACTGAAGGAATATTATATTTATATACACTAACGAACTAACTCTAGTTAATTACCTTCAAAGTTATGGGATACATAATGAGTTTTGGTAATGATTGTTCATTGTTTGAGCTATGAGGATCAGTCATATGAGGCGATCCTTCTTCCAAAGAGAGAGTACTATTGCAGTATTCAGGTTTTGGTGCTATGCAATTTTGTGGCATGGTTAAAGAAAAAGTGAGACTAGTGGTAAGTAACAGACAATAGTTGTGATATGAAGTGATGATTGAGAACTGAGAGAAGTTAAGAAGTTGCTTTTAACTTGACCCCTTAATGTGTTAGTGAAGAGAAGCACATAAATATATAGCCTCCTTTGGATGGTGGAATCCACCTTTTTTTTTTTTGTTAAATTATTCTAGCATAAGTTTTAAATAGTCGTCGCATTGGCATCGCAATATTTTTATATCACAAAGAATTTTCGTCGAATAAGTTTATATGATCCGAATTGCGACTGCATTGTGGTCGTAAAGACATAAAAATTCATGATGTCTTGACCATAATTGCAGCCACCGATATTTTTTAAACGGACAAAACTTACGTGCAGTATCATAGTTTAGTTGGTATTGGTGCTAAAAAAGAGTCAATAAAACTTAACTTTCTTTCATAACTGTGTTTAAAATGTTAGGTATAATTATACCAGCATTTATACCTTAAATTTCATCAGAACTTCGCAATTAAGTATGATTGAGCGAAAATAATAAACTGTGTTTACAATCTTTAATTTTCATGTTGTTTTTATAATGGAAATATCCAAGGTTATCAAAACCGGACCGAACCGGCCGGTCGGACCGGTCGGACCGTGAACCGGTCATGAAAGCGATTCGGTTTTGAGTAAAAAACGGATAGGAAACCGACCGGCAAAAAAAACGTGTGAACCGGGGTCGAACCGGGTTGAACCGGCGAACCGGCCGGCGGTTCAAGCGGTTTTGAAGATTTTTTTTTAAAAAAAAAAATAGGGCAAAACAACGTCGTTTTAATTTTATTTTTTTTTTTAAAAAATCTGAAACAAAATAACGACGTCGTAGGAATAGGAAATGTTTTTGTTTTTCATCTATTTTTCATTTGGTTTGAATTATAAATTTTATTTTATTTTGACTTGTGATATTTTATCTTTTTAATGTGTGAAATTATGAAATATTGAGCAATTATTCATATATATTTATTTATATATTAATTAAAATATATATTTAATTAAAAACGGTTCGACCCCGATTGAACCCGGTCCGACCAATTGAACCTTGAACCGGTGAGCTCGCCGGTTCGATGACCGGTCCGGTTCTGACAACCTTGGAAATATCACATAAGTTTAGTTCTTTTTTAAACTACAAGAACCATCAAGCTCACACTAATTAAAACTTTAGAAATTCATAATCATTGTTTACTATCACTTCTTTGTTTTTCAATGATTCAACATAATTTTATTTTATTTTTTTGTTTATTTCAGTTAATCATTAATTAATAGCACCACTCTTATCTCTTACAATATCTTTGTGGTTAAATATTTATGTATAATCGATCTAAAACTGTGACAGGTCATATATATAGAAACATTAAAATTGGCATGTTAGCAACATTTTATATTAAGCATAGCTATTTCGATCTAGGGAATAATCTCACATGAAAATTTAAAACTTCCTCTTTGGATTTGAAATAAATATTTTACACAAGCTTAGTGTGGTGTCGGTTCAAAATTCAAGCCAAAATCACTTAACCAACAAAATAAATAATCATAGAAATTCAGTTACACAACACAACAAATAAATGAATACAACATATAATTGATGAATCACGCTTGATTTTGGATGGTTTTTATTATAAGTAATAGAAACATGAATGTGTGCATGTAGTTGCAAAAACCAAAGAAAATGCTACTACTTCTTGTTAGTGCCAATCATAGTCTTTTGTACTACAAGCTCATGATTTATGAAGCAAGTGGGTCTCTTAATGCTTTGTGAAAATACGCTTTTAGATTTTGAGCTATCTATTGAAATGATTTGTTTATTTCACGTTTCCATTATATATTTTCTTTTTCAAGTTGTAATTTAAATAATGAATGCACACACTGTATAATTTGTATACAAAAATTCCGAGTTTGACACATCGATGCGTAAAAGGATACTTTTGTAATATACTTATACACAACATGAACACATTAAATACGCTACGTATACTTTTCTTAAGGCAAATGTTAACATGTGCACCTAAGGCACATGTTAAGAATACAAATATAGAAATATTTTCTTGAAACATGTGTATTATATCTTTTAAGCATTAAATTCGTTTATATATAATATTAAATGCAAAATGTTAACAGCACCCTTTTCTTAATATATATGTGAAACTGACAAAGCGTGCGGTTTATAAAATGTGGATAGTGGTTTTCATGTAAGTACAAACCTGCAATTTTTCACTTTGATAAAAGTCTGCAGAAATATTTGTTATACTAGGACGATCAAATTCAAACCTACAATTTTTCACTTCTCAACGCGTATGTATTTGAATTGTCACTAGCTAATATAGAATCCCAAAAAAAAAAGTGGATAGAGGTAGTATATATTGTTATGATGATATCTAATTTCTCTCAAGGAAAAATATTTTGTTAATGGAATTTAACTATTAATATAAATATCTAAGGGTGAAAATACAAAGGTTTATATTGAAATTTCCTTTGATTTTTCTTCATATGTCTAACCTAGGAAAGAGCATAACCAAAAGTACATTAATACAGTTAATGGCATCTCTATGCAAACACTTTTATTTCATTTTTAGTACTTCTCACCCTTTGAAACATTTTTATCATTATTACATATTGAAAGGAAGAGAGAAGAAATATATCTTTGAGGATTCTGACATCAATGGTTGGTTGTCATTTTTCACAACAACTTATAAATATAAAAAAGGAACTAAATATCTTTTTTAGATATGAATGGATGAGAAATTTGGTTGTTTTCATTTAAATTTTTTCATAGATACATTATTTTTGGTACATTAATTTGAGGACATTGACATAATTTTGTCTCCCCCATGTGCTTGTTGTTAGTTATGGTCAAGTGTGAGTAAAAGAACCCTCCAAAATGAATTCAAAAGTGTGTTATATTATATTCTCTTTACTCTCTACATGTGGTAGCCATCCATATTCAAGAAGAGGAAGAAGAAAATAGTCAATTTTCATGGTTTATGTCACACGTATGCTTCTGAGTAATACTGTAATTTAGACGGTAGTATTTAAATACAAGTTGTACATTATAAATTGTAAGCTTGAAATAACAGAGAGAAATTGCGGTTGGAGACCAAAACATCGTATTTATTGTTTATAATATTTTGTATCTTTATTCTTTTGAATCAAAATTGCGTTTGTAAAAGCTTTATTTTTAATTTCTTTTCAGTCTAACACTTGTAATGTGCATGATGTAAGAAGTTCATAAAGTTTATGCCTCAAAGGTGAAAAGTGAAAACTTTGCATTCCCTTCAAGTATAAGCAGCAAAAAGGATGATTAATAGGAAAAAAGGTACTTAATTTACTAAAGGTGATTTGTTAGAACTTTGCCTGTGGACCCAATGCTAAGAGAGTGAGAACTACCTTGTATTAACTATTAATCAAGCTTTTTTGATGAATTAATCAAGCTTAAAAGTTGCAATATTGTCTAAAAATTCTTGGTTTTTTTATACGTGTTTCAAACAGCACCGGACACTGACACAATATCACATATATAATTACATTCAATCACATTTATTTTTTTAAATTATTATCGATGTTTACATGTGATATTGATGTCCATATTTGTGGCTTCAAAATTTTTTTTGGACTTGTGTTTCTTCATGGTTTTGTACTCAATTTTGAGTTTCACATTTCACAATATAGATTTACTTTTATTTTATAGTTTGAGCTTATACTTCTTCTTGAGTTTTAGAAGTTATAGATTTTTTCCTTTCCTTTTTTGTTTTTTTGATAATAAAAGTTATAGATTTTTTCCCTTTTCTCTTTAACAACTTTAAGATAATTTGAACTAACCTTCTCTTAAAACTTGGATAGAATAATAGTATTGTCATTTACTACTCTAATATACACTCCAAATTTGAGATTGAATTGAGTGCAGTTTAATTGTACGCAATCAACACATCTGTATTGTTCGATCTTTATGCATAGAAATAAGATTTTAAGCTAAGATATTAAATCTAAACCATATAATTTTGATGAGACGATCTAAATGTATTTGACTGCACACATTCTAGGTCCAACAAATTCATATTAACCTTATTATTTTCTTTGTTTTTGTTCAATATGAGACATCTTATTCTTCATCATGATTAGTCATCAAACTTTTCCGTACTAATTATTTTTTTAATCTAAGTAAATATATAAAGGTAAAATTAGTGGTGCATTTCTTCTTAAAGCAAATTGATTCTCATATTCCCTCTAATTAAGAACATGCTATTGAATTGAATATATAGCACTGTTATTTTCAACATTCGTATCACCAAAATTCGATACGACTGTTTTTATTATTATCATTATTTGTTATCATATCATCAACTTATGTTTAGTTAAAACAAAAAGGGATGAGATGACTATCATTATCAAAAAAAAAAAAGGGATGAGATGCTAATTAAATTAAATTAGTTTACCATCTATTCACACCTTTATTTTTTTTTAATGTAATACTTTCATTTTAAGATGAAATAAAAGAGGAATGATTAAAGGTAGAACCCATCAATCAGATTCCAATTTCTGTCCATAAAATAATTTAAAAATAATTTATTTTTCCTTTTGATAGAGCACTGAGATAAATGGTATTTGTAATGGGTCCGGTGTTAGTGTACCTTTTTCAGAATGGAAGACTTAGAGCATTGGCTTATTGGCATTAAGTGCGCATATGTATTTTCTTTTATCAACTTGTGAATTAATTAATTAATTTTGCTAACATGTCTCCATAATAATTGTTTTAATTTCTTTTTGCCAATTATATCCTACAATTTTTTAATTTTCAATTTTTTGTAATGAGAGCACGTTAATAGATAATAAAAAAATTAATTAAAGTTTTACAAAAATAATAATAAAAAAATTACTTTTTTATTATTTTTTTCTTAATATGTGTGAAAAGGCCGAATGCGAAAAATATTATGGGACAATAGAAAGTAAAAAAAAAAAAATTGTTTTGTGAAAAATCAGTTATTATAAGACCTTCTATAAATTTTACAAATATTCAAAATTGGTTATAGTAATAAATTTATATAAAAAAAGGTGTCTTACTTTTATATTATATATATTATAATTATCCAGTAATCATTGATATTAATAGAAGAGAGAAACTAAATTTATGTTTCTCAATGATAAATTTAACAGGAGTGTTCATCTTATAAAAAGATAATAATAACTGAATTTGAAAGTTAATTTGAAGGCCTTATATTATAAAACAACAAATATGAAAAGTAGGTTGAAATGGTAAAATCTTATAAAAAATTGTTTATATAAAAAATTGAATTCGAGTTTTTTCAAACAATTCATCTTAAGAAAATTTTATTAATTAATAACTTGTGTCAAATCAATAATCACTTGGTTCATCGAGTCTTATAATTAAAGACATAAGGAGTAGTTTTAGATTCTTTTAAAAATTCAAATACACAATTTTTAAAATTATTGTTTCCGTATGAAATTTGTTAACAAAGGGTTTTAAAGATACATATTAACATTTGTCTTAATTTTATGCATATATAGTTGGATATTAGTGTGGTTTTACTTAGAAGCTAGAATTGACATGTATGTATGGTTAGATCTTATAATTCGAACAAAATAAAATTTGAGCTTAATTACAGACGTCTCACTCGCATTAACTTATAAAAAAAATTGTAGCTCTTTTTTATTATGTGTGTGAGTGTATATATATATATATATTGGACTCAAGTGATTAATGAATTTTCTTTAAGATAAATTGTTCGGGAGAATTCAAGTTTAAATCTTGATGGGAACAAATTTATGTCAAACTTTATTTACCTTACAACTGAACTTTGAATTACCGGAGCCTTGTTATTTTGAGAATCAGAGGGTTAATAAATAAAAAAATAAAAAAAAGTCTCTATTCCTTCCTTTTCTTCAACTAGGGACCCTTACTTTTAATTTCACATATTCTCATTCGTTTTTCCTCTCCATTTCATATTTATATCTTCGTATAGTCACTTAAGTATGGATTCTCCTTGTTTATATTTATGGTATATATCTGTCCTTAGCATAAACCACACGAGCCATCAATTTGAACCTTCTTGAACCAAAGTTTTAATGAGAACCATAAACAATGTATTGTGGAATATTTATGAATTTCCATGCGTGGGAATGTCTTCCTTTTACATCAAGCGACTGGATAACATTATTATTAGTTAAGATAAAGATTCATAAAATAATTAAGTGTCTATTATTGGACCTTTAATTGTCTGGATGGGGAAGAGGATTTCGTTTTATTTATATAATATCGATGAGTAGATATTGTTCCATTTTGTAAAAGATGAATAGATCGATGAGTAGAAAATAACATGTCCGGTTCAAGGATAAGGCAATTAAGACAATCGATCGTTAAATAGCAAATGACATGTTCGATCTAAGGATAAGACAATCGAGACTTTTACTTAGTGCCTCAACAAAATTTACTAATACTTTTTTTTTACGCAACAAATTTTACTATAGCTTAATAGAAAAAAATTGACAATTTTTCTTTACTCCAATGGAAAAAGCAAATGACATGTTCGATCTAAGGATAAGACAATCGAGACTTTTACTTAGTGCCTCAACAAAATTTACTAATACTTTTTTTTTACGCAACAAATTTTACTATAGCTTAATAGAAAAAAATTGACAATTTTTCTTTACTCCAATGGAAAAAGCAAATGACATTTTCGATCTAAGGATAAGACAATCGAGACTTTTACTTAGTGCCTCAACAAAATTTACTAATACTTTTTTTTTACGCAACAAATTTTACTATAGCTTAATAGAAAAAAATTGACAATTTTTCTTTACTCCAATGGAAAAAGCAAATGACATTTTCGATCTAAGGATAAGACAATCGAGACTTTTACTTAGTGCCTCAACAAAATTTACTAATACTTTTTTTTTTACGCAACAAATTTTACTAGCTTAATAGAAAAAAATTGACAATTTTTCTTTACTCCAATGAAAAAAATGAATGTAAAAAATGAAAATAACAAACTTGAAAGAAAATTGATCCACATTTTTTTTTTCTTTCTTGCGGATTTTCCCAAGAATTTTGGTTTCCAGCTAATACCTTCGTGGGTAATTGTTTCCTGCGAATTTGGAGGTCCTCAAGAAACATTCCTACATAATTTGCTGCCGAATATAAGACCAAATCCGCATCAAACGTTATTGCGACAATTCGACAAGTAATTCCGCAGGAAATACCGCCTATAAATCACCAGGAAACTTGTCTCCGCAGAGAAATCCGCGGATAATTCCCTAGAAAATGAATTTTCACAGATAAATCTGCAGGAACGTCCCCTAAATTATTTAAATGGGTGTGAGTGTTGTTTATAGTTTTATAAACCACTTTTACCCTCATTTTTCAATCTATATGAAACTTTTTTGGCGTAACAGAACCATAGACAAATACTAACTGCGTAGGTTTTGGCCTTTCCCTCTCTTAATTTATATTCTATGTTGCATGGATACATATCGAGACAGATACTCTACTACAATGTCAAAGGGTGAATTTATGGTTTATACACATTTAATTTTCACTTTACTTCCAAGTTAATATAACTTTCACACGATTATGATAATTGTAAATATACGAATACTTCGTAAGATTAATTTGATAATATTTCATTATTTCATTTGATTTATAATATCTTCTTAGGGTATGTTTGACCTGACTTTTTTATGACTTTTCTACTTCTTAAAAGTATAAGAAGGGCCAAACATAAATTAAAAAAGTCCTACAATAAATAAGTAACTTAATTTTATAAAGAAAAATGTGGGAAAAGTATCCTTCCGAAAAAGTCAGAAATATTAACTTTTCTCGGTGACTTGTGGCTTATTTTGATGTATGCCTCTGTTTCGATACCCAGCGACACCAAAATCTAATATTTTATGTACTTCTATTATTATTTTTTACGGAAACAATATATAGGAGCAGGATGCTTATTTGTTTTATTTTTTATAAACAGTCGTAGAAACATTTCCCTTGACAGACATATATTGACAAGCATAAATCATATTCATGATAAGTTATGGTAATACTGTTGTAATTTATGTAATTTTTTTATGCAGCAAAAAGAAAAAGTAATTTTCGAAAATTATAAATTATGCTATTTTATTGATAGAAAATTTTAAATTATGTTGATGTATTGAAATATTGTTTAAAATAATATATTTACCTCACTCTCATAAAATACTTTTAATTTATTTAATGTAATTATTTATGAACTATTTTATTATCAATTATAAAAAAAATTCCATGTTCTTTTATTTTTTTTAACACACTATTTATTTATTTATTTATCATAATGTTTAACAAATCAAACCTTTTGTAATAAAATTTTTTCAAAAAACATTTGTCTAAAAATAGCTTCTAAAATAAAAAATAAACTGAAATAACCAAACAACTTTAGCTTTATTTTTTAAGTTCTTATTTTTAAACTTTAAGTTTAAAGTAACTTTTATGATAAAATAAGTTGGGCCAAACGATACCTTAATATATGTGAAATAAGTAAACACGTCATTCATTACGAAACAAAATGAATAATATTCTATTATCATGTTTCATATGGATAATTAGGTTTAGTCCAATGTCACTTGACTATGCTTATTCCGTACCTTCGATTGAGACTAATGGTGTGGAGTGATATAGATGGAAAGGATAATCTTGATGCATATTTCCCCACATATTTTCATGGGGAACAAGATCAAATTTTAGATAACTATCATAACATGATATTTTGGATGATTTTATTTTTTTTGTTTCCTCACGAGAAAAATACACAAAGTACAGTAAATTAACTGTATAGCATGCCTCACATTTCATAGTCAAAGAAGAATCTATGATAATAACTAGACAGGGAAAATCAAAAATTATATTGAGAAAATTTTGTCAAGTAATTATGATGTTTGAATTACTACATTTTCACAATGCGACTTCCAATTAAGATGTGATAAAGGAATACAGTTCAACATCATACATAGTGCATGCAAAAGTGATATTATAAAAACAAAGGCTTTTTAAAAACAAAAATACACAAATGGTTTAGAATTATTTTTTACAAAAAAAAATGATATTATTAAAGCGGGTGTAAATTATACTCTAACCCAATAATATAAAGAGAAGTGCTATATAACACGACTCATTTATTCACGATATTCAGCGACATATGTAAATTAACAATTGTCTATAAATACACGGGGGGAGGGAGAATCAAGACGGTGTTGTATATGTTTTATCGGATGGCTATAAACAATTCGTCCATCTTCATGCTTGTTGGTTGTCGTACCAACGAGTGTTTTCGTAATATAAAAGAAGAAGAAGAAAAACAGTCTTTCAACAAAGAGTGAAGACCTGGGCAATCAACTAAATTTCGAAACCAAACACTATATTGAATTCCATTTGGCTTATCCTCCCTATATACAAACCAACTCCATGACATGATTTTAATGAGAAACAACGTCATTATACAATCAATAACACCATCCTTAAAAATAATCAAATGGTTCCACAACAACCAGAGTGCACACTTAAGGGATGGAAGGAGAAGAAAGAACGACATAGGTCACAGTCTTATAAATTTTATTTTAAACAAATTATACTAGTATGTTATTATATTATTAGTTTTTTTAAAAAAAAATTAAAGTAAGTAATTAGTTGTTAATGTTAGTATTTTTTACTTTCACCAGACATGAACTTGAACCTATAAATCAACTTTTTTAACCCTTAGATCAAATCCGGCAGCTAAAAATTGTGCCACGATGCTGATGGATCGTGGTGTGAATTTTTCAGAAATTTATCTTGTTTTATGTTTTATCTTTAAACTCTTTGTGGTGTCTCAATTTATGATATAATCAACTCTAAAATCATGTAATTATACCTAAAAACTTACTAAAATACTATAAAATTACTACTAAAAACCTAATATGATTGCATGTTATCACAATTCAAACTTGAATTGTTGTTTGTCCTCAAGTAACATGTTGTCAAAACAAACTAGTAAGTGAGTTAACAAATTATTTTGAATGATAAAAATCTCATAGCGTTTTTCTTCATCCGGTAATGGAATTATTGGTTTTACTTCGGTGCTTTTGGTCCCAATATTTTATTAAACTCACAAAAATACCCTAAAAAATTGAATTTTTTAAACACCTATTTTTATATATGTTGTAATTTTGGTTCCAACTCACGGATGTTTTGCCCCAATTTTTGGGCAACAAAAATGTGATTTATTGCCCCCGACTTGTAAATTTGGTCCCCTGAAACTAATTTTTGCCACCGTCCCTGCCCACATCACAACATTCTGAATTCAGTCTCTAACACTTCTCACCCACTTTCCTCTAAATATACTACAAAACTGAAGAAAATGAATAGTTGCAACACATTTGTAATTCATAGCCAAGACAACACAATTGATGGTTGACACACAAGTGAGTTCAAGAACAACTTCACAAGTGAGTGAGTTGGACACCACACTGTTACCCAAAACCTTAAGGTGTTAGGTTTATGGGTCCTCTCACTCATTAAGTGTTCAACCTCCACTTTTATAAGCAATGTGGGACTTAACTACTCACACTTGCAACAACAATCTTCCCCTCAAGTGTGAGTCTATCCACTATAGGATATGCTCCCCCTCAAGCGAAAGCTTTCTTCATCCTACACTTGTACCGCTGTAAGCCACTCTGCTCCACGGGACTCGCCGCCTGACCACCCTTGTCAGGAAGGCTTTCGATGTAAGGAGTCAGTTCTACCCTTCGTTGAACAATCGGCTTTGATGTCACTGTTGGGTCAACACGAGGGGGCAACCGGGGGATCCTCCACATTGGGTTCAAGAACAACTTCACAAGTGAGTTGGACACCACACTCTTACCCAAAACATTAAGGTGATAGATTTATGGGTCCTCTCACTTATAAAGTGTTCAACCTTCACTTTTTTAAATAATGTGGGACTTAACTACTCACACTTGCCAAAAAGCACAACACGAATGTTAATCAACCAAAATTGTTCTACGAAAAGGTTGAAACCCATGTTGGCATGATGTCATCTATTGTTAAATTAATTGGCAAGTATAAAAACTAACCCTTATACGAGATCAAAATATGTTGAAATGGATCTTGTTTCATTTTATCCTATATATTTTTTGATGAAGCTAATCATGAGTTAAATACCTTTTAGAATTAGGACATTTTGTTTTAGTATCTTTAATCAAGTTGATATTTTTGTTTATACTCCCTCCGGTCCTTATTATAAGGAACAATTTGAAAAAATCACACAGACCAATGAAACACATTTAACATAATTATTTTCATTTAATACTCTTATAAATTTTAATTTATTCCATGTATACCCTTATTTAATTACTCTTTATTCAACTAACTTACTTATTTTTAAATTCTCTCTCATAATAAATAAGGGCATAAGTGAAATTGAACATTTAAAACATTTGAAAATTGGTCAAAGTTTCTTATAAAAAGGACCAAATTTTTTGCCCTAAGTGTTCCTTATAAAAAGGACCGGAGGGAGTATATATTTTAAAGTTGAAATTGGTCATCTTAGCTTGATTGAAAGCTCATTAACATTGTAAAAGTTAGTGGGTGAAAATGCTTGATTAATTGGACAAATAATTGATGTTAGATAATTAAGTCCATATATATATATAGGGGTTTTCTAACTTAGACCCTAGTTAGGTCTAAGTTAGCAAGGTGCACCTTTTGAGTTGGACCAAAATACCCATTCTTTTAATTTTTGAAAGAATAGAGCAACAGGGGCATTTCTGTAATTTTACATAAAAAAAAAATAACAACACGCGCCCCACCTTCTTAAACAATTAATAGACGTCGATCCAGTGTCGCGCGCGTACGGAAGGACCATGGTTACAGACCGTTGATTTCCATCAGACAGCCAAGATGTGATCTCATTAAGACTGTCTGATCAATCAGACAGCCCAGATCATCCTGATCTATCAGATCATCTTGTCTGCGCCACACTAGATTATATGCTGGAGAGAGAAAATTTTGCTTTTGAAAAAGGCAGCCACGTGTCAGCATATGAATGGGTCTGCGTGATTTTTTTCATTTTATACTTTAAACTCGATTATTTCGTCGTAAATTAATTTTTTATTTTTTATTTTTTATACCAAAATTCATAATTTTTTTTTCTCTACAAATAGAGACTTGGTTCGTTTGATTTGGACACCGAAAAAAAAACGCAATTTTTCACTACTTTAAACTCGATTATTTCGTCGTAAATTAATTTTTTATTTTTTATTTTTTATACCAAAATTCATAATTTTTTTTTTCCTACAAATAGAGACTTGGTTCGTTTGATTTGGACACCGAAATCCTTCTGAAACCATTTAGCTTGTAGAATGGTTTCAGAGAGTTGTAATCTGAAACCATTTTGCTGGTAAAATGGTTTCAGAAGCAAATAACTAATAATCAACTTACTGAAACCATTTTACCAGCAAAATGGTTTCAGATTACAACTCTCTGAAACCATTCTACCAGATAAATGGTTTCAGAAGCAAACACAATTAATAAATTACTCACTGAAACCATTTTGCTGGTAGAATGGTTTCAGTAAGTTGATTATTAGTTATTTGCTTCTGAAACCATTTAGCTTGTAGAATGGTTGCACATAGTTGTATTCTGAAACCATTTTACTGGTAGAATGGTTTCAGTGAGTAATTTATTAATTGTGTTTGCTTCTGAAACCATTTATCTGGTAGAATGGTTTCAGAGAGTTGTAATCTGAAACCATTTTGCTGGTAAAATGGTTTCAGTAAGTTGATTATTAGTTATTTGCTTCTGAAACCATTTATCTTGTAGAATGGTTTCAGAGATTTGTACTCCGAAACCATTTTTCTGGTAGAATGGTTTCAGTGAGTTGATGTAAGGTAGTGAAAAATGAGATTAAGGTAGTGAAAAATTGGGTTTTTTTTTTCTGTGTCCAAATCAAACGAACCAAGTCTCTATTTGTAGAGAAAAAAAAATTATGAATTTTGGTATAAAAAATAAAAAATAAAAAATTAATTTACGACGAAATAATCGAGTTTAAAGTAGTGAAAAATTGCGTTTTTTTTTCGGTGTCCAAATCAAACAAACCAAGTCTCTATTTGTAGAGAAAAAAAAATTATGAATTTTGGTATAAAAATTAAAAAATAAAAAATTAATTTACGACGAAATAATCGAGTTTAAAGTATAAAATGAAAAAAATCACGCAGACCCAATAATAGCGTGACACGTGGCTGCCTTTTTCAAAAGCAAAGTTTCTCTCTCCTCCCATCCTGTCCACCACGCGCACCTGTCGGCGCGTGTCATGCACGCGCGTGATTTTTGTCCTGTAATCGCGTGACACGTGTCCTGGGGGGGGGAAAAAGAAGTGGGGGCGCGTGTACTGTTGCATAAAATTACAGAAATGCCCCTGTTGCTCTATTCTTCCAAAAAATTAAAAAATGGGTATTTTTGTCCAACTCAAAAGGTGCACCTTGCTAATTTAGACCCAACTGGGTCTAAGTTAGCAGCCCCCATATATATATATATATATATATATATATATATATATATACACACACAGAGTTAATAGATGGTTATTCCAAAATTCTAATTTAACCGGAAAAAAATGCCGAAATTGATAGGTAGGATGTCATAGTTGGAATTCGAACTTTGGTTTTTTTATTTTGTGTCTGTGAATTTTCAATAGCTTATCATTTTATTTATCTAAAAAAAAGTTAATAGATGATAGACCTTTTGAAAAGAGTTCAAAGAGTCGTGCATAATAATGTTGTGTCTCTTAAGTAGTTTTTCAAAGATTAGGTTTTGCTATTCAAAAAGGTCTAGCGGCACAGCTTGTTCATGTGTAATATCTTTTATATATATATATATATAATAATTTTTTTTTAAAAAAAAAGTAGATGATTTTTATGAAACATATGGTTGTAGTAAATACTAGGGTAAATAGTGTCATACCCCCCTGCAAAATAGGCGAGTTTTGCGTTACTCCCCTGCAAAATATTTTTTTGAGATTACCCCCCTGCAATGTCAAGATTCCTTGCGTTACCCCCCTGGCTCAACAAGTGGGCATATGACATGGACGAATCTTGACGTGGCATGACACGTGAAAATTAATTTATTTTTTATTTATTTTTAATTGCCAACTCAGTAATTATTTATTTTTTAATTTAAAAAAATGAAAAAAAAATTTTTATTTAAAGGAACTTTTTTTTTTTACGGTAACATTTTTTTTAAAAAAACTTTTTTTTTTTAAAAAAAAACTTTTTTTAAAGAAACTTGTTTTTTTAAAGAAATTTTTTTATTTAAAGAAACTTTTTTTTTTCGTTCCGTTCATATGCAGCGATTGTTCTTCGTTTTCAATTTCAATTTGGGATTAGGGCAAAGCGATTGTTCTTGCGTTACTATGTGATTGCAGTTTTTTTTTTTTTTTGGTTACTCTATTATTATTATTATTATTAGTTTTTTGGTTACTAAAAATTTTTTTTTTAAGTAAGTTCATAAAAATATAACAACTTTTAAGGTTTTTTTTTCATTTTTTTAATTAAAAACCCACATTAATTAATGAGTTGGCAATTAAAAATAAATAAAAAATAAATTAATTTCCACGTGTCATGCCACGTCAAGATTCTTCCATGTCATATGCCCACTTGTTGAGCCAGGGGGGTAACGCAAGGAATCTTGACATTGCAGGGGGTAATATCAAAAAAATATTTTGCAGGGGGTAACGCAAAACTCGTCTATTTTGCAGGGGGGTATGACACTATTTACCCTAAATACTATAGTGCAAAATGAGAATTAAAAAACTTTTATTTTAACCGGTTAAATTAATAGCCGGTTAAAAAAATGATGCGGTGACATCTTCATAATTAAAGTTGAAAACACAAAATACTCGATCTATTAACGATCAAAATAGATTCTCTCAACTCAACCCCATTTTTTTTATACATAAAGAGCAATCATAAATGAAATCACTAACAATCTATTTAAGAAAACTAAAAACTCTTAGCTACTTAAATCAATTATTTTTCACTTCATGAGCAAAGTTAACAAAACAAACAAAAAACTACTTAGTCCAACTTCATTCAAAATGATGATTAAACAAAATAAATAATTGTGAGCAAATGGAAGGTTGAAAACGAAACAACAAATACAACAATTGTCGGGGTCAGGTATGCAACTATGCATGTGTTAATGGTGTGGTGGTTATGTCGTTTTTCAAGTAAGCAATGGAGTTAGGAAGCCGACACGTAGCACCCACTTCCACTTTTTGCAATGGACCAATGCTTCTTGTCGTTTTCTCAAATATTTGGTCACTCGACCGTCTAATCTAGTTTGAGGATAGTTATATTAAATGGTTTCAACCCCTCTCAATTGTAGTTAAGGGGATCGAAATGTGATTCTCCATATCAAGTCAAACGTCAATCATCATTGGACCAACTAACGATTGATATTTTTTTTTTTTAATTGAAAAGTTAACATGCAGTTGTTAATGTACTATAGATAGTAATTTTAATTGAATTTAATTTATATGCACCGTCGGTGTAAAATTATTTTGCACATGCATCCAATAATATTCCGACACATCATGTATGGTAATTAAAAACACATGATGTGTCACATTCATTAAATGATGTGGCAACATGTTATTGGATGCATGTGTAAAAAAAATTTACACCGACGGTGCACAACAATTAAACTCATTTTAATTTGTATTAAAAATTATACATTTTATCTTTTTAAAAATTAAGTTTTATTTTATTCAAGAAGTAATTATTATTTGAAGAATCTTAACATGTATCATAAAAGCACACATTAACATGACTCTATTTTTATTTTTAGGACTTGACATTCTCATCACGCGCATTCTTTCCATAAATCATTTGGTGGCGCGTGGGATCCACTCTTGTCCTTCCATTCACTCATTATCATATGTGCTTTTTTTTATAACAAGGTAATGAAAATCGGATTTAAATTTTCACGCATACTACTCAAATTCTTTTATCATTTGATCAAATATAGTGGCTTATTATTCTATGTTTGAGTGTTAAGAACACCCTCTTTACAATATTTAATATCTTATTAAATGTGTTATAAAAAAATATATTATCAAATGAAATAAATGTGTGTCATCCATTTTAAAAATAGGTCTAACATAAATTGATGGAACTTTTGACCAAAAATAAACTAAAATGTTTGAACCTATAGAGAGTTCTTTCAATAAGAGAATTAATGAATGTTTGATAGAGTGAATAGTTTAATTCGTTTGAGCTAAGGTAAAAAGAGTCGGACGTGTTAGATTAAAATTCGGACAAGGAGAATAAAGTGGGAAAAAATGCTTCTATAAAAATAAAAAATAAAAAGGGAAAAAGTGGAAAAATTTGAGTTCGTAATCAAACAGACCATGTAGATCGTTATCTCTGGCAGTTATTATGAGTTGCACTTACCAGATGACAATAGAAAAACATGATACTACCTCCGGTCCTTTTTATAAGGAACACTTAGGGCAAAAAATTTGGTCCTTTTTATAAGAAACTTTGACCAATTTTCAAATGTTTTAAATGTTTAATTTCACTTATGCCCTTATTTATTATGAGAGAGAATTTAAAAATAAGTAAGTTAGTTGAATAAAGAGTAATTAAATAATGGTATACATGGAATAAATTTAAATTTATAAGAATATTAAATGAAAATAACTATGTTAAATGTGCTTCATTGGTCTGTGTGATTTTTTTAAAGTGTTTCTTATAAAAAGTAAAAGACATGCAACTAAATTGCACCTCTTTACAAAAACAATATTTTTATACATTACGTACTCTCTATGCAATTTAAAAATTATAAACTCAATTTTTTACTACTAGGTTTATTTACCTAAGGAACTATTGTGTACTACTAAGTAACTAGAACTTTAACCCATGCGGCGCATGGGTCTAATTAGGTGTAATATGTAACAATAAAAAATAAAATACAAAAATTCTAAGAGCGTTTTCAATAAGAGTAGTATAGGGAATTTCATGGACTAATTATTCTATATTTGTTTATGTGCTTATTTTATATATTTTTTAAATAATTCTGGAACCCCATCGTTTTGTTTACTTATTAAAAAAAATTGCTGATAACTAAAGGTTAAAAAATTGATGATAATTAAAGGTTAAAAAAAAATCAAAGACATAATCAAGAACATAAACTTAAGTAGACATTCATAAATAAATAAAAATTGTGATTAATTCTGCCGTTCAAATTTATTGAAAATAGGGTTAACATATTAGGATTCCTAAATTCTTTCATAATTGAAGCACAAGTTTTAGCGGTTGAAAAGTTTTATTGTAAGTAAGGGATGCAGGTTCGATGACAAATCTGTATTTTTTTAATATAAAGCTGCAATAAAAAGAAAGAGAAAATGAGAGGGGAAAAATTTGGTTTAGGGTTAGCTTATGTTAGCAAGCTTATAATATAAGAGATTATCGGTTTTTAATTGTTTAAATTGTGCAATGAAAATTGATGGTGCTTAATTGTCGTATGAAATCTTTCTTATGAAAGTTGATGGAGCTTAACACTTTGTGGACATAATTTAAATCACAATTGGTCTGCTAGTGCATATTGTATCAATTGATCATCTGTTAATATTAAATCTGCAATGTTAAAATCAAAATAATGAATGTGATTAGTGACATGACTATGATTGTGTTTGGTTGTATTGCAAAAAAAAAATTGATTTAGCAGAATTGAGTTTGATAATAACTTTCTAAATTACACGTGATAATAATTTTCCAAATCTCACATGATAATTATTCTCTAAATTTATGATCCGGTAAAAAAAAATATTGATCAGGAAAGACATAAAAATATTTTGTGATGAATAATATAGTCAACAATAATTTTGATATGATATACTTTTAAAATTGATGGTGCTTATCAATTATTGCACATAATTTTAATCACGATTGGTATACATGCCATATTGGTTGGAAATATTGCTTTGCATTGAAGGGTTGCGGGTTCGAATCCTAGTCAAGACAAAATTGTATTATTTTTTAATAAAAATTGCAAGATAAAATGGAGGGAAAACAGGAAAAACAAATTAGGGTTTAGAGTTTGCTTGTGTATACAAGCTTATAATATAAAAGATATGGTTGTATTATAAAAAAAAAAAATTAAAGTGTCACAAAAAAGTGTTTGTAGTGATTAAAAATGTACTACGCAGAACAAAAATAATGCTATGCATGTAAAAGTCTGGCATCTGTGTACAGACTTTCAATCAAATTATTTAAATTTTGACCAGATACGTACAGTCCCTAAAGTTTTATGTTTCATATAATTTTTGATAATGATGAGGGCATAAGCCCAAAAAAAAAAAAGTTACACAGTAATTAACCTATGGATAGTAATCCCGATACAATCCTTGTCGTATAACTCACGTATGTTTCATATAATAGATGGACATATTTAACACATTTTGAAAATAATGAAATATAATATTGAAATTAACATGAACATAAACTAGTTTTAATAGAAGATCATACTAGTTTATGTTCATACTATGGTTTAACAAACGATCTGCTGTCTCCAAGAATGAAGTACTCACATTCACTCCTATAACATAAAATGGTCTTAAGCGACCAAAGATTCTACATTGTAGCCGCATCCAAGAAAATGTGAATTGTCATATCGTTGTTTCCGACCTTAAACTTGAAATTATATTTACCTCCTCGATCTTTCTGATCAAAGTAATCAAACCCTTCACCACAAAAATAAAAATAAATAAGAAAGGAACACTCTATCGAAACCGAAAGACTCTTAAAGAACACATACAGACATGGATTCAAGCCCGCCACATTTCGAAAAACTCAAACCTCCTCATCATGTAGTTCTAAAAACTGCACCGAACTGAAATCATACACTTTATTCTCAAAATCCAACCTAAAAATGAGACAATTCTTTCTTAAATCCTCAGCCATTTGTGCTATAACTTTAATTACAATTACAATAATCGTCGCTTTAGCATTGACCCGGCCATTTTTGAACTACATATACAAACAATATTTTCATAATCATCTTAGGATTCTTTGGTTAATAAATTAATGATAATGTTAATATCTTGGAGCACCTTTCAACTAATTTTTTTTACAAAAAGGACAAACTACAAAAGCAAGTGGCTAATCTTCCATCGTAATCTCATTATTTTTATACTCGTATCTTTGTCATGTATTGATTATTTCTATAATCAGCTGCTTTATATTCACTTGTTTGTATAAACTACAATATCTTTGCAATGCCACTCACATATGAATGTCTGATGTGACACTACAAATGAATCCAACTTGGGAGTCAATTTTACCATATACTAGTATCATGATAATTTAATTTTTATTTTTCGATTAAAAAAATAATTTATTTCTATTTTACAGTTGAGAATATATTCCAACTTTCTTTTTACATCCAGAAATACTTATGTCGACACTAAATATTCTTGGAATTAACCTAATAATAATAATAATAATAATAATAACTACAAGACATGTTCAAACCAAAAATTAAAACTATATAATCTTATTTTTGTGCTAGAAACAAAATAAACATATGAGCATGATTATTTAGGATACATGATATGTTAATTTATCAAAAATTGATATTATGAATACCTAGATGGCTAGATAGATGGATTGACATTGATGGTAGTTTCTCGGTAGGATTACTAAGGATGATTAGACTCAACCCAACTCTAAAAATAGTATTAAAATCTCCTTCAAAATTTGTTAGCCATCAGGTTTTCGTTATAGAATAATTCTTACTTTACATACCGATTTTGTAGGGTTGGGTTAAATTTGATTTCAAAAATTTTAAGAAGCAAGTCATAATTAAGAAGTCTTTCACCACTAAAACTATGAACCAAGATTGTCTACGGTAAAATAAATACGCAGTTTCACACAATAATAAATCGTAACCATATTGATTTTAAGTCTGGTTATATTACATATCTACATAAAATCAATACAAAATAATCCCATCTTTTGACTCAAGATGGAACAATTGTAATTCATTACAGTGGCGCGCAGTAACTGTGCGTAATCCTGTTCTGGAAACTACTAATAGCCATGAAGTGGGGTCTTGTTAAGCATCATCCTGGTTGGTGAACAGTGCAGTATATAAGAAGAGAAGTGGATGAGTTTTCTGTTCCCCATGGTGTCCTCACAATCACAAAGCATAAACTATTCAAAAGTCAATACAAGTACACTATATGAACTACGGCTATCCATGTGATATGCATAAAAGTAAAACTGTAACAAAATTGCTTAACTCTGTTTGTTACTATTTCAAAAGTTAACTTTAGAGGGTGGTGCAAGTGTCCATTGTTTGAACTATTAAGGGAAGTGAATGCTCAAAAGGAGTTGTTGCTGTCATTTATCTAGCTAGCATGATCAGAGGCTACAAAGAGAAGAGTAACGGATAAGTTCTTTTTTTATTACAGAAATTTAGAGCGAGGGATGATGTCATAATTTAAGACAAAGAAAATCTTAATTATGATATTTAGAGTACTTATAAAAGTAATTATATTTACCACTCCAAGAGCAAGTAACAGATAGATTTTTCTATATTGTTGGTTTTAGAGAAAGATAATATTCATGTTTCAAGTTCAACAAACTCCTAATAATTATGGGTGCCATTTTTTCAAAAGAAATCACTTTTATCCTTTTGATAGTATTCGTTTTAAATTTTAGAAAAAATCATTTTGTTAATGGGACTTTGCCTATTTTAGTTTTAATTTACATAGGTAAAAAGTTGGGACGTTGAACGAGTTTGAGAAGGTCATCACCGGCTACAAACATTTCTTTTTATTTAAAAAAAAACATTTGCTTATAAAAAAAAGTTAAAAAAAAAACTTATTTTTATTATGATGCTCCTAATTAAACGTCAGTTCAATAAGAGAGAAAAGAAGAAGAATATGCTTCAATTCCTTTAAAACTATAAAAAACGAAGAAGCTAGCTTATTTTAATCTTTCTCAGTTCCCTTAATTTCTCCTTAATTTACAATATCTTTCGGTTCTTGATTTCCATATATATGTTACATCTATAGAGATTATATGCATGGGATATATATTCCTATTTCCTTGATACTTTAATTTTTTGATAACATATTGTATATTTGTATATTATTGGTGATACTTTACCAATCGACTAGGAAAAAAGAACAAAATCATTAGTGTGGTATTGATCTTGTATCTTAGTAGTCAAAATAGGATCCCAAAGAGAAAAAATAAATTAAGATTTTTTTGTAGGCAGACGAAGTGACAATACCACTTTCATTGGGGAACTCTTGGAGCATACACAAAGTCGAATTCACCCCTTTCAACTGAATTTTTTTTCATACGCATAAATTAGGAATCAAATCCCTAACTATGCTTAAAGGGATCAATACCCTCATTACACTTGGATCAATTCATTGTTAAATTCAATCATATGGTAAATTTGTCTATAAATTTATTGGATTCCCATATAAGTATCACATAAAATTCAAATTAATCTATATTTGTTTGTTTTAAGCCATGGCTAGACTTAAGACGCATGTCCAATTGTCCATAAAAGTTGTTTAATTGAACCCACACTAATTTGTATGTGGTTTACACATGATGGGAGTTTTAGAGATCTCAGTGTCACACACACATTTACATATATATTTAGATCACAACTTTTTTTTTTTTTTTATAATTGACCAACTGAAAGATTGCGGCACCTGCACTGCACTACATGATTTTCTATTAACTTTTAAACTCACATTAATTATATCATCTTTCTTATTTTAACTTCATTAATAATATTCATATGTTGTTAAAAAAGATGATGATGGGAATCACTATCATTATTATTTAACAATAATGAACATATTAGACTAAAAACTTTGTGAGGACTTTTAGATCACTAACTGATCAGTAGTTGAGTTTGGTTAATGCTTTGTTAACATTTGCATGTTGTTTTATATAAGAGGTGAAACAAAAAAATATGCATTTTGGTTGTAATATATGATGGAAGTTTTTATAGTTATGAGTTGTACTTAGAATTAATGGCACAAAGCTTCCAAGAATACTAATTATTAGGGGTGCTTGCGGTTCGGTTTGGATCGGTTTTGAGGCAAAAACTCATCCGATCCAAAAATAAATTCATTTGCGGTTTGGTTCGGTTTTGGATGACAAATAAAAAAATCCGATCCAATCCGATCCAATATTATGCGGTTTAATTTGGATCGGTTTTTGGATATCCAAATTATAAATTGTAATTTTTTTTAATAAATATAAATATTATAAAAAACGCTACAAAATAATAGTTTGACATTTTTGACAAAGTAAATATTAATTTTGATGTAAAATATAACATATAATATATTGAAAATTAATATTTTAGAATGACAATTACCAATTATATTCGAAACATATAAAAAGTAAAAAAAATAGATTAAATTAAACTAACATATAGTATTATCAAAATTTAAAATAGATTAAATTAAACTAACATATAGTATTATCAAAATTTAAAATAGCTTAAATTAAACTAACATATAGTATTAACAAAATTTAAAATGAAAAAAAAAAAGGTTAATGCAATATATATATATTTATACTAATAAAAAGATAAATAAATATTAAAATAAATGTATGCAGTTTGGTTCAGTTTGGATCGATTTTAAGAAATCAATTCAAAATCCGATCCGATCCAGCAGTTTCACAAAAGAACATCCAAATACATTCAAAAAACTTCGGTTTTTTGCGGTTTTCGATTTTTTGGATTGGTTGATTATTTTTATTTGGATTGGTTTGGATTTGAGCATCCCTACTAATTATTAGTAGGTAGGAAAAGGGACAAGTAGTGGAATGCAAAGTTTTCAATAATGAACCAAGTTAATTTAACTTGGTGAATTGGGCATAAAGTTTGGTTACAAGGTACAAGACACCATATGTCCATATGCACATATAATTTAGGAGAAATAACAAAAATAAGGTGCAAAGTTCATGACAAGTAGATGTCGGTCTTGATTTTTTTTGAAGGCTCTATTTAAATATTAAAAATAGACATTTGATAAAAAAAATACTTAATTTCTTTTAACAAAATTATTATCTATTTAAATTATAAATAACAAAAAAAACTCTTATAATAATTCTGGTAAATTTATACTTGGATCTTGCAGATAAATTAGACTATTTGTTTCAACTATAATGGACGGTTGGCTTGTTTTTTTTCTATTGTCACTATTTAACTGCTAGGATAATAATTTCCTATAATAAGAGATAGCCCCCTATATTGCTGGAGTAGTACTAGTACTAGTAGTAGGTAATTAAGGAAATTTAATTATATGATGATGATTCATGTAATAATATATAGTAATGTGTGTGTACTTTGTATACAGTTTGTCCTATTCTTAATATGGTGTGGTGAGAAGTGAGATAGATATTGTATTTGTACTAGACATGAATAGCATTACTTTGGCATTGGCCCATGTGTTAGATTCCAAATCAAGACCTGTATTGCCACCGATAAATCCACCCACATAGAGAGAGTGAGAGAGAGATAGAGAAAGTGGAAATGATGTGGAATTTGGTAATGACATAAAAAGAACAACCGGCAAATCCCAGGTGCCACTGCAAGATTTTCAGACAGCACAACCCACGCGAGTGTTTCTCCCTTTTTATCTCGTATTTCATATATTTTAGTTTAACATGCATCGACAATATAAAATAGTTTTATACGTTAATCTAATTTAATTAATCTTTAGTTAGTTTAATGATAATTGATACTGAACTTGGTATGGATGATCATGATTTGACCCTCCGTAAATGTGATATGGAGGGAGTTAGAATCACTTGATGACAGAACTGACTCCCGAATAATTTGTCATGTCATATAAAAAAAAAACAGGATGAAATGAAGTGATGTAGCAAAAAACATGATTGTTATTGGTTTACGGCGTAAAACAAGTCGTGCATATTCTTTTTACCTTTTAAATTTTTTTAAATTTTTATGCTGAGTTGTAAGTGTGTGAGGTGATTTCAATTGTAACCCCCCACCACAACTAACTCACATCAAACACAATTATAGGTAGAGAATAAAATGTTCTATAGCAATAATAATTGATGAAATGATGTATAATATTGAAGGATCAATTGATGGGATGTACACATATGTAGGTGTCAATATTGAGTTGGTAAAAAAGTTAAAAAATTGAATGTACAAATAAACATTGATGTAAGATTTGTTGTAGGTGGAGAGGTACATGATAATTTGAATGATTGAATGGCTTGAACTTGAACATGAATATGATGATATGCTTATATATATATATATATATTTGTATAATTAATAAAGTAGCCTCTCTAAGCAATATGCTTGTTGTTGTCTGTTGATGTATGCTTATGAAGCATGCGCATTGCACATTAGTGTTAATTAATATATTTGTTTATGCAATTTAATCATAGGCTATAATATCCTACATCTTCAGTCATTCTCACGTAAGCACTAAGCCGCATTCACACATATAATATAACTTAACTTTGTCCCAATAATCACTATATCTTGTCACAATATTACCTGCTAGCTAGCTATATATATATATATATATATATATATATATATATATATATATATATATATATATATATAGTACTATTTCAATCTAATAACGGAGAGGGTCTCGTCTAAACTATATATTTTTAGAAATGTAACTCAACTTATATTATATGGTTTGGTTGATCTGAATGATGTCAAATGATGTTATATTCTCTAATAAGGTAGTGAATGTCAAACAATTGATGGATTGAATACGTTTTTTTCTTAGAAGCTGTTTTTGCATAAGTCATGAGAACTATTTTTTAGCCTCCATCAGCAAAAAATTCCGAATCCGCTATTGCATTCTCACTATTAATTTGAAAATTTGTCCTATATATATGTATTGTTGGATAGACGCAGCTACAGCTCTCAGCTGTCCGATTTAAATCGACGGCTCAAACTATTACTGTACAATTTGACCGTGTGATTTAGACATCAACGGCTAATATTCACTATTGCGTGGAATGGTGTGTAATGTCCACCGCAGGTAATCCTGATCGGTGTATTGTAGTAGGACTAATTAATAGACCTAAGTTGTGAGAATACTCTAAAAAGCATACTAGAGATCAAATATTGTGGCGATACTATCTTGAGCATTTCTTGTGGTTGTTGGTTTATTAATGCATAGAGTTATTTTTTCCTTTTCACATAAACAAAAGCTAACATAAAAGAATACAACTCTCTAGCTATCAAGCTAGCTAGGGATCACAGATTCAATCGTGATTCGCGATATATTGCTTCTAGCAAAGCTAGCTTAATTCTTGCTAGGTTGAGTGGGGAAAAAAATAAAAACAAAGCAAGCTTAGCTAGCTAGCTAGCTATAGGCAACACCAACACAAATCAAACAATGGGCGGTAATGTTATGCATGTATGTAAGTGAGGTTGCATTAGCATTGCATTCATCTCTCTAGTCGGTAATGCTAGTGATTAGACATATATATACAGTATGGGATTAATTAATATTAATTAATATAGTTTCACAAATCAAACAATGGGCGCTGATTATTATTTTGACAAGAAACAATATTAGGCGTTAAGAGGAAAAAATGTGTCCGTGTGTTGTGAGGGACAAAACTTACTGTCATCAAATATCCACAAAGCTTTTGTGTGTGTCATCAAATATATATATAATTAAATATTTGTACTTTATATAAAAAACTGTTTAGTATTTTTTAAGCGGCAAAATATATTGATAAAGCACAATGTATGTAAGAAGTGAGCAAAACATACTACATAGCTTGCTGAATACATATATAGAAACCTTAATACATACAACTTTATACAAAGATGCCATTCAAAAAAGAAAAAAGGAATTTTTTTTATACTATAATAGGCACAATATATGCTGTCATGCACACCAAAAACTAAAAATTTGTTGACCTTTTATGACAGAAACACTTATATATTATCTTTTGTTGACTGTGAGTGTGAGGGTTTAAACAAAAACCCAAAGCAGACAATACTTAATACATTGAAAACGCAGTGTTGCAAGCTTGAGGTCGGAACATTGGTTCCAAAATAAGGGACATAAGCTACATGTCCTTCAACCCCTTTACCTCGACTGAGTGCACTGTTTTGGTACACCAAAATAGTCCCATGTTTTATAGTGATTCATCTTTTGCAAATGACAAAACTGTAACGGCTCAAACGCAATGTTGCAGAATTGAGATTGATAGTAATTAACTATCTGCACAAGTAGACCTGCTTGTGAAATTTTTTATTAACATGTTGAAATGAAATTAGAGTAATTTAATTGGATGCACGTGTAAAATCTATTCACTGTCCATGGATATAGATTAATTCTCATCAAAAGATTGCGGAGAGAAATTTATCTGAAAATTTATGTACCAGAGTACCACAAAGTTAAATTCATATTCAGGAGTATGAATAGCAAACAAGGGAGTGTCAGTAGTATTACCGAGTGAATAACTAACGATATTAGGCTCTTAACAAGTTTATAAAGCCCAATTGTGTTCGGGCCAATATCCATAACAAGAACGTTAAAAACCCGAACCGACCACATACTGACCGGTTCATTGTGAACCGGGTCTAACTAACAAAATGAGAAAAAAAACCAATCAAAGTAACTTAGTTTCAGATCTTTGATCTGAATAACGAACAGAAGAAGAATAAGAAGAAGAAGAAGAAGAAGAAGAAGAAGAAGAAGAAGATGGGAACGACGGTGGCGGGTTTAGCGCCGGGACTATCTCGGAAGCTGAAGAAAGTTCTAGAATCACGAATCGATACACCGGATCTATTATCTTCACTCAACACACTCTCTTCATTCTACGACGAGAACACTCCTCAAGCACGCCGTAACCTCCGATCCACAATCGAGAAACGATCTCTTTCAATCAATCATGAATTCCTCGACGCTTCACATGCCGCACAACTGGTAATTCCTCTTCGTTACGTTGTGTTTTCTATTATCATCATCGTGCAGTTAGTTCATTTGCTTCTGCGATTCTGATCCGATCCGGTTTGGTTTAGTTAGTTTGATTCTTTATGTGTTTGCTTTGTTAGGCTTTGGATAGCGTGGAGAATGAGGTCGATGCTCTTGCCGAATGCTGCGATAGGTGCGGTTCCGAATTCGTTGTTGTGTGCTTTGATTCTGAATGTTGTTAAATGAAGCTTATCTATGTGCTTAGTAGTGATATTGAGTTGCATTTGCTTCTGCTTCGTTCTACTGGAAATGCTTATATGTATGTTAATCACTTTGTGCTCAAGTAATTGTTTATGAAATACGAAAAAGTGTAGAAATGCTTATCCGTAATTACGTTTGTATATCAGTTAACTACTAAAGAGTCTGTAATTTTGTACAGATGTGCAGAAAATATGGCGGGAAACAGATTTGTGAAATTTCGTTATGATTTGAGATTCATTAGAGAATACTTTGCTTAAAATAGATAGGCGCTGAAACAATTATTCAATATGAATAAAAGTAGGAAATCGTGACTAATTTATCCTTTTCCATCTAAGTAAAGAAGTTAATGTTTAGAAATGTATGATTTTGAGATATAGGGAAGTGTCGATACAATGTATGTTCGGTGTATTGGATTGGGATTTTTAGATACATTGTCACCGTTTTGTTGGAGAATGAGCTTTGTTTTGGAAATGACTTATGTGTTTGATTTGTAGAACCAGTCCATAACATAATTGAGAAGCTGTACGGTAACTATTTTCATTGGCTATTTTGGGATTGTAACATGAAGGTAAAGGAAACAATGCAGTTAGAGGAGATAATCTCTTTGTGGCATGTCATTCAGAATTTTAGGGGATACACGCGCCACACACACGCACACAAAAACTGACAAGTCACAACTAGGATTATCAGTTTGAAAAAAAGTGTTAAGTTAGAAATGTTACTGTAGTTCAGGAAAAATTGGATGCTCAGCAGTCAGCACTTGGTGTGTGTGCTTAGAGTTCTTGTTTATGTTTAGAATGATCTTAAATCACTTAACACAAAGTTCTCTGGAGTATAGTGTGTGATTTGGCTGAAATTATTATAAGGCAATTCCATAGTAACTAGCATGTTAGAGCTGAGTGTGGTTTGTGGTCAAGATATTTGATTTCTGAATTTAGTGCAAGTTCTGGCATATCATTCTCAATTTTGGTTTCGTAGTGCAGCTCCAGAAATATTAGTTTGTGAATCATGTTCTGTTTAGCACTTAGTTGGGGTTAGGATTTAATCTTATGCATAATAAGATTTCAAATTTCCTTTTGAAAAATAAGTTTTTCTTAGTGTTCTTTCAATGAGAATGGATTCTCTGTCTTTCTAGCCAGCAGATCTTTGAATAAAATTTTAGGTTCTATATTTTTACAGGATAGCAAAGGCTTTGAACAGTTGCAGTGCTAGCACTGGTGACATTATCAGTACCACAGAGAGGCTCAAACAAGAGCTTGAAACTACTACACAAAGACAAGAGATTGTGACATGTTTCTTACGTGATTATCAGCTCTCCCCCGAAGAGGTTTGAATTATTGTTTGATTTTTACCATCGGCACGTGGCTTTGTGAATCAAATAACTGTATTATATTCTTGCTTAAACTTAATTTTTTATCATCTGTAGATAAATGCACTTAGAGATGAAGATTTGAATGAAAACTTTTTCAAGGCCCTATCTCATGTCCAAGAGATCCATGCCAACTGTAAAGTGTTGCTTAGGACACATCATCAGGTAATATTCTTGTCATCTCTATTCCTCTATAATATATGCAATTCTAAACCTGTTATCTGTAGTGTGGACTCTGAACCCAAAATGCCTATATGATTATGAGTTTACATATGAAGAATATGCATCCTCTTGGGCAATGTTTTCTATCCTCGACTTAAGTGGTAGTACTGCTAGCTGGAATATTCCGCAAAATTTGAAATATCATTAGAGTTTGCTGTGTATAAATACCTGCGTAATATCGAAAATTTAGATTTAGGTTATCCATAGATATTCTTGTGGAAATGGAGTTGTGGAAATGCACGATTTTGAAGCAATTAATTGCCAACACTTGTCACAGTTGCATGTGTGCCTAAGATTTCTTGTAATGACAACTCAGTCCACAGTAAGATGCTCTGTTGCAGGCTACAATTTTTTATCTTCCCCTCTGACCACAACTCAATTGGCATAACTGTGAAACAAACCCTCAGTCCAGAGATTGTGGTACTGGTTAGGTAAACCTTCCAACTGATCAGCGAATTTACGATTTGAAACCCTAAGTCACAAGTTTATTTTACTCACAAACCACTTTCAATATTACCAACCATTATTGGTTTGCTAGAGGCTACATTTATATTTATATTGATAGTGTACTCATTTTATAGCAACAATTACTCTAAATAATGTGGCTAATAGAAAATTTAATAATAATTAGGTCCTACAATCATCAAATGCGAAACATGTATCTGCGTTTATATTTATATTGAACATACTGTAACAAGTACTCTAAAGGACAGGAATCTGCATGATTTGACTTTAGGAAACATTTTTTTAGGAAATAAAGTTACCTCGTTTTTTCTTGATAACATACTTATGGTTACTTCTTACTACCTCCATCTCTAAATATAGGACCCTGATTAAATTACGGTGATTTAAAAAATTGGTAGTGCTAGTCCTATATTTAGGGGAGGGTAGTACATGGCTCAGCTTCTTCTGGCATCAGTACGCCCATGTATGTTTCATGGACCTAAACAAGCTGGATCAAGGTTTGTCACACTCGTGTACAGTTTTCTGTACGCATAAATTGTGCTCTATGTCTAGATCCATCTCTATGCAATGCTGCTTCTGGTTGAATGTGAATAAATAGAAGCAGACAAATATTATCCACTTTATATGCTATTGATTTGTAAAACATATACTTAAACTTAGCTGATGCAAGGGTGACATAGATATTTAAATTTATGTAAATGTAAAGTAAGGAATAAGAATACCTACAGTAGATCTGCAATGGGTCTGACCCTTCCCTGGAACCTGTAATTGAGGAGTTCTATAGGACCTATTTCTTGTCAATCCCACCTAGTGGGATAAGGTGTTGTTATTTCTATTGTTGTATAAATTATTGTAATAGCTGTGTCTATTTCTGCTGGTCAATAATTGTTGTATGTTCCTTTCACATCAATTTTTTTGCTTTGTATTACTCGAGAATCAGGTTTTGGTACTGAATAACTTGAGAGATTAGCTCTCAGCTTAATCTTATTTATAATGAATATTGTACAAAGAGAATCCCTTAATTAAGGATACCAACTTGAGAATCAGCTTTTGGACTTTTGGTACTGAATGGCTACAGAGATTAGCTCTCAGCTTGATCTTATTTATAATGAATATTGTACAAAGAGAATCCCTTAATTAAGGGAATAAATCAGGATAAAATTAATCCTAATAAAAACAGAATTATATACAAGGAATATCCTAATACTAATAGTAAAGAATCAAATCAATGCATGTGTCAATATTGATCTTGTTCAGGCAGAGGTTTTCTCCCATACTTACCTGTTACTTTATCAGCTTAAAAGAAAATTACAACTTTTACTGAATTGGGGAATTTCATTTGCAGCGTGCTGGTTTAGAGCTAATGGATATGATGGCAGTGTATCAAGAGGGAGCTTATGAGCGCCTATGCAGGTGAAAAGTCATCTACTTTAGCATCATATAACTACATTATGCCTTGTTTTTCATCCATATGATATGACACACCCACATGTGGTTTCTTTGTGAAGTGTGATTTTTTATCTTTGTATTTATTGTTGATATAAATGCCGAAGATAGATATTTTCCATTTGGTATTCATGGACTATATCGCCTAAACTCCTAGTTAAGAACAAATCAAGAAAGTCTTAATATTTTGGCCCAAAGTACTTGAAGAGTATTATGTCTCTTATTTATGTTATTTTACATACATAGTTACATATATATGAATTTTATGAATTTCGTAGAATCTTACGATTCATGTTACAATTCCATGATATATAACTACTTATAGTCTTTACATCTAGGTGGGTTCAGGCTGAATGTAGGAAACTGGGTGACACTGACAATCCAGAAGTTGGTGAGCTTCTGAAAACAGCTGTGCGCTACCTCAGGGAAAGATCTGTTCTTTTCAAGTATTGTGCAGAAGAGGTATTTTTTCAATAGGATTAGTCAATTTATTGAAAAATTAACCATTCTAGTTTTGGTTCCATATTTCATATTCTGAAACATATTATCTGTTATCATGCACGGTGCACCATCTAATGGTGACTATGATAAAATAATTGCTAGTGGAATTCATGTTCAGAATAAAATCTAAAGTATGTTCTTATGTGAACTTGAAACGATTGTCTTTATCATCATTTACTTGAGCATAATAGTTTTTTTTTCCTGATTCTGCAGGTAGCCAATATGAGACACAATGCACTGTTTAGGAGATTTATAAGTGCTCTTACACGCGGAGGACCTGGTGGAATGCCTCGACCTATTGAAGTGCACGCTCATGACCCATTACGATATGTTGGTGACATGCTAGGCTGGTTGCATCAGGTTTGTCGTGAAAGCCTTATGGATGTTTGTTTTCTTAGAATCATTATGGATGTTGAAGCATGTGTTATATAAGAATGGAGGGAAGGATAAAAACCTTTTCTGAAATCGTAAGTGTGATTATGGTTTTTATGCTAACAACTTGAGCACGTGTACTTATACTAGACTCCTTGTTGTTACAAACCAAGAGAGGAAAAATGAAAATTTGATAGAAACAAATGAAAAGAAAGAAACATTTTAGTAAATGAATGACCGAGAATATAAGAGAGAGAGAGAGAGAGAGAGAGATCTCCTCCAAGGGTTTCCTCTTCAAAAAGGATTTCCCTTTTCACAATATTTTTTGAGTTCAGAATGATTCCCGCCATCCTTCTTCCCTATACTTATTTATCTAACAAGTCTTCTCTTATTAACCAACTAAATAAGGAAACTAATCATGATAATTAGTAGACTCATATGTCATAATCCTAATTAAATAAGGAAAATAATCATAAAATATAAAGAAATATAGAAACCAAACCTAATTTTTATTTAAATTATTAAGAAACAATCCAAATAGCAAGTGATATTTTTTCAAATATTTTAACTGTTTATATCCATCATATTTATTTCTGCATGTAGGCGTTGGCATCTGAACGTGAACTTGTACTTGTACTCCTTGATCCAGATGCAATTGTAGATACTAGACCAACAGCAAAGCAACTCTCCAATAACTCTGAGAATGGATCTGGCAAGACAGAAATTGACTTGATGTTTGTTCTTGATAGAATTTTTGAAGGAGTATGTCGGCCGTTTAAAGTGAGAGTTGAACAGGTTTTACAGTCACAACCAAGTCTTATAGTCTCCTATAAACTCAGTAATACACTTCAATTTTACTGCTACACTGTGAGTTGTCATCTCTATGCTTTTTTTTTTTTTTTTTTTTTTTTTTTTTTCTTTCTATAGTAGTAATCCATATTTTTATTTATGTTGATGGCTTCTTTTGGTTTTGTAGATCTCAGATTTACTCGGGCAAGACACTGCTCTTTGTAATACACTATGGGCACTAAAAGATGCTGCTCAGAAAACATTTTTTGATATTTTGAAAGGTCGAGGAGAAAAGCTGTTACGATATCCCCCACTTGTTGCTGTTGATCTTTCTCCGCCACCAGCTGTGAGAGAAGGAGTATCTGTACTTCTTGAAATAATTGAGAACTACAACGGCATGATGGTTCCTGCTTCTGGCCAAAAACCTGTTTTCGATCCGGTTATATCTGCTATATTGGATCCAATAATTCAGGTTTGTGTTTTGCAATTTGATTGGATTACCAAGTTACCATTCAGTGTATAGTCATGAAAAGAAAATTATGTGAAAATGTGAATATTAATTCAAAAATTGACCTATGTAATATCTTAGGGCTAGGGTCTCTTTTGAGCTAAATTATCTGTTTGATAATGTTGTCTATTGGTTTTTTCATTACACTATACATGACATCCGTTGAAATGTTTTGCGCAATATTGCTCGTTCTTGCCTGCTCGTTTAATAACTCATGCTTGCATAATCCGTGAACTTGGTTCTTTAGTGCTGAAGCTCAAGGATCTCTGTAACATCCAATTTAAATACAATTCTAGAAGTTAGTTGGCTGTATTTTCGATGAAATCAAAGGATATCATAGCTTAGCCTCCTATTTGTTGCAGATGTGTGAACAGGCTGCGGAGGCACACAAGTCAAAGGGAGCTGGCAACTCATCTAGAAGGAGTAGGATAAGTACCGACCCAGGTCAACTTACTAAATCATCAGTTGATGCCATCTTGTCGAACAGCCGCTCCACTTCATCGTCTCTGGTCTGTTCTTCCTCTCTTTTTTTTAAAGAAAAAAAAATTGGTTTACTTTTTTTTTTGGGTTTTATAGATATTTGCTGCGTGTAAGATTTTAATTTGACACTACTATTATTTTAATGCACTTCTGCTTTTGATACCATTTTTATCAACTCAAGAATTTGCACACACACATATATATATATATATATATATATATATATATGGTTTTATCGCGCCCATTTTGGTGCATGAGTCCAGGTTTACAACCTTATAAAATCAGTCCTGCTAGAAATTAAATGAAAAATCATGAGATGGGAACTGAAATATCTTATGGGAACTTTTTTTAAAAATTCCATGCCATGTTGTAAAATGTAAAATCATGTTGATCAACAAATAAAGTCCGTTACTCCATTTTGAAATCAAATATAACATATGGAAACACTATAATAATTATCAATGTGTAATTGGACCAACAAATAAAGTGGGGAAATTAATGGAAGAACATATAACATGGAAACATAACATGGTTAATATATGGAGTTTTCTGATTTGGTCCTGTAGGAACATTAATCCAATAGACTTGCTTTTTGATTCGGTAAGACGCTTGACTTAACCTACGCGTGTTTTTGCAGACTAGTGAGACACCCTCAAAGATCTTTCTCATAAACTGCTTGTGTGCTATTCAACAACCTCTATCTGGATATGAGGTTGCGGCAGAGTATGTGAAAAGACTTGGAACAATGATAGATAATCACTTACGTGTTCTTGTGGATAAGGAAGCTGATGCAATCTTAAGTAGATGTAATCTGTCAGAAAAGATGCCTCATTTTCACAAATCAATCAACAAGGATGGGGATAGTGAAGTTGGTACCCCATTGGCTGAACTAGAAGACACAAGTCCAGCCGTTCTTTCAGAATGTTTGAAAGCTCTGTTTGGTCTTATCTTGGGAAGCGAGAGTTCCCTGCCTGAGTTTGAGCAGATACAGGTTCCAAGTTTGCGTTCTGAAGCTACTATCGGGGTGGCCAGGTCACTTGGTGAAGCTTATGAGCTTATTTTTAATGCTATAATGGATCCTAAGAATGGCTATCCAGACCCCAGGTCGTTGGCGAGGCATCCTCCTGATCAAATAAGAACTATATTAGGGATATGAATTCTATTTCTAGTGATGTGTTACTCCAATCCTTCATTATGTGTGTTAATTGAGTAAATAACCTTTATTTTCTCTTACATTTGAAATTGTATTGCTGTACAACAAATAATTTTTGTGATCTGTTTTGTATTGAGTTACTAAACATAATTGGATTCTTATTTTAGCCTTTAACGCAGTAATAATAGATTTTCATTATTTGATTCAAGGGAATGCTTGATAAAGTTTCAAATGGGTAACCTTTCTTAACTCATTCGTTTTGGATAAAATTGAACTAAATAAAAAATAAAATAAATTGGGTAACATTAACACCATTTGCTGGAAGAAAATTGAATGAAATGCGGATAGAGCTGCACATTATGATGAGGATGCAAGTTGGTTCCTCTAGGTAGATTGTAACATTGCATTCAGCAATAACCTCAAAAGAAAAACATTACATTTACATGGAGTTGTTCCTAAAACAATATTCAACACATTTCATGGAACAGATTTACCGGTGAAAGATTCACTCAGAAAACCAATTTTTATAAGGCCTTTACATTTTAAAAAATAGTGTTCAAATCATGTGTTCAAATCTTGAAAACAACTTCTCCGCTTGCAGAGATAAGGCTGCGTATATATTTACACTTCTCAGATACCACATTGTGAAAGCCTCATACACAGGGCTGGCTTTTATTGACATTCTACAATATTTTAATCATATGATTTCGGGTTTGGAGATGCATTAGAGGACCCCAAAAATATATGCTCACTTTGGTGTGCACTTTTTTCATGAATAATAAGTGGTTCAGAGACCAAAGAACCATCAGAAGTAATTCCAACAGTTGCTTGTCTTTCTTTATGAGATGCCCAGGTAACGGTATAAAGACCAGCAATGATCAAAGATCCCCCGATGATACTGTTGTCACATGAATTATAAAAATAAGAACTATTAGAAATTACTTGAATGATTTCAAAATGCATGCCTATAGAAAGAGGAAGTAGTTCATCAAGTTTAACTAGATAAGATATCTTATTAAGTCCTATCTAGTGAAAATTGTTTCAAGAAAGGAAGTGATTCATGACAGTTAGAATAGAGTGCACCAACCAATCAATCAATAACTGGATGTAAAAGGATCTATACTATACCTTCCGAGGTAAATTGGACTTCCAAGGAATATCTGAGACAGAAGGGCAGAAAAACCAGGCTGCAGTGGATTGTATAGGGCAACTAAAGCTGGTCCCAATATCTTGTTGCACCAACTAATGACTGCATAGTTAAAGGCAGATGTAATAGTTCCCTGAACAAATAAGCACAATATGTCACAATCCACATCTTAAAAATACACTAAAATAGGTGTCAGCTCAGTAGCAAGTGCAAGTCTGGCCTTTTAATCTTAAGAGATGGAGTTCAAATCTTCTCGGAAACAGTTGTAAAATTGTCATTAATAATTTTCACTTCCTAGTAAGAAAAACTAGTAGTTTTCCTTTTTCTGTCACTGCATTGGAGCATATTGCAAAAATTCAATTTTCAAAAACAATCTTAATCTGCACTAACTCTATCAGTAGCATAAAGATGGCCAGGCCTATCTATGTGGTTTATTTTTTCCCCTAAATCTAGCCAAGCAAGATCGTGGCTAAAATAGTCCCATGAAATAAAATGGACCAAATAATCTAAAACAGCAATGTCTAATAAGGGTTCATGACATTGGAGATTGATTTAAAAGCATAGTGACTCACAGCATAAACAACAGCAAGTATTTCTGATTCTGTCAAAATCCAGTCAGATGACAAATCAGTCATGAATAACGAGACTACCGCCATTAGTACAACTCCAAAGAAGAATGAATATGCTGTCAAAGATAGATTTGCAGGATACTTTTTTAATACCGGTGCCTGAAAATCATTAGTAAATGGAAAATAAATTAAGTTTGATCATGATATCAAGTATCAACAGTCAGTTCATGAATTAAAAAAATTCAGTGAATGGATGTGACGAAAAAGATAGATACCTGGATGGCTAGGAAAGCAGCCATGCATATGCAGTTTCCTATCAAGAACACAACTCCAAGTTGAAAATTATCTATTCCAAGATCCTGTAAACCAGTAATCAACCATCCAGAAGGCTCTGGCTGACCACTGACTCTTATTTCACTCTGTGGTATAATGATCAGTTCTGTATAACCTATCAAAGATGGACCGCGATACAAAACCATCAATATGGCACCCGAAACACATACAATAGTTCCAACAACCTTTGCTAGACCTTCAAAACTCTGCAAGTTCACTCTTTCTACACTGCATACATAAGATTATTAAACTAAGTCATTACTTTGAGTAATTGAGTTTGTTTGAATTGACTTAGTTGAGCTTATCTACTGATATAAGCACTTGTGAGATTATTTGAGAGGATAATAGTTTGACATGTCCATAAGTTGTTTCCAATTTATATAATAAGCTCTAATGATAGTGAAAACAATTTGTAGCTTATATGAAAACGGTATGACTTTATTTTTCTTTGTTATAAAAATAGCTTATAAATAAGCACTTATATAATAAGCGCTTAGTTAAGTTTCTTTATCCAAACAGGGACTTTATATATAAGCGTATCGGAATAATTTTATTGATTTACAATTATGAATGTGCAATTGTTGTGCATATGTGCTTCTAGTAAAAGAAATACAGAAAAGACTCAAAGTAGAAATTGGTAAGAATGAAGCTGACCCCATGATCACAGCAAGCAGAAAGGTAAAGACAGGAATAGCTGGTTGTAAAGCAGCAGCATAAGTTGGATTAGTATAACTTAAACCAATAAGAAACAATAGCTGGTTTCCAAATATCCTGATCATAAATCAACAAGAAAAAAGTGCTTATAAAAAAACTAAAAACAAGAACAAAAAGGTATCATAAGCATGGCATTAGTATAAAATAAAAGTAGGAAACAAGTGGCTATAGTAAGGACCTTCCTTACCCAGTTAATCCAAGAAAGAAGAATGTCATCAGTAGCTGTTTAGTAATGGGTGGCCTTGTCTGTCTACAGATACATTGTATATAATTAGGATAGGATACCTACAACAGAAATAAACTGAACAATATCCTAATTCCTAACTCATAAAAAGGTACAAAAGTACACATCTCAAGAATGGACTAATCCGAAGAACACTGAACAAAATGAACTAATTAAATATAATCACATGTATCGGTGTTGTGTCATATACCAACATGTGTCGGACACCGAACACAACTCGGAATGTCATTACTACATAGTGCAGCCGACCCTATCTAGTAAGGAAAGAAAGCTTTTTATTGCAGTTGTTTTCTCTGTCTACCTCTGAAGTATGGATATTCTTAAAATGGTGAAGTACTTGTACCGGGTACATACTAGTACCAGGTATGCATACGGTACTCTTATGATACGCACTTATTCGTATCTATTTTTATTTGGTTGATTTGGGATGGTGGATACAGATACAACAATCTCTTAAAATATTTTGGTTTTTATTATATTTCAATTATCTCCTACACTTTTTGATGAAAATAGTAGACACTTGACCAAAAAAGTAAATCTTGAAAGTATGATGATAGTACCGATACCTTAAACTTTCTAAAAATGTTATATTCCATTTCAGTATCCGTACCGGGTACAGTACCGTACCGAACACTAGACAACGTTGTTGTCTACTAAGAAGTAAAGAACATTCCAAGTTGGTGAAAAGGAAAGAATTAAAGAGGATGGGTTGCTAGCTAACCTTTCTTTGAAGAAAGCTATGGGAGAAAGAATGAAGAGAGCAAGAAGATCCCTATAGAAGCAGAAAACTAATTGGCTAACTCCATCATTAAGAGCCACTTTAGTAATAACATGGTAGCCACCATTGAATAGTTGTACCACTGCCATGCCCAAATGAGCCTTCCAATGGTCACTCCCCATCTCTGCAACTCACAAAAAACCAAACAAAATAGTTGATTGGTTTGGTTTGTTGAAACTTGAAACAGTGTAAGTTGTGATGGGAGAACACCGACTAATATCTATGATCTATTCTTTTGACTCACTCACTCAGCTATGAGCTGCTTCATTTTCATCAACTTTTCTGCTTCAATTTTGATAAACTTTCTGTGGCCTTTGACTTGTGGCGTGGTAGTAGATAGGAAACTAATTAAACGTGCTAATATTAAATGGGTATGCTAATTAGTGTCCCCGAGACACTAGTTAAGGAACTAAAAAGGAAAGGAAAGAAAAGAAAAAAATTGCATTGAAAAAACAAAAATTTAAATTTTTAAGATGTTGACTTCCCAAGTTTCAAGATAATATTACTATCTTTAGTTACCTTAACGAGTGCCCGGGGCACCCGTTAGCATTTTCCATATTAAATTATTAATTATCGATCTTACACAAAAGTTTGATTACTTATGCTCCCATAGCTGGAAAAAAAACAATAAATTAATAGTAGCATATCTCTAATACATTTTTTTCCGCAAAGAAACTATACAGAACTGCGAGATTTTGAGTTCAAATTTAAATGAAAGTATTCGATCTAACAATTTTGACATTAACAATTAATAGTTTATAGTGTTGTCAAAGTATTTTCAATTATCTATCCACGAAGACTTGCATATTTCAACCATTCACAAATTTATATAGTTATAAGTAGGATTTGAAAAAGGTTTAATTCTAATAACATAAACGAAACAAAATAGCGATAAATCACATGTAAAAAAATGTTCTAGATTAAAATTCATCGGTTACTTTTCTAATACAATCTTTTAATCGGTTATATAATTTCTAATTTTTAAATATAATTTCACCTATCGTTCAATTTGTGTTTTCATTTCCGACAAACAACACGAAATTTATTGAGCCTATTAATTTTTTATTCCTCAATAAATTAATCAAAATTTTATGAAAAATCACTCAATTTAACATTTATAGGTAGTTGAGCTACGACTTAAGACATTTTTAATACACTTTTTTGACATCCTTTTAAAGTTATTTTCACAAATCAATAAATTTTATTGATTTAATAAAAAAATTAAACAAAAATTGGCATGCAAAGATAAAAGTTTGGATGAAATACTTATAGGCTCATTTTTCTTATATTTTTTTTGAACCCGATAAAATTTATCGGCAGCCTAAGCCAAGCCACCAATAAATAACACGTTGATTTTTTTTTAAACAGAAATAATATCTTTGTTTGCAAAGATAACATGATATTCACACTTATAACTTATAACAACTACACAACTTAAATAAAAAAGTTAATAAGATCAAACAATAAAAATAATTATTAATAGTAACAAATAACATAAATTTATACATTGACTATAAATGTAGATTTCATGTAAGGAACACTACATAGGCCTAAAGCTCTATAAATGGAGACATAAGCATTTGTACAACAAAATTTATTTTTTTAAAGATTGTACAACAAAATCTTAGTAGTGCAACTCGAATGTATTTTCAAGCTTTTGGAGATCACTACTTTAAATTAAGATTGTTATAATTTTACTCAAAATTTTCCCAGACTAAAATGGCTGACCATCAATAGACTTACCTTCCAATACAATGTGGATGAGCTCTATGGTCCTCACTGGTTGCTTAAGAGTTTTTTCTCCTCTTTGGACACCATTTGCTGTTTCTACTTGTTATGTTGTGCTGTTTGACTTAGTCTCAAAATGGGCGACTCTTCACCAATCGCCAATGGAAATGCATTAATGCGATTTAAAAGTTACCTCGCGATTCTACTGCCCTTTGTCTATACAACTGAAGGGCACCCAAATGTGCATCTGCGATTAATTATTCATACTTGTATGCACGAGTGATTTCCCACAAAACTGAATCATCCGGCAAAAGGTCATATGACACACAGCCTTCTGGCTTACAATTTACCAATGCAACCATAAACTTTTCATTTTCTAACGACGAGGGATACATCAATTGTTCGTCCTGAAACAAAACAATGACACCGTAAGCCAACAAAATATTTTTAATCATAATGTTATTCAGATATTATTTATGTTCAAAATTTGCATTTTTTTCGTGCACCTTTATCTGAATTCAAAGTATAGTCACAAATTACTAGCCAATAATTCTTAGGAAAAAAAAAGTTTAATAGATCGCTTAAAGAAAGTATTTCGCTTCTCTCCATATACACCATATGCACACAACTTTTACCTCCAATAAACAACTAGTACTGAGTTTATGTTTTTACCTCAGGAAGGTCATAGAACTCTTCAGGAGATATCTGCAACAAATCCATAGCAGTTTGACCAGTGCACCATGCTAAAACTTTCCTACTCTTATCTGCAAGGGTAATTTTCAAATGGAAAGTGCGTACAACCTCTGCATCGGAAATTATATGACAGAAACTGCATTCTACAAAACCACCGGGTTTCTTGTCGACAAAGTGACCGCAGAGAGAATGTGAAAATCTTGTATTCACGTAATAATATTCGTTTGGAACAAGCCAGATTCGGCAAACCTGCAACAATATCAAGCAAGAAAAATTATCAGAATTTGTAGATAAACGATAGTAATAATTAAACGGTCCTACAGTAAAAGGGAAAAACAACAAACAAAAAATCAGAGTTGCGACTTGCAGTGATAGATTATGAAAAGTATGCAACATAGATATTCAAGTAATTCAAAAATGTAACTCTTACTTGTGCATAGCTAGACTGGTTAGAAATGTCAGAGAGTTTGAATAATTTATAAAGGCAACGTGAGTTGATCAATGCTGGTAAACAACTGAGATTGATGAAAGAAGCCCCGGTACCATTCTCAAACCATGATAATTCCAGACTGTCAAGTCGAAAACATCCAACAACATTGTAAATCATGATGATGCCATAAACAGAGTACAAAAACACATTAAACTATAAAGGCAGAGAAAACAGACTGAGCAGACACCAGACCATGATCAACAAAGGGGTACTAAACAACATTTTGAAGGATAAAACAAATAGTATTAAATGATCCACTCAATTTCACCCTGAAATTTTTTACAATTATCTTTTTCCTTAGGTGATTGCTGGTTATGTGCATCAGATCAAGAATGTGCTCACCGTTTTTGACCTTTTCGCGAGGTGCATTTCAAACCAGATATAAATACAGTGTGACCGAGACTCACTCTTCCCAATGACCTGAGACATGTTATATAATCATCAGAATGGCAGAATACTAAAAAATGAATATTTGGAAAGACATTAGGGAAACATGCCAATTAATTTCATACTTACAATCATAAGTTTTTCACTCCTTTCTCTCAATTCTTTTTACACCTTTCTTTTTCTCAGTCTCACTTAATTTAGGAATATGAGAAATATTTTACGGGCACGCCGGTCTTTTTTGCAGCTTATTTGGCTTGTCAGTGTTTGGGTTATTTGGACGGAAAGAAATCATAGATTGTTCAGAGGATCACCTAGCACTTCCCTTCAGTTATTGGACAAGATCAAGTTATTTTCGTATAAGTGGTTGAAGTCAAAGAATGTTACTTTGGCTTTAAACTATCATAGCTGGTGGTCGAGTCCTTTGTTATGTTTGGGCTTTGTATGATTTTGATCTTTATATTTTTCTTCCTGTCTCCTTGTAAACTCTGGTAGCTCATCTAGGCACACCTTGTGCTGAGGTGACCATTTTTAGTTAATATATATATCTCATTTTAGCTTCTTCAAAAAAAAAAATATTTCCAACTACCCCCCTATCCTCGTGATTTATTGCAATCTTTTCTTTCCATATCATGTTTGTTTCAAGAGTTTAAAAAAGATAAGTGTATATTAGTTTTTCACAAACATTCAATGAAAGTCCTTTATTTTCCCATAAAAGTCAATGTAAATTAGCTTTTCATTAATGTCAATGTAAATTAGCTTTTCATTAATGTCAATGTAAAAGTAGAGTAAAAGCCTATTTACACTAATGACGTATATCATTATATTTTTGTTTTTATATTTAAGCCTACCCAGCCTACATCCATGTACCCAGTACTTAAGCACATCTGAAAGTTGATACAAAGTGATGCTTGGAATCATTACCAAAATCTAGTAAAATGAAGCTTTGCCCTGATTTCTCCGCTAGTATCGGCAATTCTTAAAGAAAAAACAGTTTCTTGGTTATTATCTCCTTTCATAATTTCTGTCACAACACCATAGAGGCTGATGCCAGTCATCTTGTCACGAAGGTCGGCCACAAATGACTGCAAAACTTCACAGAAGTAATGAGGTTAACTAATCAACCTTAAGGACTTTAAATTAACACTTTTAAGGAGCGTACGCAGGATAATGTGAAAAGTATATGTAGTAAAATCGTCTACAGCCATATGATTGGCCGCAGCTTATGCAGATTCATCTACCAAACAATTTTGTAGCATGAAGGGAGACCTCGTGCTGACCAATTTATATGTTTATGTAAAATTTGCAAAACTGAGATATTGATAGGAGTAGGGTCAGGAAAAACACGCAAACAAATCAGGTGTACAATTTGCAAAAGCTTTTATTCCAACAAATTATACAGACTTGGAGATTTGCATGCAATATATCCAGCTTGTATACCTTAGGGCCCATTTACTTTCTGAACACATTTTCAACTTTCATTTTCTAAAATTTAAGTTCATTTTAAATTTCTAACAAGGAGTTGAAAGACTCATATAGTAACAATTGTGAAATATAAAAGACAAGCTTGAAATAGTGCATTTTCAAAAAACAATGTTTGACATTTTAAAAATACTAGAATTGCTTTAAAAAATTGTAAACGAAAATGATAATTAGATCTATATTATCTAATGTTTGTTATTTTAAGTGAAAATGAAAACTGGAAACGTTGGAAGTAAACGGGCCCTTATGTTCATACAGGTAGTGTTTGAACTCAGAAGCCAAGACCATAAGTCAAAGTGCATGATCATAACCGCTATTGCATGGCTTCCAACAAGAATTAATATCTTTCTAACACAAACAAAGTAACTTAAACGCGAGATAGATATTGAGATCATAAAAAAAAAGAGTAGAAATAAGAAAAGAAACAAATCTATCATTTTATTTTCTTTTGGAGTGGGAGCAGGTAAACTCACCCGTAAAGGATAATTGCTGAAATCAATGGTGCCCTGAGAATCACAAGGCAAGCTCACTTGAGAGAACCTGAGACCCTGTGTGGGATTATCCAAACCCATTTGCCTTGAACCTTGATGGCGGTTTGGTGTCATTGCTACGCACACCTAAAATCAACAGAGTTGTTTAGTATTTTCTCCCCATATGACAATTACTGTTCAATTTCATACAAAAAACTATTAAGCCACCTGTTCTTCATGTTGAATATAAGGCACTAAATATAATTGTGTTGCACTTCCATATTCAAGGCAAAGTTCCTCGCTTGTTTCAATATCACACTCTGCAGAACTTGCAACGTATGGTTTGTCCAGGGCAAGCATGCTTCCTACTCTGTAACCCACCAAAATGGTGAATGTTACCCACATATAAGAAAATAATATACTCATCGTCGTAAGTTTGACAGTGTGAGAATTCACCTGAAAAGATTGGCAAGGATAATCTGCTCACCCCACAAGAAAAACTTTAATGTGACACCATCACCATCAACAAGAGTAATCTGTTTTCTTTTTGAGGTCCCAAACCTCCCTCGAATTTCCTTAGATTCAATGTTTTCAATCCTGTTATCAAAAAAAGAAAGTAGTGAGAGCATGCTTCCTTGAAAAAGGAACAATATCACTATTCAAGGTTATGGATCATGTCACGGATGAATGCATATACAAAGGAACATTGGCAATCTAGTAAATGATTTAAACCTCATGGTTACACTTAGGTATCTATATTTAACAGCAAAATGGTGCCTGAAATTTTATTAGTTACACAGTGCTCAGTAAATTTGCAATGTGCTGAACAACAAAAGTAATGTAGATGATACAACATAACATTGTGAGTAGTTTACCTGGCATAAAGTGAATAAGAATCCCCTTTGTTTACTGCATCTAGAGAAATTGAAGAGAATGAATCGGAACAAAACTGAGCTCCTAGCAGCATTGCATCATCATCCTGATTCTACAATTTTAAAGAAAAGAAAAGGTTTATATTCTTAAAAAAATTAACTGAATCTAAGTGCAGTACAAAGCTAGTCTTCACTCTTTAGAGTTCAGAAGCAAAACTCGGTTCCAAATTTGAATACTAGCATATGAAACTACAATGCTTAAGTTTTAAGATCACGATCCTACATAAAAAACTGATAGTTACCTCATCCAATAGAATCACAAGATATTCTGTAGGCAAAAGACGCGGATGACCGGAACTTTCATTGGCAGTTCGGAGGTAGCAGCCTGTGAGGAAAACCTCCCTACCTTTCTTCAGAATTCCACTTGGCAAGCCTGCCAATTCGTAGAACCTGCTAGACAAAATATGATTACATTTAATCTTGAATGGAATTGCCAATAAGACTATGGCAACTTTTGACTTCAAATCACATGCTACAAGAATGATTCAAAGCATGTATTGTATGGCCTTTTAAAAAAAACACGTGCATTTATTGTAAACACGGTTTTTAAACGAACTCATTGGTAAATCAAGCATTATTAGTCACCGGCAAAGTCGGTAGATACTTCTCACCAATAACATAGTTACAAAAAAAAAAAAATTAAGCATTACCAAGAAATGTTAATTCGATCATCAATGGATAGAAGAAATAGTCCAAGAATAGAAATCTACTTAAACTTCACTAATCACTACTATTGTCCGTTAGAATGTCTCCCATGTTTTTCGAATAAAGTAATGCACTCAAAAAATGACGTACTTAATTATAAGCATTTCTAGGTTTCCATATTTTCATCAGCAATAGATACAAGCCACAAGAACAAAATATTGTATTCTTTTAATCACCAAATTTACAAATTGACTTTGACCTTGAGAGATTTAACAAAGCATGCTGCACTTACCTACGGTGTAGATAGAGATCTATTATATTAGAGCTCCAATAATCCCCTAATGTAAGCATGTGGATGTTTGTGCCTGCAGAAAAAAGCAGTTTATAACAATTAGAATTGACCGCTACAGAAGCATAATAAAATGTTTATCAGCAACAAAGGCAATAGGCCGGGCCAAGCAAAATTTTGCTACAAAAAATATTGCCTTTCAAAAAAGTTTAAAGTTCACGTCTAGTCTGTTACCTACTTTTCTTTACGTCTAACCTGATCTTTTTGAAGATCTAATATGGTCTATTATTGGCAATCTAAGCCTATTTCCGTCCATGATAGAGACAACAACCAAGCCTTATCCTAGTAAATGGGATTAGTTACACAATGGCCTCTATCAGTCTGTCCTAGCAACTTGGATTAGTTACATGGTGGCCTTGATCAGAAAAATCTAATTTAGAATTAGGTCTTTTATACTGACTTCTACTGAACCAAATCACTTTATACTGCACTGAAAATGTGGTAAAATATGAAAACAGATATCAATTTTTATATAATTTGACAGAACTGTGTTTAATTGGTAGGTCATATAAATGCTACGGAAAACCTTTGTCAAGGGTTTTCGCATTTCATGAACCTCTAACACAGGTGAAATTTCAAATAAACATTAAACTAATTTTACTTTTTCTGCTTAATTTTCTACACCCAGGTGAATGTCAATATTCAATAGCTTCACGTTTCTCGTATTTAAAAAATACCATCACAGTTTGATCGGAATAATTGAATAAATAAATTGCAACACAGTATATCCATATAATAAACTAGAGAAAAAAAATGTTGTAATTTCAATGTACCTGGAAGTACATAAGCATCAATAATAACAGCTTCCAAAACACTGTTCAAGGCAATGAACTTTTTCTCGTAAATAGAATCAATGGTAACCGTGTTCGGAAGCTTTATCCTCCGATTATTTTTCTTAAGACTGTTAATTAATTCAAGTCTCTTCTTCGGCACCGCAACCCTGCGTTGCTCACTCCATGCCTTCAAAAAACAAAATCAACCATCAAAACCCTAGATAAACTCAAAACTGTGACAAGGTAACAGCAAAATAACGCTAACTGCTAAATCAATCAATCTAACTCCAAAATAGATTAATATCTATGAAACCCTAATTTATCCATTTCTAGTTCTTAAACAAATGAAATAACATGAGAATCATCTATGATGTACCTGAGAGAGTTCAGAAAGCAAAATTGCAGGAGTAACACCGCTTGAATAAGCAATACAAGTCTTGAGAATGCGAGATACGATCCAGCTCCAGCCATATCCAGATGAATCGGAATCGTCTTTACTTGAATTGTCTTCTAGCGATAATAGCTCGGATCTTGCTTCATCAACGAAATTGAGAAAAGGATCTTCTTCCTCCTCCTCCTTCTGTTGATCTATTTCCATTTGAGAATCTTCAACTACCTCTGCAATGTATTCCATTATCGATTTTCACTGAGATTCAGGTGAAGGTTTTGTGACTGTGAGTGTGGCGGGGTTTTTTTACAATTGAAAATGAGATTGTAGGTTTTGGAAATAGGTGTGACGTTTTTTGGCGGGAAATAATGGGTTGGGCTAAGTGGCTTGGAGAAAAAATTCAGAATGTATTTTCCAAAATTTCATTTTTGCCCTTTGTTAAAAATTTCGGAACGTTTTTCCGAATTTTTTTTGCCTTGGAGAAAAAATTCAGAATGTATTTTCCAAAATTTTCAGAATTTGAACTAAAAAGACTTCGAAAAATGCGCTCCGAAGTTTTTAACCAAGGGCAAAAATGGAAAAATTGGAAGGTAGAATACAAATTGGTTTCAGAAGCTACGTTCCAAACTGGACTAATATGTTGAAACTCTACAATTTTATCCTGACTTTTAAGAAGTTTTCTCTCCCGACCCCCGCCTTTCTTTTATACCCCCCAAAAATCTCATTTTGCCTCTTGCGGTTTGAAAAAATTTGCCCAACTTATTTTGGTTTCTACAAACCGAAATTTTTAAACATGGAAAAAAAAATTGGTTTATATAAATCGAAATAATATAAATTTACCCCTCGTGTTTGAGAAGATTTATGTGAAAATTCGTGTAGAGCTACCTGTGGTAAATTTAGCATATCTCTCTGAATATAAGTCTTGTGCTAATGATTTTTAATCTAGTGTAAAGAATACAAAATTTACTACAAGATTGACACCGGGATTGTTAAATTTCATTAAGTATAATATGAGAAAATCTACCTACAAGTTTGAAAAAAGTTTCTGCTCTGTTTCTGTACCAGTACCCATTTTTTGGTCAAACTGAACCAATTGGATAGTTAACCCTCAAAACAAAAATTATATTTGTATTCTTGATACCCTAAGCTTTCCAACGAGTGGTCGTTTACTCAAATCGAACATCGTTTAATATTTCAAATAAATTGTGGAAGCTGAGGGTCTCATGCAGAATTTATGCAGGAAATCTGGAAAAAAAATAAATGGAACACAATATTTCGGTTTATATTAACCGAAATTTTTTAGCATGACAAAAAAATTCGGTTCGTATAAACCGCAGTACCCCAAGGACAAAAACGAAAATTCAGGAGTAGAAAAGAAATGCGGGGATCGGGAGAGAAAACTTCCACTTTTAATACTTGTATTGGTTCATATAGGTAGTTGTAAATATGGTCGAACCTCTAGTCAATAGTATCACGGTGGCTCACACACAAAAAAAAAAATTGATCACTATGGGTGCGTTTGATCTGCTAAAAAACATGGGACTGGACTGGACAACTTTTGTTGTTGTACCCTGTTTGATTTGAAACTGATTATAGGACTGGACAAATTAGGTAGCAAGGGACAGGACAAGAACAAGATTTTTTGTCCCTCACTAAACCACAGGACAACTTTTTGTCCACAGTACAACTATAAAAAATACGAAAGTACCCATTTTATTATCGAATATAAAAATATTATCGCACTATATCTCTCCGGTACAGTTTTGTCCTGTCATGTATTATCTTGTTCTGTCCTGTGCTGTTCTGTCCAATTCTTACTGTTTTACGAATCAAACGCACCCTATATATATTCAAATCGATTCCCGTATATTTTCATATAATAAATATTGAAAATTTCTCTATATTTTCAAAAAATTACAAATTGGTCCCTATCATTTTTCAAAATTTGAAAATATATCTCTAAATATTAAAATATTATAATTTGGTGTCCATTTTTTATAGTGAATAATACATTTAATGTAGAGCCGGGTATACGGACCAAGGTCCGCGGGGCGACCCGTTTAACCCGCAGCCCGCACGAACTTAAGACCAATTTTTTTTGGCCCGTTTACATTTTTGCCCGTGTGGGTTGGACCGTTAAAACCACAGGTTATGCGGGTTAAATCCGCGGGTTCGCGGGTTAGCCCGTGGCCCGCCTTCTTTTTTATATATAATTAATTACAAAATTTATCAGATATAAATAACTTGGTCCATGTCTAAATTTAACTTTTTTAACCACAAAAAAAAAAAGACTTAGTCTAAACCCTAATTATAAAAAGCAACAACACACTCCAATTTTAATCAAGTAGACAACAACACAAAACATCACGATTCAGGCATGTTCTTCTACTTATAATCTTTTGTTCTTTTTCACTATATTTTACTCTGACTTAGCTGTATATACATTTGCTAGTATTTAAAAGATACATGTCCAAATGAGTAGTTATTTTTCTTGGGGGTATTTTCCGCTATTATGTTTTGAATAATTTGGTTACCTTGATGCGATTTAGTTAAGTTGAATCTATTAATCTTTTTATGCTTTTTTGGGTACAGGTAGAAAAATTTTCTCACTAAAATGGACGGTACAAAAATGACGATAAGAATCAGTTGAATTTGATTTTAGTTGCATTACTTACAAAGAGAAGATATATAAACTCATTGATATCACAAACTTTATTTATTTTTATTTGTTAGTTACAATTTATATGTTATAACATAAAATTATTAATAATATATTTTTTTAAGCTTTCATTATATTAATATTTTACTAATTTAGTTTATTTTTTTGAAAAAAGTGATTTTTTATTTTTTTTTGTAATATTATGCGGACCGGACTCAGGCTTAATATTATAACCCGTTTATATTTTTCGACGGGCTTGTTCGCCCGTTTAATATGCGAGTTTATGTGGGGCGGGTTAAACGGGGCGGACTAGCCCAAATACCCAACTCTAATTTAATGTATCAGAAATATGCGTTTATTTTATTGTCCTTTTCAGCTTTGGCAGCATTAGGATCAAATTGATGTACTATCTGTCAAATTCAATACTAATATAATTCATAATTAATCACTTTTAATTCATTTGGCTAAGTAACAAGCCAACAATCACATGGCAAAGTCAAAGGCCATAGATAAGATGGGAGATTTTCTTAACTCAGAAAGTTGATCAAAATTAAAGCCAACCAAAACTATTTCAAACAAACCAACCAAACCAAATCATATATTGTTTGGTTTGGACTTAGGAATTGCAGAGAGGAACATTGATAGATAGTTGTGAATCTTGTGATATGGCAATGGGGGATGACACATGGAAGGCTCATTTTGGCATGGCAGTTGTGCAACTATTATATGGTGGTTACCATGTTATTACAAAAGTGGCCCTTAATGTTGGAGTCAACCAACTTGTTTTCTGCTTCTATAGGGATCTTCTTGCTCTCTTCATTATTTCTCCCATAGCTTTCTTCAAAGAAAGGTTAGCCATGATCCGCTTTTAATTAATTTTTCCTTTTCTTTTCTTTCTATACTTCCTGTTTCATTAGATAATTTTACTAAATTAACCTTAGTAAGTATCGATGTATTTACTATATTGCTATGTACATAGTAATATACGGTGACTAGCCAAAGAATTGGCCGCCCTTGCAAACGTATGAGCGACCGAATTTGTTTGTTTCCTAATAAACTTAACTTCAAAGTTTGGGAAAGAAACTAACAAAGATCTTAATAGTATAGATAATTGAACTAAATTCTGAACCTCCAGTGTGCTTGGCATAAATACTTTTCATCAATGTCTGTGAATCACTTTCAAACACCACTCTGCTATATCCTTGCTGCACTGCCAACTTGATTGCTTGAAGGAGAGCCACACCTTCTCCTTCAATGACTGAGAGAGTGCATCGCTTCCATGACGTTTGAGCTAGAGTAAATTGACCATTATTATCGCGAAAACAACAAGCCGCGGTCGTTATATTCAAATTGTCATAAAATCTGGCATCAACGTTGCATTTAAGCTACCCCTCCTGCGGTTTCTCCCACCTCGAAATGCTTCTGTTTTATGTTGAACTTTGCTCTTCATTCTGCACTTGTCGAGCTGCACAACAGCTTTGCCACATGGAGAAGGATAGTTGTCCAACCTGTACCGCGCCGGGGACCAGGCTCTGATACCACTTGTTAGTTTCAAAGTGTAATCCTCATCTTATTCCACGACAACAATGCCTTATATAGGCAGCTACAATAGTTTGTTACAAAAACAAGGCTTAGGCCTTACTTGGCCTCGCCAGGCTCGGCTTCACTAGGCCACACATACGTGCGCGCATAACTACTTACTAACAAAGACAATTACAAGCACATACCCAACACGTTCATCGTATAATCATTCCACACCTTGTCGTTGCAATTTTGCCCAAGACACCAAAGATGAACTGCCACCCGACCTGCCACATTGATGTTTTCCTCCCTACAAACAGCAAACAACAATTCTGCTATCGTGTTGTATCTCGGTAATCTCTGCTGCCCCACACCATTCAATCCCGCAACAGACCAGCTTTCACGAATCTGTCTGCACTTGAAAAACACGTGCATTTACTCTTCTAGTTCTTCATTACAGTAAGGGAAATTGGGGGAACAGTCTACTGGCCTTTGAATTAATCTAGTACTCGTTGGTAAACATCCCTTGCAAATACGCCAAATAATGTGATGCGTTTTTGGGGGAGCATTAATTCGCCAAATTGCGGACCAGTTTGCTTCTGCACCAGTTTGGATAGCAGCTGTAGACTCCTTCATCATACATTTATAACCTGTTTTAACAGAATATATACCATTATGACATGATCCCAGATTAACTTATCCTCTTGCACTTCTTGTAATATAGGTACTCTAGTAATCTCCTTCACAATATCCTCACTAAATAGTTCCTTTAATTTAACAACATCCCACATTCTTTCACCCTCAATCATTAAATCATTCACTGATTCACATGTAAGTTGTACAGACCTGGAACTTGAGGTGCACACACCCATTTGCTGGATTCATCACATTAACCTTGCTTCCGTCACCTATAATCCACCTACAACCACGTAAAATAACTTGTCTTTCAATCCACATACTCCTCCACGCATAACTTGGATTATACCCAAGATTAGCTTCAGGTAAGTACCTCGCTTTGAAGATTTGTGACACTAATGAGTTTGGATTATGCATAATACTCCAACACTGTTTGGCAATCATGGCTTGGTTGAAGGCTTGAAAGTCATGGAAACCAAGTCAACTTTGTGCTTTAGGTTGAGTTAACTATGCTAGAGTTGTCCTATAACGAATCACATCTAATGACAGAACATTTATATGTGACTTGTGTGAGTATCCTACTCATGACACTTTTATGTGACTGTAGACAGACAAGGCCTCCCATTACTAAGCAACTATTGATGTCATTCTTCTTTCTTGGATTAACCGGGTAAGGTCCTTGTAATAGCATATTATTTCCTATTTTTATTATATGCAAATGCTAGTGTTTTATTGATGCTTGTGATGTTTTCTTCTTGTTGATTTATTATCAGGATATTTGGAAACCAGCTATTGTTTCTTATTGGTTTAAGTTATACTAATCCAACTTATGCTGCTGCATTACAGCCAGCTATTCCTGTCTTTACCTTTCTCTTTGCCGTAATCATGGGGTAATTAAGTTTCACTCTTACCAATTTCCACCTTGAGTCTTTTATGCATTTGCTATAATTTATCTGAAAATAACTCATGGATATGTCAGAAGCTGTTTCCATAAGTTCTTTCAAACAGTCATACAAGTGTGTATGTTAGTCGATAAGCTCAAATAAGTATTAATAGGTCCAAAGTAATGGCATAGCTTAATAAACTTATTATGTATGCAGTGTAGAAAGAGTAAATTTGAAGAGTTTTGAGGGTCTGGCAAAGGTTGGAGGAACTCTTATATGTGTTTTGGGCGCAGTGTTGATGGTTTTGTATCGCGGCCCATCATTGATAGGATATACAGAATTGGTCATTATACCACAAAATGAAATAAGTGACAGTAGTCAGCCAGAGCCTTCTGGATGGTTAATCAGTGGTTTAAAGGATCTTGGATTTGATAATTTTGAACTTGGAGTTGTGTTCTTGATAGGGAACTGTATGTGCATGGCTGCTTTCTTAACCATTCTGGTATGTATCCTTTTTGTTGCATCAATTACATGAAATTTTTTAATTCTTTAAGTGCCTTGATAGTGTGGTTAGCAGGATTTTACGATACATGTGAGTCGTATCTTCAATCGATACTAGATTAAACTCGATCGATGAATATCGTCTTGAATCTCAATTAGTTACAGTGAATCACTATCTAAAGTCAGTGTAATAACCATGCTTTTCATAGGTCTTCCTTTGTTATCTCTTTGGTTTTTTTTAATTTGTGATATTATCGACAAGTTTAATTTATTTCGTTAATTATTTTCAGGCACCAGTATTGAAAAAGTATCCTGCAAATCTATCTGTCACGGCTTATTCATTCTTCTTTGGAGTTGTACTAATGGCGGTTGTCTCGTTATTCATGACTGATTTATCAAGTGATTGGATTTTGACACAATCAGAAATACTTGCTGTTGTTTATGCTGTGAGTTACTGTGATTTTATATCAATCTCCAATATCATGAATCCTTATTAGCTATTGCTGTTGTAAGATCATTTGGTCCATTCTATTTCATGAATCCTTATTAGCCACCGGCTTTCTTGGCTAGTTTTAGAGAAAAAATCCTCAAAATCACGAAACAAGTTTATGCAAAACATTCACATGTTATAAGGCATGTTCTATTTCACTGCTATCAATTATCACATAGTATTAAGAAAAATAGGTAGTATACTTGATGCATCTTATGTGCTTATTTTGTCTTATTCGTTCAGGGAACTATTGCATCTGCCTTTAACTATGGAGTCATTAGTTGGTGCAACAAGATATTAGGGCCAGCTTTAGTTTCCCTTTACAATCCACTGCAACCTGGTTTTTCTGCCTTATTGTCTCAGATATTCCTTGGAAGTCCAATTTACTTGGGAAGGTATAGTACAAATACCTCCTTTTACTTCAAGTTATTGATTGTTTGGTGCATTCTACAAACCTATTCACAAACTGCAAAGGGCAAGATTTTGAAACAAGAAATGAAAAACTGCAATGAACCACTTTTTTTCTAGAGACAATTTTTACAAGATAGGACTTAATAAGAGGACTTTCTGGTTAACATTAATGAAGTTTTTCCTCTTTCTATTATAGCATGCATTCTAAAAATCATGTTATCACAAGTAATTTCTTAATTATTGTTCTTATTTTTATAATTCACTTGATAACAGTATCATAGGCGGATCTTTGATCATTGCTGGTCTTTATACTGTTACCTGGGCTTCCTATAAAGAAAAACAGGCAACTGTTGGAATTATAACTTCTAATGATACTTGGGTCTCTGAACCATTTATTCGTGAAAAAGGTGTACACGAAAAAGATCATATATAATCATAGAATGTCAATAAAAGGACGGTCCAGATGTCCAGTACACGAGGCTTCCAACAAATGGAGTCTAGGCCGAGAAGAGTAAATATACGAAGCCTAACCTTTGCAAGCGTAGTAGTTGTTTTGTCTTGGTAACATGTAAGTATGTTTCGTGAAGTATATGTTAATATTATTTTGAACTTATAAGGACATTTCAATTCCTTTTATTCCTGGAGTGGTGTTACACTGTTGTCTATTTTATTTTAATTTTTTTCATTCACTTCAATTTTATCCCAAAACAAATTTTTGAACTTCTGAAAATTTACTCAGGCATTGCTTAATGAGGGGTCTTGACTCTCTGAACATATATATATATATATATATATATATATATATATATATATATATATATATATATATATATATATATATATATATATTCTACACAAATTCATTTTTAATCACACTTCTAAATATTTTTCACATTATATAACAGAATTTACAAAACTAACAAATACACATCTTCAATTCAATAGTTAAGTTCATTGGTGTTAACAAAGTCTTGTCAGGTTCAAAGTCTTTGTGTCATAAAAAAAACTCAGGACTTCATAAAAACGAGATATTTAGTTGTTTTGATCATTCCACATAATTCTCTATTGTAGCAATATTTTGGATGTTTCTTTCGTTTGGAAAAATAAATAAATTTAACCTTTTATAATTACACAAACAAAATGTTATGCTTTCTTCGATTTTCTCATTAATCGGACATAAAAAATGAGATACAAGGCACAACAATGAAATTCAAGGGAGTCAGATTTGATGCGGTCGAAAAAGTTTCAATTTCAACAGTTAAATTAGTTTATACCACAATATAATTATTTGACAATTGTAATCTAAACAATTCAATAAAAGATCCATAAACACAGTGCGAAAACTGTGGCTATATATTTGATTTTATGTATTTTCCGTCATCTTGTGCGGCGCTATTTAATTTTCTGTATTGTTGGGTGTTCTTTCAATCAATTGCATACCCCAATCAATGATTTATCATATTATTTGTAGTATGCATTTTGCTGTTGTATGACTTAAATTTTGTGAGTTTGTTCGTAAATTCATCTTTTATATTTTCAACTATTGAATATTGATAGTATTTTATGTATTACAATATTACATCAATTTAAATGAGTAAATATCATTTTGTATTGGTAAAAAAAATATATTTCATTTACATTCAAAAAACAGTTTTTATTATTTTTATATAATAGATTTTTAAAAAAGTTAGTAAAATAGTAATCTTTTTCTCTCAGCGCCGCAAACCTCACTCACTCTCAGGCCTCAGCGCGGCACCGCCGGTTCTCGCCCCGTCTTCCTCTTCTCTCACCACCACAACCGTCCTCTCAACTTCTCTCCCAACCTCTCTCTCTCTCTCGCTCACAACTCACAAGTTTTCTCTCACGTCCTCCCTTCTTCAACTTCGCAATCACAACTTCTCCACTCATCCTCTCACAATTTCTCTGTTCGTGCAATCCTAAACCCTAATCCTTTTTATTATTCTTCTTATTTTTATCCTAATCAAACACCTCTACCTCATTCTATGATTTTTCTTTCTTATAACGCTAACTAATTCTGATTCTGTAAATTCGATTACTTCATTTTCTAAAAGTTTGTAATTTTTTAACAGGTAGTACAATGTCTTGCACCACTACTTTCAATGTTGGATTTTCTAAGCCACTTGGGTTCAGAAACAATTTTACTTTTCACAAATCTTCTACTCACTTATTAAAGACCTTCAATTTGAGCTTCACTGATCATAGTTTTAGTTTGTGTAATTCGCATTCGAGCTCATTCCGAAGTGTTTTGAATTGTGTTGCTCAGAGTTCAGAGCAATCAGCTTCTGTTGGGGTTGATACAAAAAACAATTCTAGTAAGCATTGCTTTTAATCAATCTTTTAATTCCCTTTTGTATTATTGTATATTGTTTAATCTTACCGGTTTTTTGTTATTAATTCAGAGCGAAAACGGTTAAATGTGTTATATATATGAGTATGAATTGTATACTAACTTTATTGCTTGTACTTTTGTTTTTGTTGCTTATTTCTTAGAAGAAAAGGTGGTTGTTCTGGTTATTGGTGGAGGGGGACGTGAACATGCACTTTGCTATGCGTTGCAACGATCACCGTCGTGTGAAAGTGTATTATGTGCTCCCGGCAATGCAGGAATTGCCAGCTCAGGAAATGCGACGTGCATCTCAGAACTCGATGTTTATGATGGTGCAGCTGTAGAGTCATTTTGTCGGGAGCGGGGGGTGGGGCTAGTTGTTGTGGGACCTGAGGCTCCGCTTGTTGCAGGTTTATCAAATTATTTAGGTAAGGCTGGAATCCCAACTTTTGGTCCTTCTGCAGAGGCTGCTGCTCTAGAAGGTTCTAAGAATTTCATGAAGCATTTGTGCGACAAGTACAATATTCCAACTGCCAAGGTCTGTTTTCTTGTTCTGGTTTTCATCAAACATATTAATGATTGAACCTTGTTTTTTTTTTTTTTGGTACAAGATTGAGCCTTGTTCTATTCGAATGATATTTGCGAATGTTTCCTTCATGTATGTATGGTATCTTATAACAAGCTTATATGATATTTTCCTGGTATCTTAATTAAAACTGTCTACTTGTCTCGTCTCTTTATCGTTCTATTTATTCACGTCGGGATATAGTTTTGACTTTTGAGAAATGATTCATGTGATAATTAATGGAGACATCATGTTTTTCCTTATTTGTCCTATTTATTCCCTGTACATGGTGTTCTTCACTGCTTGTTTATTTTGCTTCCAGGTTTTTGTCATAGTATTTACTTATAAATGACTTATTAGTGCAGTACAAAACGTTTACAGACCCATCTGCTGCAAAGCAATATATTCAAGAAGAAGGAGTGCCGATTGTTGTCAAAGCAGATGGATTGGCTGCTGGTAAAGGAGTTACTGTTGCCATGACACTGGAAGAAGCATATGAAGCAGTTGATTCAATGCTGGTGAAGGGTGATTTTGGTTCTGCAGGTTGTCGTGTCATTGTTGAGGAATTTTTAGAAGGAGAAGAAGTGTCTTTTTTTGCTTTGGTTGATGGAGAAAATGCAATTCCATTAGAATCTGCTCAGGACCACAAGAGAGTTGGTGATGGTGACACAGGGCCAAATACTGGCGGCATGGGTGCATACTCTCCTGCTCCTATATTAACCAAGGAACTTCAATCTATAGTAATGGATTCTATTATCATGCCAACCGTAAAAGGAATGTCTGCAGAAGGTTGCAAGTTTATTGGTGTTTTATATGCTGGGCTTATGATCGAGAAGAAATCTGGCATGCCTAAGTTAATTGAGTACAACGTGCGATTTGGTGATCCAGAGTGCCAGGTCAGTTAAATCATAAGATGCAGTTTCTAACTTACGTACTTATTACTTAACCCTTAAATACTCTGTAAAAGGTTAAAACTACGAAGGCATTGGTGACAAGAAATTGTGTTAGGAATTCATAGTGTTCTCATAGATACACAAAGCACAGTCGGTAGTTTAGATATGTTGGTGTAACGTAATTTCTCTTTATTATTCTTTTGAAAAATGTGGTGACTTTGATGTCTATAATGCTTGAATGTTAAATTTTCTTTTTTTGGGGTCATCTCCATTTGGTTTTCAAATTGATATCCAACACTTTCAAACCTTTCATCTTATATTATTTCACACGCATAACTTTTATCATATTTGAGTAACACACACCAACCAAACATCATTATTTTATTTGCAAAACAAAGGGGGTATAACATTTGATAACAGCTGATCACATTATTTAACACTATGTTTTATGTTACTAAATTGAAGCTATTATAACTTATGCATATCGTTTTTCCTTTTGGAATTTTACACAGGTCTTGATGGTTCGGTTGGAGTCTGATTTGGTGCAAGTTCTGCTTGCAGCTTGCAGGGGAGAGTTGAGTGGTGTATCACTGGATTGGTCTCCCGGGTCTGCTATGGTTGTGGTAATGGCAAGTAAAGGATATCCTGGTTCATATGAGAAGGGAACTATAATTGAAAACCTTGAAGAAGCTGAGCTTGTTGCTCCAGGTATCAAGATATTCCATGCTGGAACTGCTTTTGATTCTGAAGGAAGATTTATTGCAACTGGGGGGCGTGTTCTTGGGGCTACTGCCAAGGGAAATGATCTTGAAGAGGCACGTGATCGAGCTTATCAAGCTGTTGAAAATGTTAAATGGCCAGGAGGCTTCTATCGCCGAGATATTGGGTGGAGAGCCCTTCCTCAGAAACATGCCACAAAGGTGTAAACTACTCTGACAAGGTTAGTAATAGACATGGTCAACAATCAATAACCGTGAATCGGATTACAAACCTAGGGCATCTCCTAGATAAGAAAGGGTAATCCATAGTTGATGTACCTTGTAATTTATTTTTTGTACAACAGTTTTGATAGGACAAATGATGATTAGATTGAGACTTGAGAGTGATACAGATTGATTTTCAACAAAAACTGTCCCACCTTGGTATTTTTTGTGCCCACAGAGCAGAAAGACACCTAGTAAAGTTGACAGTGAACCGAGTATTTGTTTTATTCATTTAACGATGCCTTAGAAGTAACAGTATTGTGCATTTATTCTAATAATTCCACCTGGATTGAGTAATTAGCAGTGATATTAAAACAAGTTTGAAAGGGTTGCCAGACAGTGATCTTACCAACAGACGAGACAGAATGAAATTACTGTCCCAACCCACGGACTCAAAATCCAAACAGAAGTACAATAAGTGAAATTTTTGGATAACTCTTTCTTCTTGACATGGAAACTGACATGCCATTTGAAATTATCAAACAAAATAAAATAAAATATGAAGTAATAAGGAAGGGAATTTTCTTCTTTTCTTAATAGAGTACCAGACTTATCTCACGGCTATATGACCAAAGATCAGGTAGTGAAGGATTATAATCATTTGGTAGAGTATGAAACTTGGTCACCAGCAGCAGCACACCAAAACACAAAATCTGGTTAATGGTCAAATGTGTTTTTTTACAAGGCAAAGTATTAGTGATTTGTTAAGGGATAAAGATTAGTTAGTAGCACATATTCAGTCTTAAACTCTCTACATAATAATCTTTCCATTTTCCATTCCTTATGACGTTACTCCTTCAGAAATTTTCCACATAATAATAATAATAATACTTTTTCCACCTTTTTAAATAGTACGTTTTATTCCTCTCTGAAATTTGTTGGAGCGTGTAATGCCTTTTTTAGAGGGTGTAATACCTTTGTGGTAGAATTATGGGGCTGTTCAAAGGTGTAAATATTGCTTGTAATAAAGGATTTCAAGTTATGACTTTGTGTTCATTCAGAAGCGGTGTTGAAGAGTTTGAATAACATTACCCCTAGTTGTATGGTGGGTTTGTAGACAGATCAATAAAGTTCAGAAGCTTTAAAAGTTGAATCAGAGGGTTAAAGTTGCAGACCTGTTGACATTACAGGGAAACAATTGGGATGCTGGTCAAATTAATGCCATATTTCCCTCAAATGTTGCTAAGAATATATTTGTGGTTCCTTTGTTTGATATTCAGGGACCAGGTGTGTTGATTTGGAAAGGGGATATGAATGGATTATATAGTGTGAAGTCAGGTTACAATATGGGGTTGAATATGAAGCAAGGGACAGATGATAACAATGGAGGTCATGACTGGTTTTGTGTGTGGAATGCGCATGTTCCGCCGAAGGTTCGTAATCTTATTTGGAGGATTGCTCGTAATTGTTTACCAACCCGTCTCCGTTTAAACGAGAGGCATGTCCCTTGTTCTATAAACTGTGAAATTTGTAATGATTCAGTGGAGAGTGATTGGCATTTTCTTTTTCAGTGTGATACGAGTATTCAGAGTTGGCAAACAGCAGGATTATGGCCTCAAGTTCGGGACAGAGTGCAAAGAATGAATTCAGTAGCAGAAGTGGTGCTAGATATATGCTCGCGAGAAGTCGAGGCTGTGGTGAACCGATTTATGATGATTGTGTGGGGACTGTGGCATAACAGGAATGAATGGATATGGAATCAAAAGCAAATGAACCCGGACCAGATTAATCATTGGGCACAAGCACGGTGGTCCGAATGGAATGCAGCACAACATCGGGTTACAGCAGATGCTACCGAAGGTTCTGCTGTTCAGAGGCGATGGGTTAAACCAAATACCGGAGAATTAAAATGTAATGTTGATGCGGCTTGTCATCGTTCAATCGACAAGACTAGCTATGGATGTTGTTTAAGAGATTCAAATGGTGATTTCATTCAAGCTTTGTCAGGTTGGTGCAATCCTGAGTTATCAGTATGTGAGGGGGAGGCACTAGGAATGTGGCAAGCCATGTCATGGGTTCAGAATTTGGGTTTGAGTAAAGTGATATTTGAAAGTGACTCCAAGACCTTAGTTGATGCAGTTAACTCCAAATCTGTAGGTGGTTCAGAATTTCATGCTTTAGTCTCTTTAGAATTTTGCTTAGTTTAAATAACAATTTGAGGTTAAGTTTATTCTCCGGCAAGCGAATATGGTCGTCCAGTTTAGCAAAAGCGGCCATTTCTAATGATAGTCGGCAGTCGTTTGATTTTATTCCTCCTTGTATTTATCGTTATTTAATTAATGATATGAGTTGAGTTTGTTTTGTTAAAAAAAAAAAGCAATATAAAAAAAAGACCTGACAAAAAAAAACAATATAAAGAAAAGGAAAAACTATTTACACTAGGGTGCATTTGAAATGTTAATAATTGAAATGTTTTTTTAAAGTGTAAATATGTTTACAATAATAGTGTTTTTTTTATCGACAATGAATTGATTCAAGTGGTATGAGTCTTGGTCCCCTTAAGCATGTGGTCAAAGATTCGATTTTTGGCTCATGCGTATGGAGAAAATTCAGTTGGAAAGGGAGAACCCACCTTGTATGCCCCACAAGTTCCCCGACGAAGATTAATTATCGTGGAAACTTCGTACCAATATTAACCAAAAAAAAAAACTTTTTTCATATATAATATTTTTACAATATTTTCTAGCTTAATTAATCTACAATGTTTTTTTACACAATACTGTACTAATACTATTATATTAAATTAAATAATAAATAAAATTATAATCTCATTTTGTTTTGCCTTGTTTGGCATCACCAAATTAGAGCTTGTGAATCCATTCAAGCAAAAAACACTTTCCAATTCTTCCATTTCTCGTCTCGTCTCGTCATCTTTTGTTTTGTGCCTTCAACACGAAGCAAAGGAACCATCAGGTTTGGTTTCCACCAACCCAACAACCCCAATTCCCAATTCCTCTCTCTTTCTCCATTATGTCACGCAAAATTTCCTTTTTGTGTGGAATTTTCAGAAATTAAGCTAGAAAATTGGTGAATTCAATGGCAACAGCAGTTTCAGGATCAATGGTGGGTGACTCATCATGGCAGGCACATTTGGCAATGGCATTGGTGCAGCTATTCAATGGTGGCTATCATGTAATTACCAAAGTAGCCCTTAATGTTGGGGTTAATCAGTTAGTTTTTTGCCTCTACAGAGATCTACTTGCCCTTTCTATCCTTGCTCCTATTGCTTATATTCGTGAAAAGTATGCTCTTTTTCCCTTTCCATTTCAAATTTATGTTATAAAAATGTACCCTTTTGATCTTTTCTTTATCTGGGTTATGATGTGATTGAAAGATTTTGTATTGCTCTAACTAGGATTCTAATCCTATTTTTGCGTTGTTTTTTTTTTTTATCACCCTTTTGAAAAGTTTGAATTTTGTTGATTGGATTTTTTTTATTTGATTCTGTAAGACACTGATGATGAGATTGAATTAGAATCTTAAAATGAAATGCCTTTTTCTCACGTCGCTGCCTTTGTTGGTCAGTCGTTTGAAACAATATGACTGCTCATATCTGCATGTTTGTAGCAAATGGGAGCTTGGTTCATTTATGTTAGGGAAATGATGCTTGGATATCAAAAGTTTGATGCCAAGTATGTTGTTACTTGGTTTTTGTATGTATTTTGAAATGTGTGTAAGTTAGTATAAGATCAAAAGTTAGTGAGATATAGAGAAAAGTACATATGGACAACTGTTAATATATAGAGGAAAGTTTGTGCTAATTATGTTTAGGGAAATGTGTGTAAGTTGTAGTATAAGATCAAAAGTCTATGTTCAAATAGCACAACTGTTATGTTACCTAATTCTTTATTTTGTGTCTTGTATTATGGGATTGGTGCCTTGGATTAGTCAGTTTTTAGGCAGGATATCGAGTTTCCAAAAAAAAAACTACGGTTTTTGTGACCTACATTTTTTTAACAAGTTTGGAATGTACATGAAATTGATGAAAATACTCCCTATGTCTTTAAATTTTTTTGCCAATTTAGAATATTGAGTATCAATTACGTACATTTTTTCAATAGTACCCTTATTTATTTGTACCTCAACTACCCTATATTAATTAGTCAAAAAATATCATTTTTACCATGAAAATAGGTGTAACTAATGATTTCTTAAGACATGCGCATAACCTTAAACAACAGATAATATGAAACGGAGAGAGTTACACTTGTGTTTATTGATATCTTGAGTTATCTGCCTGTTAATTAGAACACATTCCATGTTTAACTAATACTATCATGTAGTTTATCCTTTTTCATATTAGTTTGAGGTTATTAATTACTATTTAAAAAATCTTGTTCTAGTAATGTTATTGTTTGTGTGTGGTGGCTATTGATTCTAGACTTCCATTATTATCATATATGTGAAGATGACTCCTAATTTTGATTGTTAGAAGCATAGGTCAATGTCAATACCTACTTTGTACATTTTACTATGCTACTATATTCTACATTCTACATCTTCAATATTTCAAAATGATATTTTATCGTATTGTTCACTTTTTTAATGTTGTAAGAATATTTTGATCAAACCATGTTGGCCGAAGACGGACACGACCACCCATTACTAAGGACCTACTGATTTCATTCTTCTTTCTTGGATTAACTGGGTAAGGTTTTCGATACTAGTCACTTCCTATTTCCATTGCACATGGATAAGAGAATCTTTTATTGATGAGTGTGGTATTTTTGCGCTGTCATTCATGAACAGGATATTCGGCAACCAACTTCTGTTTCTTATTGGTTTGAGCTATACAAATCCAACTTATGCTGCTGCTACACAGCCAGCAATTCCAGTCTTTACATTTTTGTTCGCTGTAATGATGGGGTCAGTTTTGCGCTGTGTATCATAAATAAAACACGAACACAAATTGCACAATCTTAATTATTAATAAACTTATACGGATAAACCAGGACATACAGTAGTGCATACATTAATAAACTTTTTCTTGCAGTACAGAAAAAGTGAACTTGCGTAGGTATGAAGGTCTAGCAAAGGTTTTAGGAACTCTTATCTGTGTTTCTGGTGCCATATTGATGGTTTTGTATCGCGGTCCAATTCTGATAGGATATGCAGAAATTGATCATGTAGCACGAAATGAAATTAGTGCGAGAGGTCAACCTGAGCCTTCTGGATGGTTTATCGGTGCTTTACAGGATCGTGGTCTTGGCCATTTTCATCTTGGGGTTCTGTGCTTGATAGGAAATTGCATGTGTATGGCTGCTTTTCTGGCCATTCAGGTATGCATCTTTTTAGTATATTAAATTAAATGGATATTAATTACAGCATTAAGCGAAAACTTTGGTGCTCTTCAATATGTGTAATGTTGGTGCATTTAATTTATCACCATTAATTATTTTCAGGCACCAGTATTAAAAAAATATCCTGCAAATCTATCTGTCACGGCATATTCATATTTCTTCGGAGCTGCTATGATGGTGACAGTCTCATTTTTAATGACTAGTGAGTCAACTAGCTGGAGTTTGACATCGTCCGAAGTACTTGCTGTTATTTATGCCGTGAGTTACCAAAATTTTAAATCAGTCTCTAGTTTCATGTACTCTCCATTAATAATTGCCTATGATTTTGGTCCATATTTCTATATTAAACTGTTAGAACTGTCCTCAAAACTTCCCTGTTAATTGTTTGCACGATATCAGCTATCAATTTTTCACTGTTTGGTAGTCATTTTCACTTAATGAAGTAGGACTCGAAGTTTTTGCAAGTTTGTCATACTTTTAAAAGTTTAAACATTGGTTTAATTATGATATGTTATTAGTGTAAACTTTTTAATTATTTGTAAATTACTTGGTTGTTACCGGAGCAACTGAATTCATTGTTGCCCTTGTTGGCAAAATATCTCAAAACAGTTTCTCCCTTGGAGTGGCAATAGTTGAGAGTAATATGGGAATTTTCTGTTATGATTCGCGATGTGTTCTGTCTTGTGATGCAAGATTGTTAAATGGATGGAAACAATTGAGAGTATCCTATGTTCTTACAAATATGTTGATATATGTAAACTTCAATTAGATTATTTTGGTGGATTATTAATGTGTAGATTTCCACAACATTTTGATTTATTTGTTCAGGGAATTATTGCATCTGCCCTTAACTATGGACTCATTACATGGTGCAACAAAATAATAGGACCAGCTTTGGTTGCCCTATACAATCCACTTCAACCTGCATTTTCTGCCCTACTGTCTCGAATATTCCTCGGAAGTCCGATTTACTTAGGAAGGTATAGTATATATAGCTCCTTTTACTTCCAGATATTAATTGAATGCATTCTATTCTAACTTGAATAAATGGTTACAAACCTAGCATTACACGTTAATAATCCACCAAAATAATCTAATTGAAGTTTTTGAAAAACTGGAATCCACAACTTCATTTTCGGAAACAATTTTACCAGTAGACCTTTTTCGAAGTTTCTCGTTCTTAATGTTTTTTTACTATCCATGTGACAACAGCATCATAGGAGGATCATTTATCATTGCTGGTCTATATACTGTTACTTGGGGATCATATAGAGAAAGAAATGCAACAGTTGGAGTTAGTTGGGAAGCTGAACCACTTATCCGGGATAAATATCACGTTTTTTCTGTGTCCTCTAGTGTATCTACAAGTCCAAAATCATCAGCAGATTAAGGAAATTAATTACAAAATATCAATGCCTTGTATAAAAAAAGTTTTGTCATGGTTCTTCAATCTGTTACTGCTTGTCAAATTAACATGCAAGCAATTCTCTTGTTCATGGAACTCACTAAATATTCTGTAATATATTGTTACACTTTTCTACTAGATTTTCTGAAGTTTTGGTGATATCTAGCATATTGAAAATTTAACTATTAAATAGTAATGAAGTTTAAAATTGATTAAATTCTGCATTTTGGCAGCATTTGGAATCAAGTCCCTTGTTTTTTAGCGGATCAAATACACTCAATGTCTTTGTGAAAATGGTTTCATTTAATATAACTCAAAAATAGTGAAATATATTTGGCAAGTTGGAATATATTTAAATTGGAAGGTAAGAATGAAAATTATGTTCAACAGAAAAGGGAAAAAAAATTACTAAGTTAATAGTGACTTTGACCAATGAACATTTGTTTTGACCAATGAACATTAAATATACAGTATATCTTTTCCAGCCACCTCTGATTATTTATATTTCAAACAAGAAAAGTATGGAAAATTTAGGGGTGTATTGGTTTGAGATTTTACGAGACAATTTTGGCAAAAAAAAGTTTTGATGATTTTATGAGATTTTGTTGGACTATATTGATTTGATGAGACAATTAAAGACTTTTTTACAATCAAGATTTTTAACACATGATTTGAATGAACTTTGAGAGATTTTTTTCAAAAGATTTTTTACGATCAAGATTTCATAATAATACTTTATTATGAAACTTTTGTAAATTAAGAAAATTTTTAAAAAATCAATAAATTTTAATAAAAGAAATTATATTTTTTTGAGAATCCAAAAACAAAAAATTCCTTTTTTTTTTACACTTAAAAAGAAGCAGATGTATTTGATAAGAAGAAGGAAAAAAAAACTGGTACAGTGATGATGAAAATAAAAAATCTTGGAGAGTTTGAAAAAGTCTCGAAACTTTTAGTGAGATTATTGAATAAGTGAACAAAGAAAAGAAGAAGAATTCGTCAAAAAAGAAGAAGAAGAAAAAAATCTGGTGCAGTAATGATGAACTGCGAAAATAATAAAGAAGAAGAAGAAATTTGATACATTGACTTTTGGTGAGATTGTTGAAAAGTCTTAAGACTTAAGACTTGGAGAATTCAAAAAAGTCTTAAGACTTTTGGTGAGATTGTTGAAAAGTCGTGTATTTCCAACTAAAAAGTCTCTCAAAATTCAATGAATTATAGCTGTTATTGTGCTGTTGTTATACTCTTATTCTGTGGCTAGTATCTTATAATTCTGTCCAAAAAATCATTTAGGGTCTGTTTGGTTCAACATAGGGGGAGGGGAGGGGAGGTATTTTAATGAAGGGGAAGGGAGGTGAGGGGAAGGGAGGTGAAATTTGTACTTACACATATGTTTGGTTCAAAAGAAGGAAGGGGAGGGGAGGTGAGGGATTTTAATTAGATATATGTTTGGTTCAAGAGGGGGAGGGGAGGAATTTTATAACTAATTTACATTTTTATCCTTATAATCTTAAAACCATATCATAATAATAAATCATACCACAAATTTGGTATAAAATAAAATAAAAAGTATACCACACATGAATTGAGTTATATCTCTTCGACACAAATTAAACTATTTGTTGATAGTAATTTTTCAACCCTGATAATAAATGTAATCCAATAAGACATTTATAAAATTAAATTCTACAAAAATTGAACCAAACACATTTCATTAAAATTTTCCCCTCACCTCCCCTCTCCTCCCCTCCATTTACCTCGAACCAAACACACCATTAGTATCTTAATTTAATATTCTTATTTTTTTCAACCACCTCTCATTATTTAGTATTCTTATAAAAACTTTGAATACCAATTAAAACTCTAAGCTCTTCAAATAATTTTAAAAAATTGAGTAATTATTTTGACTAGAACTTAATTATATATATTTTTTTGCAGAATCAACAAATACTACTAAAATTCAAAAACTATAAAATTCTGAATTTAATTATACTTGTAACCATGTAAGAAAATTAAAAAATTAATCAATCGTTAGTTGGTTCAGTGGTGGTTGACGTTGAACTTGGTAGTGAGGACCACAGTTCGATATTCCGCAACTGCAATCAGAAAGGGCTGAAATCGGTCAGAACCGACCCTCGAACCAGATTAAACTTATGGTGTAAAAAAAAAATTTAAAATTAAATTAACTTTTTATTTTTGGAGATAAAATAAGTATAGTCAAAATGTTGATATCTTGTTCGTTTTTTGTCTGCAGTGATTACCTTCGACCTAACCGACGACCTTCAAAACCGAATGTTCTTCCATTTTAGAACAAATTCTCTCTTCAAAATTCAATTCTTTGATAACAACAATGTCTCAATCATCTTGTTCCCATAGAATCTCATTCTCCTACTGAAAATTCTTCAACAACAACATCACTGTGTTGTTCATCTTGATTCATCACACGAAATGCCATGCTTTCTTCAACCACCTAATCAATACCCCAAAATCCCATCTGGGTTTTCTCTAAATCATCAAAAGATATGGTCTTTGCAAAAATCGCTTCACTTGTTTCCTTCAAATTCTCAACCCCACAATCATCACCTAATCTCAGAATCTCTTCTTCTCTTCAAGATTTCACTTCATATACCCATTTGAAACAACCCCTTCAAACTGCAGTAACAACAACAACAACAACACCAGCATCTTCTAGGAAGAAATGCATCAGAACTATAAGGCTTGTACTTTTACTTACATTGTTTCTTTTACTCACATACTTGATTTTTATGTTTGTTTACTCTTTTTGGAATATTGGGTCTGGTAAATACTATGTTGTTCTTGATTGTGGTAGTACCGGAACTCGTGTTTATGTGTATAATGCTTATGTTCAATTTAAGAGACATAGTAGTCTTCCTATAGCGGTTAAGTCTTTGAGAGATGGCTTGCATAGGAAGAAGCCTACTGGTCGTGCTTACGATCGGATGGAAACTGAACCGGGGATTGATAAGTTAGTATATAATGTTTCTGGTTTGAGGGGTGCTTTGAAACCGTTAGTTAGGTGGGTGAAGAAGCAGATACCGGTGCATTCGCATAAGAGTACTTCTTTGTATCTTTATGCTACTGCTGGTGTTAGGAGACTTCCTAGGAAGGAGTCTAAGTGGTTGGTAGATAATGCTTGGTCTGTGATCAAGGATTCTCCTTTTTTGTGTAAGAAGGATTGGATTAAGATTATTTCTGGTACTGAGGAAGCTTATTTTGGATGGATATCGCTTAATTATCATAGTCGTATTTTGGGTGTTAGTCCTAGGAAGGCGACTTATGGTGCACTTGATTTGGGAGGATCGTCGTTGCAGGTTACTTTTGAGAGTGATCAACAAGTTAATAGTGAGACTAGTTTGTATGTTAGGATTGGATCGGTGAACCATCATCTTACTGCATATTCTCTTGAGGGTTATGGACTCAATGAGGCGTTTGGGAAGTCGGTGGCACATCTGTTTAAGAAAGAGTTTGGCTCATCAGCGGCTGGTAAAGATATAGAGCTCAAGCATCCTTGTTTGCAATCTGGCTACAAGGCTCGATACATATGCCCTCGTTGTGGCAAAGGTGGAAGTCTTTCTGTTGGTGAGAAACGGTTGAGTAAGCAAGGTGGGTCAGGAACTCCGTTAGTGCTTGTCGGTGCTCCTAATTGGCAACAATGCAGTGCACTTGCGAAAGTTGTCGTAAATTTGTCTGAATGGTCCAATCTCAGTCCAGGACTTGATTGCGGAGTGACACCTTGTGCATTGCAAGATAATCTCCCTCGCCCATATGGCCACTTTTACGTGATTTCTGGATTTTATGTTGTGTATCGGTTTTTCAACTTGTCTTCTGAAGCCACACTTGATGATGTGTTGAAAAAGGGTGAGGATTTCTGTGAAAAAAGATGGGATGTTGCGAAGAAAAGTGTTGTGCCTCAGCCCTTTATTGAGCAGTACTGCTTTAGGGCACCATACATTGCCTCACTTCTGAGAGAGGGTTTGCACATTAATGATAACCAAATATCTGTTGGCTCTGGCAGCATCACCTGGACACTTGGGGTTGCCTTGTTAGAAGCTGGGAAGGCATATTCCACTGGATTCGGGCTTCGTAACTTTGGAGTGCTCCAGATGAAGATAAATCCTCTTATTCTTATCGCTATCGTGTTGTTTTCTTTTATTGTCCTTCTTTGTGCTTTATCATGTGTTGGCAATGGGATGCCGAGATTTTTCCGGAGGCAACATCTTCCCATTTTCAGGCATAACGGTGTTTCCAGTGCTTCTGTTCTTAATTTTCAGCGATGGAGTCCAATGAGCTCCGGTAAGCTGTTTATCCAAACACTGATTTCTGATTACCCAATGATAACTTAACATAGTAACAGTTTAGTTCAAAGCTTTTCCTAGATGCTTACTAAATACCATTCATATGTTAGTAGTTTTTCTTTCAATTTTTACTATCAAATTTAGTTTAACGGCGATCACCTAATTAGATCATGGTAAATTTTTACCACTATAACTTCCTCAATTCCTTTTTAGTTGTCGTTTTAAGATACACACACCAAGAAAACCAATAGATTTTGTTATTTTTGATAGAGTTATTTGTCTTTTCTCTATAATACCCTTAACTGTTTATTATGACGTCCCACCTAGTTCTCTCTATGAGAGCATTACAACATAATAGTTAATGCTGCATTGAATTTTGAAAACGACAAATAAATAGGAACAAAGTTTTTATACAAAAGCGACCGTTAAAAAGGAACGGATGGAGTATCTTTTATTGCATTCTTATCATAACTTGCTTTTACTACTATAACTTAGTTTATGGATAATCTATGCACTCTACTTTTAAAATGACCTTTGATGCCATTTTACATCGATGATGCTGCAGGGGATGGAAAAATAAAGATGCCACACAGCCCAACAGTTGCAGGTCCACACGGAAGTCCATTTGCCATGGGGTATGATTTTGGTGATAACAGTGATGGCATCCAGCTAGTCGAGTCTTCCCTGTACCCATCAGCCAGTAGCGGAGTATCACATAGTTATTCCTCAAATAGTTTAGGGCAGATGCAGTTTGACAGCAGTAATACGGGTGTCTTCTGGTCTCCTCATCGAAGTCAGATGCGTCTGCAGAGTAGGAGATCACAGTCTCGAGAAGACCTCAATTCTTCAGTGGCTGAAGCACACCTGGTGAAGGTTTAAGGCATCATTTTCTGGAAATATTGGTATGATTACATCAATATTCTCTTTAAAGATAGTACATCTTTTTAACAGCCAAATTTCTTAGAGTTTTTCTTTGATTTTAGAGGGAATTATATTTGATACATAGAATCAACTGGCTGTAGGCAGATAATTATTATGCAAATATATATATTCTTTTCTGTTGAATGTTCTTTCTGTATTTCATTAATTCATTACAAATTCCTCACACATTAAGATTTCCACACAAAGTTTGTAGCAATGTTGTCTAAGTATAAGTGGATTTTGATGAATCGGCTATGAAAACCTCAACGCTGTCCTAGTTTCACTATTAGTGCATTAGTGGCCGCAGTTCTAGTTTTTGCTAGCTGAGGCGGTAGCAATAGCCGAAAGAGAACTTTAGGGTTTTTAAAAATAATAAAACTGAAGAATCTGCATGTATGTCGAACATGACCTATTTTTATAATAGAAAATTTGAAGAGCCCATGACTCGTGAGTATATTCATCGTAATAAGTAAACCTTTCAATACAATACAATAAGCTATGCTTTGACAAAAATAAAATAAAATACATAAGTTATGCTCTGCCTTCATGCCTTTTTTATTTGTATGGAACATGCCTTTTTATATATCATTGACTTATGTGGAGTAAGCTATTTGCCGCAACACTATTTGCTAGTGCTACTACCTCTGTCCCTAAATATAGGACCCCCTTGAGTAAATCACAGAAATTAAGAAAGTTGGTTAGTGTTAAATATGCTGACAATTAGTATTGCTTTTATAGATTGTGAATTAGTAGTTGATTTTTCATTAGAGTATTTATTATAGATTGTAGAAAAAGATGTATGCTGGTAAAGAAATAATTAATGTAGTTGAAATGAGTCTTATGAAAGGGACAAAGAAAAAACTCAAGAGGGTCTTAGAAAAGTTGAAAAAATTTGGCGTTCCACTATTTTCTGCGTCTGCTATTGGTAACACTGGTTTGTAGATTTTAGACTGTCTTTGTACGTGGGAGAAATTGTCATGGCCGGATATGAGATGTAGACCGATAAAATTAAGTCTCCAACTTTAATAAGACTTCTCATAGTCTTATTTCTGTCCTAGCATTTCAGAGGTTTTTGTCGTGGAGATGACCGAAGCTGAAGATAAAGTCTGATTGTTGGATGATTCCAAGTGAATTCACTTCTCCTGAAACTCACTTCTAAACTGGATTCCTCCACAAGTTGCATAGCTCAAACAAGTTCTCATTTTCGGAAACCGACATCTTCTATACTATGCTACTTGATGTCTCCGGTGGTTTAGTTTTTCTGGTGCCCCAAAGCCTTTGGAAGTGAAGTAAATCATCAAAATACTAACATGCAAAAGAATGGATCTATTCCATTATATTGACAACAAGATCAATTAACTATTAGCTTTTGTTATAGCATTCTTTAGAGTTTAGACTAATTAACTGTCATTACTACAGAGAAGAGAATGTTCTCGTGTTTCATAAGTGATTATTAACAAGATCAGTTGTAAACATAGTTCAACACTCACAATTTATACATCAAATATGCTACTGAATTTATTTTGAAAGTTATTTGCAACTTCTACTTTTAAAAGATTTTGACTACTATACTATTTACATTGTTAAATAAAGAGAAACTGGTTTTCAAGATTCGTCCAGTGTTCATATTTTTACCTTAGTGGAATGATGATAACCCCTAGAAGTTACAATGAACTTGAAATTGCTTGTTGCATAACTAAAACGTGAGTGATGAGTATTGACATATGGAGCCTACATGTCGCAAAAGTTTGAAAACTGTGTCTTTTTTATTAAAATAAAGGCAGTTGTTGATTTTAGATCGAATGATTGACATTGATTACAAGGTCCGTAAATCTGTTTCCGACAAACAGTTCCTGTCATTAGGGCATGTTTGTTATAGATTTTTTGAAAATAGATTCTTGTAGTGTTATATAATTTTGTGTAAAAAAAATTTAGAAAAAAACTTTTTATAAAATTTTCAAATGAAAATTTTGTTTGAATAGCTATTCTTAAAATGCTTGATTTCTTCCGTGTCAAATTGTTTTACGGAGAATATCCACTAAACTCTGTTTTTAATACCTTTGTACATAAAATAGACAATTAATTACACTATTAATTTTTTAAAATATAAGCAAATTATTTAACATATAGCTTATGGAGTTATATAAAAACAACACTCCACCTAAAAAATGGAAAGTTACCTTCACCGCAACAAATATTAACTTCCATTTATATATACTAGGGATAAACCCGTGCAACGCACGGGTTCGATTAAAATATATAATTAAAATATTTTTATAAATAAAAAATAATAATTGTGATAAGTATAATCATATATAGTTAAAAGATAGATATTAATTTAAAATATGATTATATTTAATATTAGTATATAAGTATAAATTTAAAAAAAAACAAGTTGTTTAGAAATATGAGTTTTTTCATTAATTTATATCGTAGTTTTATTTATAATTTAATGTAATAGATCTCTTATAATATTTTAGAATCATATTTTATTTTAATAGTGTAATCGTATAAGATCTTAGTTTTCTTTATATGAATTGCAACTGTATAGTCACATGTACCACTTTGCTTTTTATTTTTGATGTATTTTTTTTCCAATAAGATCTTAGTTTGAATGTTGATTTTCTTTATAAGATCTTAGTTTATTTTTGTTATAAATGTGAATATTTTTTGTTGCCAATATATAAGTTTGGATGATGATTTCATATATATGAATTTAGGCTTAGTTATTTGGCTCAGGTAAATAAAGTTTATTATTTTAGAAGAATTTCACATGTCATCTTATTATTTGCTTAAAAAAATGTTATATTTTTCTTACAAACATCTCACTATTTTATTTTGAGCCGTAACCTAAACATTTTTTTAACACTTTATAGAATATGTACTTATTTTATTTAAATATTTGCATTATTATTTAAATCAAATCAATAATTTTGAAATTTTTAGTGAATTTCAGATCACATGCACACACTATATGTAAAGAATGAGATTATCTAAATCACCTTATTATTTTGCATGTAATTATGTTTTAATATCTACAGTTTCTACAATTTCTAAAATTTATTTTGACGTATGAGCATCAACAATTTATATAGTTGATGATTTTTCATCTTAATCTTGAAAAATTATAACTATTTACTCTACCCCTTCACACAATTTAAGGTCTCTCAGATTTATAAAAAAGACGATTCTTGTTCTGATAATAAATTGTTTCTATTGAAGTTTCTTCTCAAACATTCACCTGATAGAATATTTATATCCCATATTTTATTGGTCAAAAATTTTCATAATGTTTTTAGCTAGCGGTTTTATTTATCTTCTTTTTACTATGCTTAATTCATTTTTTTTATCTTTCATTTTTTTTAATGATTTTTTTTGTCCCCTCATTGTTTTTTTGTCTTTTGCTATTGAATAATTTTTATTAGGGTTTTCAGTATAGTTTAGTAGTGCTTATTAGAATGCAATACTCTTTTTTTATAGAGGGGTACTTTTTTTTTATATAATATAGAGCAGTACTCTTAAATCATATTCTCAAAATATTATGCACAAAAAATTATTAGATCGAATTGTAGTCTTGCAAGATCATAAAAGCAATATAAAGGATACAATTTATAAATCCAGTAACCTGGTTACACATGCAAATTATTAGAGTTGATGTCTTGAAAGATTTTGAGAACGTATAAAAAATTGAAATTTATAAACAATAAAAGACATATATGTAAACTAATATAATTTTTTAATCATTGAATAACATAACTGATATTCAAGAGATTGACTCATCAACTACCACAAAAACCAATACTTGAAATGTAACCATCATCCCATAAGGTATTCAATGCAAAAAGTTATTTCATTCTAATAGAAGGTGAATAATATGTAACCTTTGAATAATGAATAAGAATAGTAAATGTCATTATATAAAATCAATTTTTTTTATTATAGATAGATAGATAGATAGAAAGTTGTAGAATTGTAAAAGTTATATTATTTATTTATTCACCTAGAATAAGAAGTTGCATGAAATTTTTTAGAGGTGTCAAATCATCACAATGCTTGCTTAATAGATAGAAGATAGATAAATAGATTTGAAAATTGAAAATAAATACAATATTCTAACAATTACTTAAAGCTTGCAACCGTGGAACAAAACACTAAATGATCATTTTCAACCTGAAAAAAGATAGAGGTAATTAAAAAAGTTATTAGATATGATGTCTTATAAGATCATAAGAGCAATCAAACAATTATAATTTACAAACTTAAATGAAAGACAATTATCTCATACCTATGTATATCAATTTCTTAAACATTGAGTCGCATGCTTGGGAATGTAACTATATATATATATATAGAAACACACACTAATGAATTTATGTAATCTTTAAAATATACTCATAACGCAAAAAAATGAGAGTTTGAAACGATGATACTTAGCTTGTTGAAGTTCCTTTGAGCAAGAAACACGTTTCAGTACAAAGAGGTTGATAGATTAAAGAATGAACACACAAAATGAGTATTACAATTGCATGATGTGAGAAAGTGGATAGGTTATTGCACATTTATACAGGATACTACTCAACTACAAATATGTTTAATTTTGTAAACGTTTTTTATATATGAAAAGTTGTGCTCTTTCAAGTTCTAGAGGATTAACACAATCATAAATTATATGAAAAATTTCCGTTTTGTTTTAGGAGTATTTAATTTTAGTTGGTCCCTTTTAATTTAATTTTTCATTTTTTCATTTTTTAGTATTGATATATCCTTTTGTAAGCAATTTTATTAGAGGTGCCACATCATCACAATGAAGGCTTTGGAGCAACTCAACCTTCCTTTTACTAGTAAAAGATTGTTTCCTTTACAGTATAAACAACAATAATTGTACCTTACAACAGAGACAAACAATTCCCAATTTCCATCATATTATGAGTTATGATACCGACAACTTCCTCATGTCACTCTCACTCACAAACAGTCCATGAAAACCATACGGCACCCTCCTTGGCAACTTCACCTCCGCCACTATCTCCAACTCCGGCGACTTAGCATCCATCACTATAAACCTCGACTCTCCCTTCTTCTCATCATGCACATAACTCACCAAATAACCATCATCCTCTTCAACACCATCCTCATTCGCCACAAAAAACGGTTCACCTCCAAAACAACCTTCTCCATACATCCTACACCCAACTTCCTCCCCTTTCAACACATCAATCTTAACAACTCCTGAAATCTTCGGCATTGGATTCCCAATGGCCGCGTAAACAAACCTACTTCTCTTCCCTTGAAATTTAGGGTTTAAAACTGCGAAATCAAGATTTCTAGCTGATAATGGTTGTCTTGATATAATCCCGGTTTCAATGTTAATCTTCACTTTCTCGATCATTGCATGAACAAGCTCCAATCTCTCCATTGTATGCTCAATGGAGAGAACATTCGGTGCTATAAGTGTAATCGTTTTTCCATCTTCTTCATCCCACGCGTTTATGGCGTGAACTATATTAAACCCTGGCACATCAAACCACTTTATCTTCGATTCATCGTTAGCATAACGAGGAAGTATTCCGATCCTTGGAATTTTCGAAGGATCGGAACCTACCGGAGGTCCACCTGAAATCATTTCAAGTGGATTCATCCCGAGCTGTATATCGGCAAATACAGCATATTTTTTAGTAATGGCGAAATCATGAAGAAATGATGGTCTTGTCATGGAGAAAACGGGAACATCGTTGTGTTTAACTCCGTTAGAATCAAAACGGAAATAGGTTAAAAAAGGCGGAATTGGACCGTAACGGAAAGCAAAAGTTTCACCTGTTTCACCATCAATTTTTGGATGTGCCGTCATACTCATGGAGAGTTTACCGTCAAAATCATAACGGCCAACTGTTTCAATATCACCATTTTCCGTTAACTTAATTTCATAAGGAAGATCTGATTCTCCCAAAGCGAAAAGACGGTTACCAAACAGAGCTAAACTGGTGTTTGCTAATCCAATGCCATTAGATAGATTATACTGACCGGTTATGACACGTGCGGCGGTTACAGAGCCACGTGCTGCAGAAGCAATAAGCGAATTGAAACCGGAAAACACGTTTGGGAAAAGTGGGTAACCCGCTTCGTTTTCGGTTTTGTATTTGTAAGTTTTAACGTAACGGCTACAGAGTGTGGCTTTTCCGTTTGAGATTGTAACGGCGTGAAGCATGCCGTCACCGTCAAAGAGGTGGTAAGGTCCACGTGGAAGGAATTGTGGGTTTGGGCCATTTCTTATGTAAGCGCCGTTAAGTGACGGTGGTAAAGTGCCGTTAATGATTTCGCATTGTGTTGGAGGGAGTTCATTTAGTACCGGGGAGAAATTTTGTGACAAAACATGTCTTGGATCAACTGATGGTTTTATTGGTGGGTCTATGAAATTGTTTATGATGTCATCAAATGTGTTGATTAATAGTGATGGAAATGATGGTTCTTGTTTTTTGGTTGTGGTTTTGAGGTTGTGGGTGGTGGTGGTGTTGGTGGTTTTGGGGGGTGTAGGAAGAGTTTTTGTGGTGGTAGTTTTTAGTGTTTGAGTTTGTGAAATTTGGGGTTTTTCTTTGGTTTTGATGGAAGATATGTTAAGTGGAGGGATAGGAGTTGTAGGTGGTTGTTTGCTTGTTATTATGATGGGTTTAGGGACCATGGTGATAAGGTATAATTGATATTAATTGGAGAAGAAGATAAAGTATGAGGTATAGGAAAAATTAAGAGTGGGGAATTGTGATTTTTGTGAGAAGGGAGGTATGATACTTATCTTGTGTTGGATGGGAAAAAATCAAAATGTTTTTATTGTTGACGGTTGTTGGGATGAAAATGAAATAATTAAGATATATGAGTTTTTGGGTTAATGCTATGGATTGGTTCACCGTGGACAAATGATCTATCGAATATGAGTTTTTGGTGCGTTAATCCTACTATAAATCAATAATTCCTAATTTTCACTTGATGTCGGAACGGACTTGATAAAGAATGTTGACTACTACCGATCGTTAGTTGATTTACGGTGATTGATGTTGGATTTAATAAAGAGGATCATGATTCGATTCCTCACAACTACGATCGAAAGATGGTTAAAGTCACTTGATGTCAGAACTAATTTTCAAATCAGATTAAATGGTTTAACGAGTCAGATATTGGTGGTAAAAACAAAAAATAAATAAATGGACTACTCAATATTTTTGGCCTATAACAAATCTAAATAAAGATAGAGATAATATGGATGAATTTGGAATATTAATCCAAAGATATATTCCTTATTATTTGATGATGACACTTTGAGGATCTGGATTGCATGGATACAAAATTCTGATATAAGTTGGAGTGATCTGCATTGTTTAGATTAAATTAGATGGCTCACATTATATATTCTCCAAATTAATCTCTACCCTTCAAAGTTTATCAACAATCATGACGGTGACGGTGATAGTTCATTTCCCACTTTGAAGTAGCATGTCTATGAAGAACCTGCATTCAAGCGATGATGAAGAAGCACATAAACTAACTTGTAAATAAGTAGAGTGTCGGGATTCAAACTTTAACTCCTACATATAAAATGTGATTTTCTTAATCTTACCGACAAAATTAAGTTTAAGAAGAGAAATCTATTTATTAGAATGGTTTTTAATTAATCTTTCATTAATATCTAGTAAATAACATAAATATGGCATAGATAAATAGAGTAACATGAAAGATGATGAAAGATACTAATACAAGCATTAAGGTATACACTATACAAGTGTGTGGTGCATAGGAAAAGCATATAACTAAATCATGATATTTTTATTTGGAATCAATAAATGCACAAAGGGTCCACCTTTCTTTCAGCCATTCAAAAGATTAGGTGCCTCTTTCAATTTTCATAACCACATATGGACCAATTTCAATTTTTGTTTTAGGAATAGACCACAACTATTTTCATTATTTTTGTTTCTCACAAGCAGAGTAATTATCCACAAGGAAATTGTAATGGGATGGATATTCGTATGGATAATATTTTAAACAACTTTGGCAAAATGTAACTCCTAATTTAATTAGTAAAAAATATCAAAATTGTTAAGTTGAATGTTATGGTTAGAGTTTAAACTCGGACTCTTTCATTTATATGTGTAAGTTTATAATGATTTTGTTATTTTATCTATCTATCATAAATTAATTAATATAAACGTGTAAATGGTTAGACATTATTGTCAATTGTACACACAATCTATTGTCCCTTGTAAGCACATTAAAAAGAAAAAGGGCCAACAGCACCCTCCACTCCAATTTGAGCATCATCTAAATTTTACTTTCCATTCTGCTTTTCAGTGTTTCATCATTTTTGTTTAAAACATCACACAGAATCCAATGCCCAACTCATCCTACAAGGATTTTAACCTAATTTTTTTTTGCGTTTGGTGTTACTCTATTTACTGCATTCTATTTTTTTGTTAGTTTATATATGACAGATAAATATAATCAATCGTTAGTTGGTTTAGTGATGATTGACGCTAAACTTGATAGGGAGGACTGCGGTTCGATCCCCGCAACTGCGATCGGAGGGGGCTGAAACCACTTGATGTCAGAACTGACTTCAGAACCATATTAAACTGGTGGTGAAAAAAAAAACATAAATGGAAGAAAATGTGACACATATTAATGGAAGGTATGTATTAATGGGCTAGGAACTAGTCGTGATGGTTGAGTCGTTTCTCATAGTAAGTTTGTTGAGAGGTCTTTGCCTCTATTGGCTAGTTTATATATTAATCAGGGACAGACCTAGGTACTAATGAAAAGGGGCGATCGCCACCCTTCATTGTATATAGTACTATCATACTCCCTATGTATACATATGTACTGCCACCCCTGCCATTCGAAAATAAATTGATAGTTTGCCACCCTTCTACCAGTATACTTATAAAATAATAATATTTGTTAATTATTTTAAATTAACCCACTAACTAGTAACGTAAATAAACATGGTCACATAATTATTATTTTGAAGGCTATATTTTGGTATGTATATGTTTTTCTTAGGATATATATATTTTGAATACAAGGATATATGTTTTTTATTTGCCATTAAACTAAGGTGTGTGTAATTATTAAATAGTAGAAGTTAGTTATGGTTATCTACAAGTCTTAGCTCAACTGACAAAAAAATGTCGAAATTGTTAAGTTGAATGCCATGATCGGGATTCAAACCCCTGCTCCCTCACTTGTGTGTGTGAGTTAGGGCTGACAATGAACCGAACCAACTCAAAAATAGTCCAAGACTCGATTTGATAATTAACTCGTTGAACTTGGTTCATGAACCAAATGAGTCGAACATGAGTTGAAAATTAAGCTCGTTAAATAAATGAGTTGAACTTGAACTATATATAGTTCGATTCGTTTGATTCATGAGCAACTCGATATATATAATAGTAAGCTTTTTTTTGTATATGGGAACAATAAAAAGCTCTTATAAGATATAGTGATATACATAACGTATTTGTTACTTTCATATTGATTAGTGAGTATCATATGTGTTAATATATGTGGACAATTCAAGTCCACATTTCAATATTATCTGGATGAAAATACAATATAACACTAAAACTTTATCATACAAAATGAAAACATTGGTTACAGCTTGATTGATCTAAGTATCAAACCACTATTTCATATATGATAGTAAGTTTATACTAGGACCGACAATGAACCGAACCAACTCGAAAATAGTCTGAGACTCAATTTGATTCGATAATTAACTCGTTGAACTTGGTTCATGAACCAAATGAGTCGAACTTGAGTTGAAAATTAAGCTCTTTAAATAAATGAGTCGAGTCGAGCTTAAGCGAGTTCGACTCGACTCATTTCAAGCCTTAGTGTGAGTTTATGATGATTTTGTCATTTCGTCTATATACAAAAAAAAAGTTAATTATGATCGATTTTATTTATCAAGTGTTATATGATGACTTCATGACATTTCTATGTTCTTTTAAGCAAATGCAAGCAAACAAGTAGTTTTGACCATGTTCTAGTACAATAATACAAGGAATTACATTGAGTTTTTGATGTTTCTCGGATTGCAAGAAAGGAGTCAAATTTGGTGTTATTGCCGTCAACTAAGCCTGGCTCAGGAAAACCAAGTCTGGCTCAGAAAAATTTTAAGTTTTCTGTCTGAGCCACTTCCTGTTGCGCCCAGCTTGGGCAGATCCAAGCCTGGCTTGGCACGAAAACTGAACTATAAATTCAAAACATTTTCTGATTTTTAGGTTACAAAATTCTGGATCAAAAACTGATTTTTGACGGCTATTTCAGAGGATCAAAGAGACATTCAAGCAAGGATTCAAGGGTGGAAACACATCTAATCCCTTCTTGTAATGATGATTTCTTTCACTCATGTTAATGTAATTTCTTATTTGAACATGTTCGGCTAAATCTTTATGATTGATCCTTAGGGAATTCTAATTACTTTTGATCTTGAATAATGTGATTGTCATTTGATATGATGAATGAATTACGAAGTTAGTTTCTATTGATTATTCATTATGCTTAATGCTTTATATGATTTGGCCAATTGTATGATGATTTCAATTATTTGTTTTACTATGAAAATAGGAATGAATCATCGATCTAGGAATAATTGATCAATTGACTTTCACTTAAGATATTTTGGATTGTTAATTGAGATTTAAAGGATTAAAGTTTTTATTCCTCAATTGATCATCGATCATCCTAAGAAATTAGGGATTAATGATCAAGGGAGATGATTATGTTACCAAGACATTGGGCATAATCAATTATGTTTAATCTAATCATGAAACTAAATTGAGTAATTTGTTATCATACATGAAATTACCAAGAGAAATAGTAATTAGATGAACCAAAATGATCAATCGCTTTTCTTTATCAATTTGAATTTTAAGTCATTTCTTAAGTTTATGATCAAAACTTTGAACTCAAACAAACTCCCCCCTTTGTTATTATTATGTCAATTTTCTTAAGTATGCCTTCAATTTCCATTTGAATTACAACAATCCCTGCGGAAAGAACGATTTATTATACTACTTGACGGCGATTTAGTACACTTGCTAAATTTCTATCATTATATTTCCGCCACCCTCGACGATTTTTTTCTGGTTCTGTCCTTATCATCCTATTATGTTAATACACACTCTGACAGAAACTAAAATACGTAACTGTCCATCTCATCGGTGAGAGGTAAAAGAACTCTCAACCCTAACTTCTTCGGATCAAAGTCTCTTCATCCTCTCACGATTTGCTCTCTAACCGCTTTCTCTAAAATCCTAAAAAGATACATCTTCTCTAAGGGGAGGGATCAAATTACACCGGTGTAACATTTGAGTAATGTTACACCGCTCAATAACGCTTTAACGAATACAAATTTTACAAAATCCACCGTTGGATTGAAAGCTTATATCGTATAGATCATCCATGTTGAATTGTATAAAAATCTAAAATCATTTGATATGTTTCTGAGATAGATCAAGATTAACGGTATTCAATAAAAACGCATAAACCATTAATCTTGATCTATCTCAGAAACATATCAAATGATTTTAGATTTTTATACAATTCAACATGGATGATCTATACGATATAAGCTTTCAATCCAACGGTGGATTTTGTAAAATTTGTATTCGTTAAAGCGTTATTGAGCGGTGTAACATTACTCAAATATTACACCGGTGTAATTTGATCCCTCCCCCTTCTCTAATACTATTATAATATACTATATAATCTTGTATATCTAACAATCTAGGGCTATTCAGTTAAATTTCCATCCGTTCTAATTAGTATGAGAGAGTCCTAGACTACTAGATCATGAATTTTTAATATTTTATACCACTAGTTCTAACTTCTAAGAAACCATTTCTTTTGTCAAACCTTCTTGAATTTGGAAATATGTGAGTTCATGTTAATCTAATCTTATAGGTGTAATGCCCGTTACTCACGCCAGTTAAAAAACCCCACCTATATATGACCAGCTGAAGGAAGCGAATGTGACTTATTGCATCAAGTTCATATCAATTTTATTGAGTATTATCATACAAGTTTAATTCACATTCACCATCTAGTGAAACCACTTCAACTTAGAAGAAAAAAGAAACACTAAGCTCACAAAATTTTAAAACTAATAATAATTGAGAGATAATGTAACACGTCTTTCCAATAATTTTCATTGACATTATTCACTAACATTATCCTCATGTTTTGTGTGTTATTTTCTCATCATTTTTGTTGTTATATTCTTAGAAAAATAGACCATAATAATTCAGAGTTCGATTAAGACTAATTCAGAGTTCGATCGAGAGGTAAGTAAAATCTGATTGAAAACTATTTCATTTCACTTAAAAATTGAACTCAATTTGTTCAAATGATTCGTCCTTAAATAAACTTTATTAATTACTTGAGTCCAATTGTTTGTTTCTTATATTATCATCATTGGTTAATGCCAAAATGGAGACAAGAGAGAAGTAAAGAAAGTATGCTATAATAGTGAACCATCACAAACAAGTGGTCCACAAAATACCAACTGAAAATTGCATCTTACAAGGCAATTCCTCCCATCTTTCTTCAAGTTTCTAATATTTATTCAAGAATCTCTATAATATATGAGAATTGCATAATAAGCTCCAAACATATAGACTTGTGTAGATTCTAAGAACTGTAGTTGCCAATCTTTGATGCTGTTTACATTTGCACCTTTGTCTCTCCATATTGGGGGTTTGGATTTAACACAGTTATTGTGTGGTCGTAGTAAGCTCTTCCAAACAGTTTTTTGCAAGTGCTTATGTTAGTAGATGAACTCAAATAAGTCAATCCAAATAAACCTAAGTACCCAAATTGATCATGACTTGATTAAAGGAAGCAGATTTAATTAAACCAATCTGATAAAAATAGCTACAAACTGATTAAGTTTCTCTAATCTGATTGAAGCCGAGTAAATCTGATTAAATCTTGAATTCTGACAACACACACGGTGGACTGCAAACACCAGAACAATCAATCTAAGCCACAAAAAATTCAGTACTCATAGATTGATTGAACAGTAAGGAAACTAGAAAAAAAATTGCTCATAATCAAAAGATAAAACCAACTTCAGTACATTAAAAAAAAAAAAAAAAAATCAACCTCAATGAGAAAATATAAACAAGTAGAAGTGTAAATATTATCTCCTCTCTGAGTTTCCTTTGAACCTTGCCCTTGAAAGTTGAAAGTATATTCTTTTGTAATAAAATTTTGTTTTTGAATTAATATCCTTTAGCATCTATGATTTTATCAAGCTATTGGCATTTTTATACTCAAACCAGATTCACATTCATCTGCATTTTACTCTCTGTAATGTATTCGAACTAGAGTTCTTTACAACACTTTGATATGCAATTAGAGACTATCATAAGTTTAAAACTACAAAAGTATGTGCAAATTTCTGTATATTTTAAAAGTTTCTATTCATTCAACTACTTTAACATTCTATGTACAACCTACTTAGTTAGTTCATGCTTGAAATGTAGAACTGCCACAAGCAATTCTTAGTTTTTCAAGCAATGGTTCATGTGGCTGCACTCCAGCCTCCTTCATCTGATACACAAACTTAACAGCTTCAATGTACAAACCATTCTGTATGAAACCCATAAACATGGCATTCCAACTATCAACATTTCTTTCATTTCGGGTCATTTCAAACACCATTTTTGCATTTCTCGGTAACCGACTTCTTCCATACATAGCTATCAAACTACACTGCACATAGTTATCCGAGTCAATTCCCAGTTTGATGGCATCAGCATGAACCTGCTCACCACAGCTTCCATGATTATGCATCCTACCACAAGCTTTAAGAACACTGGAAAATGTAAAACTGTCCTTCTTTATCCCTACCCTTCCCATCTCCTTGAAATCACCAAGAACCTCAGAGAAATGCCTTTCTTTACAACCACTGACAATTTTAGCAGTCCAAGTCAACGTGTTATGCCGCGTCACTTTATTAAAAACAATGTTTGCATCTTCCAAACACTTGAACCTCCCATAAAATCTGATCAAAGAGCTACTGACAAGGACATGGTCACAAGCACCCAGCTTTAACAAACATCCATGAACTTGCATTCCTAGAGGAACATTCAAAGTGCAGGCACAAACCGTGAGAAAACAAGACCAAATCCATGGAGGAAACGGAAACTCCATCACACCCAATTGACATAACATACCAAGAAATACATCCGTTGCATTCTCATAATCAGAATTTTCATAATAACCAACAAACAAAATCGCCCAAGAATGAAAATTCCTAACAGACATTTCATCAAACACATGGCGAGCATTCTCAAACAAACCGCACGAAACAAACATGATAAGAATCCGATTGAGCAAGTTTAATGGAGGTTCAATGCCACTATTTATGATGTGTGTATACAACTCAATAGCGGTTTCTGAGTCGCCGGAAAGAGTGCATTCTTTGACTAAAGAGGTGTAAATATCAATGGATATGGGAAAGTGAAGTGCATCCATTAAGGGCAAAATGTGTGAAGTTGTGTCACATTTTCTTCTCTTATTCTTCTTCTTCTTCTCCTTTTTGTTATTGTTTTTGTTCACCGGAAGAGTAATGGGTTGTGGAGAAGGTTGATGAGGGAAATTGGGAAGGAGAGAGAGTTTTTTGGGGTTGGGGTTGTAGAGAGGTAGACGAAGGTGAAGTTGGTGGTTGGAAGAAGGACAAGTGGTGGTTGAAGTTTTGTCTGCATTGCGGCGGATGGGTGGTGCCGGCGGTGGTGGAACAACGATGGCTTTCATTTCTCATTCAACTGGAAAGACAACATAGGACGAATCGAACAGTGTTTTCTTTTGTTATTATCACCGTTTTTTCTTAAATAATGCAAATTAAATAATTGTAATTCCCAAAATATCCCTACCCCGCCCATATTTATTTTTTCAAAAAACATTTTTCAATCTTTATTCTTTATCTTCACCATTATCAATTCAAATTCAAATGTGAAAGGAAAAAAAAAGTTTGTCAAAGATTAAAGTAACTTGCACAATTTCTTTCACGACCCTGTTTAGGATACGCAAGACTCACAGGTCATTTACCGTGCATAAGTAAAAAGATCCAGTTTATTTTGATCTCGCACGGTACATGACCTGTGAGTCTTGCGTACCATGAACGGGGCCCCTTCTTTCACATAGATAAATGGAATTTGGATGGTTTCTTTGTGTTTTTGTTTATTTTGCATCTAAGTATCATGCGCAAGCTCAATTAAAGTAGGTGTATTAGTATTTTTTTTTTAACATATTCATAAATTTAATTTAAAATGTCCCTGTGAGCTTAGCTCAGTTGGTAGGGACTAGGGATATCACACTATATGTATAGGAGCCCGAGTTCGAACCCGGAACACTCCACTTATTCATCTTTAAGGTGGATTTTCTAGC